>NC_139242.1:1896600-2081600 GCF_977018435.1 Lepisma saccharinum | reverse complement strand
CAATCATGCACAAATAGATTGTTTACTTTATTGTTATGATAGTTTCCATGGTAACTAAGCATGAATATTACACATGGGTAAAATTTTTCCGGATGAGCCAATAGAGAGCTTCGACATGATTACATTGAGGGTAAAATCACTTCTGTATCTTCTATAGTTACGGAGATATGCGAGTTTGAAATTTTATATAATGTTTTTTTAAAACGTGATTCCAAGGATGTATTACATTGTTTCAACAATGAAATTGGTTATTTCCAATCTCCACGACAACGACTACAATCATGCACAAATACATTGTTTACTTTATTGTTATGATAGTTTCCTTGGTAACTAAGCTTGAATATTAATCATGGGAAAATTTTTTCCGGATGAGCCAATAGAGAGCTTCGACCTGATTACATTGATTGTAAAATCACATCTGCATCTTCTATACTAACGGAGATATGCGAGTTTGAAATTTCATATAATGTTTTCGTAAAACGTGATTCCAAGGATGTATTACATTGTTTCAACAATGAAAGAGGTTTTTTCAAATCTCCACTACAACGACTACAATCATGCACAAATAGATTGTTTACTTTATTGTTATGATAGTTTCCATGGTAACTAAGCATGAATATTACACATGGGAAAATTTTTTCCGGATGAGCCAATAGAGAGCTTCGACCTGATTCCATTGAGTGTAAAATCACTTCTGTATCTTCTATAGTAACGGAGATATGCGAATTTGAAATTTTATATAATGTTTTTTAAAACGTGATTCCAAGGATGTATTACATTGTTTCAACAATGAAGGTGGTTATTTCAAATATCCACTACAACGACTGCAATCATGCACAAATAGATTGTTTAATTTATTGTTATGATAGTTTCCATGGTAACTAAGCATGAATATTACACATGGGTAAAATTTTTCCGGATGAGCCAATAGAGAGCTTCGACATGATTACATTGAGTGTAAAATCACTTCTGTATCTTCTATACTAACGGAGATATGCGAATTTGAAATTTTATATAATGTTTTTTAAAACGTGATTCCAAGGATGTATTACATTGTTTCAACAATGAAAGTGGTTATTTCAAATCTCCACGAAAACGACTACAATCATGCACAAATAGATTGTTTACTTTATTGTTATGATAGTTTCCATGGTAACTAAGCATGAATATTACACATGGGTAAAATTTTTCCGGATGAGCCAATAGAGAGCTTCGACATGATTACATTGAGGGTAAAATCACTTCTGTATCTTCTATAGTTACGGAGATATGCGAGTTTGAAATTTTATATAATGTTTTTTTAAAACGTGATTCCAAGGATGTATTACATTGTTTCAGCAATGAAAGTGGTTATTTCAAATCTCCACGACAACGACTACAATCATGCACAAATAGATTGTTTACTTTATTCTTATGATAGTTTCCTTGGTAACTAAGCTTGAATATTAATCATGGGAAAATTTTTTCCGGATGAGCCAATAGAGAGCTTCGACCTGATTACATTGAGTGTAAAATCACATCTGCATCTTCTATAGTAACGGAGATATCTGAGTTTGAAATTTTATATAATGTTTTTGTAAAACGTCATTCCAAGGATGTATTACATTGTTTCAACAATGAAAGTGGTTATTTCAAATATCCACTACAACGATTACAATCATGCACAAATAGATTGTTTACTTTATTGTTATGATAGTTTCCATGGTAACTAAGCATGAATATTACACATGGGTAAAATTTTTCCGGATGAGCCAATAGAGAGCTTCGACATGATTACATTGAGGGTAAAATCACTTCTGTATCTTCTATACTAACGGAGATATGCGAGTTTGAAATTTTATATAATGTTTTTTTAAAACGTGATTCCAAGGATGTATTACATTGTTTCAACAATGAAAGTGGTTATTTCAAATCTCCACTACAACGACTACAATCATGCACAAATAGATTGTTTACTTTATTGTTATGATAGTTTCCATGGTAACTAAGCATGAATATTACACATGGGTAAAAATTTTTTCCGGATGAGCCAAGAGAGAGCTTCGACCTGATTACATTGAGTGTAAAATCACATCTGCATCTTCTATACTAACGGAGATATGCGAGTTTGAAATTTTATATAATGTTTTTGTAAAACGTGATTCCAAGGATGTATTACATTGTTTCAACAATGAAAGTGGTTATTTCAAATATCCACTACAACGATTACAATCATGCACAAATAGATTGTTTACTTTATTGTTATGATAGTTTCCATGGTAACTAAGCATGAATATTACACATGGGTAAAATTTTTCCGGATGAGCCAATAGAGAGCTTCGACATGATTACATTGAGGGTAAAATCACTTCTGTATCTTCTATAGTTACGGAGATATGCGAGTTTGAAATTTTATATAATGTTTTTTTAAAACGTGATTCCAAGGATGTATTACATTGTTTCAACAATGAAAGTGGTTATTTCAAATCTCCACGACAACGACTACAATCATGCACAAATACATTGTTTACTTTATTGTTATGATAGTTTCCTTGGTAACTAAGCTTGAATATTAATCATGGGAAAATTTTTTCCGGATGAGCCAATAGAGAGCTTCGACCTGATTACATTGATTGTAAAATCACATCTGCATCTTCTATACTAACGGAGATATGCGAGTTTGAAATTTCATATAATGTTTTCGTAAAACGTGATTCCAAGGATGTATTACATTGTTTCAACAATGAAAGAGGTTTTTTCAAATCTCCACTACAACGACTACAATCATGCACAAATAGATTGTTTACTTGATTGTTATGATAGTTTCCATGGTAACTAAGCATGAATATTACACATGGGAAAATTTTTTCCGGATGAGCCAATAGAGAGCTTCGACCTGATTCCATTGAGTGTAAAATCACTTCTGTATCTTCTATAGTAACGGAGATATGCGAATTTGAAATTTTATATAATGTTTTTTAAAACGTGATTCCAAGGATGTATTACATTGTTTCAACAATGAAGGTGGTTATTTCAAATATCCACTACAACGACTGCAATCATGCACAAATAGATTGTTTAATTTATTGTTATGATAGTTTCCATGGTAACTAAGCATGAATATTACACATGGGTAAAATTTTTCCGGATGAGCCAATAGAGAGCTTCGACATGATTACATTGAGTGTAAAATCACTTCTGTATCTTCTATAGTAACGGAGATATGCGAATTTGAAATTTTATATAATGTTTTTTAAAACGTGATTCCAAGGATGTATTACATTGTTTCAACAATGAAAGTGGTTATTTCAAATCTCCACGAAAACGACTACAATCATGCACAAATAGATTGTTTACTTTATTGTTATGATAGTTTCCATGGTAACTAAGCATGAATATTACACATGGGTAAAATTTTTCCGGATGAGCCAATAGAGAGCTTCGACATGATTACATTGAGGGTAAAATCACTTCTGTATCTTCTATAGTTACGGAGATATGCGAGTTTGAAATTTTATATAATGTTTTTTTAAAACGTGATTCCAAGGATGTATTACATTGTTTCAGCAATGAAAGTGGTTATTTCAAATCTCCACGAAAACGACTACAATCATGCACAAATAGATTGTTTACTTTATTGTTATGATAGTTTCCATGGTAACTAAGCATGAATATTACACATGGGTAAAATTTTTCCGGATGAGCCAATAGAGAGCTTCGACATGATTACATTGAGGGTAAAATCACTTCTGTATCTTCTATAGTTACGGAGATATGCGAGTTTGAAATTTTATATAATGTTTTTTTAAAACGTGATTCCAAGGATGTATTACATTGTTTCAGCAATGAAAGTGGTTATTTCAAATCTCCACGACAACGACTACAATCATGCACAAATAGATTGTTTACTTTATTGTTATGATAGTTTCCATGGTAACTAAGCATGAATATTACACATGGGAAAATTTTTCCGGATGAGCCAATAGAGAGCTTCGACATGATTACATTGAGGGTAAAATCACTTCTGTATCTTCTATACTAACGGAGATATGCGAGTTTGAAATTTTATATAATGTTTTTTTAAAACGTGATTCCAAGGATGTATTACATTGTTTCAACAATGAAAGTGGTTATTTCAAATCTCCACGACAACGACTACAATCATGCACAAATACATTGTTTACTTTATTGTTATGATAGTTTCCTTGGTAACTAAGCTTGAATATTAATCATGGGAAAATTTTTTCCGGATGAGCCAATAGAGAGCTTCGACCTGATTACATTGAGTGTAAAATCACATCTGCATCTTCTATACTAACGGAGATATGCGAGTTTGAAATTTCATATAATGTATTCGTAAAACGTGATTCCAAGGATGTATTACATTGTTTCAACAATGAAAGTGGTTTTTTCAAATCTCCACTACAACGACTACAATCATGCACAAATAGATTGTTTACTTTATTGTTATGATAGTTTCCATGGTAACTAAGCATGAATATTACACATGGGAAAATTTTTTCCGGATGAGCCAATAGAGAGCTTCGACCTGATTCCATTGAGTGTAAAATCACTTCTGTATCTTCTATAGTAACGGAGATATGCGAATTTGAAATTTTATATAATGTTTTTTAAAACGTGATTCCAAGGATGTATTACATTGTTTCAACAATGAAAGAGGTTTTTTCAAATCTCCACGACAACGACTACAATCATGCACAAATAGATTGTTTACTTTATTGTTATGATAGTTTCCTTGGTAACTAAGCTTGAATATTAATCATGGGAAATTCTTTTCCGGATGAGCCAATAGAGAGCTTCGACCTGATTACATTGAGTGTAAAATCACATCTGCATCTTCTATACTAACGGAGATATGCGAGTTTGAAATTTTTTATAATGTATTTGTAAAACGTGATTCCAAGGATGTATTACATTGATTCAACAATGAAAGTGGTTATTTCAAATATCTACTACAACGACTGCAATCATGCACAAATAGATTGTTTAATTTATTGTTATGATAGTTTCCATGGTAACTAAGCATGAATATTACACATGGGTAAATTTTTTCCGGATGAGCCAATAGAGAGCTTCGACATGATTACATTGAGTGTAAAATCACTTCTGTATCTTCTATAGTAACGGAGATATGCGAGTTTGAAATTTTATATAATGTTTTTTTAAAACGTGATTCCAAGGATGTATTACATTGTTTCAACAATGAAAGTGGTTATTTCAAATCTCCACGACAACGACTACAATCATGCACAAATAGATATTTTACTTTATTGTTATGATAGTTTCCTTGGTAACTAAGCTTGAATATTAATCATGGGAAAAAATTTTCCGGATGAGCCAATAGAGAGCTTCGACCTGATTACATTGAGTGTAAAATCACATCTGCATCTTCTATACTAACGGAGATATGCGAGTTTGAAATTTCATATAATGTTTTCGTAAAACGTGATTCCAAGGATGTATTACATTGTTTCAACAATGAAAGAGGTTTTTTCAAATCTCCACTACAACGACTACAATCATGCACAAATAGATTGTTTACTTTATTCTTATGATAGTTTCCATGGTAACTAAGCATGAATATTACACATGGGTAAAATTTTTTCGGATGAGCCAATAGAGAGCTTGGACATGATTACATTGAGGGTAAAATCACTTCTGTATCTTCTATAGTTACGGAGATATGCGAGTTTGAAATTTTATATAATGTTTTTTTAAAACGTGATTCCAAGGATGTATTACATTGTTTCAACAATGAAAGTGGTTATTTCAAATCTCCACGACAACGACTACAATCATGCACAAATAGATTGTTTACTTTATTGATATGATAGTTTCCTTGGTAACTAAGCTTGACTATTAATCATGGGAATTTTTTTCCGGATGAGCCAATAGAGAGCTTCGACCTGATTACATTGAGTGTAAAATCACATCTGCATCTTCTATAGTAACGGAGATATGCGAGTTTGAAATTTTTTATAATGTATTTGTAAAACGTGATTCCAAGGATGTATTACATTGTTTCAACAATGAAAGAGGTTTTTTCAAATCTCCACTACAACGACTACAATCATGCACAAATAGATTGTTTACTTTATTGTTATGATAGTTTCCATGGTAACTAAGCATGAATATTACACATGGGTAAAATTTTTCCGGATGAGCCAATAGAGAGCTTCGACCTGATTCCTTTGAGTGTAAAATCACTTCTGTATCTTCTATAGTAACGGAGATATGCGAGTTTGAAATTTTATATAATGTTTTTGTAAAACGTGATTCCAAGGATGTATTACATTGTTTCAACAATGAAAGTGTTTATTTCAAATCTCCACGACAACGACTACAATCATGCACAAATAGATTGTTTACTTTATTGTTATGAGAGTTTCCATGGTAACTAAGCATGAATATTACACAAGGTTAAAATTTTTCCGGATGAGCCAATAGAGAGCTTCGACATGATTACATTGAGTGTAAAATCACTTCTGTATCTTCTATAGTAACGGAGATATGCGAGTTTGAAATTTTATATAATGTTTTTTTAAAACGTGATTCCAAGGATGTATTACATTGTTTCAACAATGAAAGTGGTTATTTCAAATATCCACTACAACGATTACAATCATGCACAAATAGATTGTTTACTTTATTGTTATGATAGTTTCCATGATAACTAAGCATGAATATTACACATGGGTAAAATTTTTCCGGAAGAGCCAATAGAGAGCTTCGACCTGATTCCATTGAGTGTAAAATCACATCTGTATCTTCTATAGTAACGGAGATATGCGAGTTTGAATTTTTATATAATGTTTTTGTAAAACGTGATTCCAAGGATGTATTACATTGTTTCAACAATGAAAGTGGTTATTTCAAATATCCACTACAACGACTGCAATCATGCACAAATAGATTGTTTACTTTATTGTTATGATAGTTTCCTTGGTAACTAAGCTGAATATTAATCATGGGAATTTTTTTTCCGGATGAGCCAATAGAGAGCTTCGACCTGATTACATTGATTGTAAAATCACATCTGCATCTTGTATAGTAACGGAGATATGCGAGTTTGAAATTTTATATAATGTATTTGTAAAACGTGATTCCAAGGATGTATTACATTGTTTCAACAATGAAAGAGGTTTTTTCAAATCTCCACTACAACGACTACAATCATGCACAAATTGATTGTTTAGTTTATTGTTATGATAGTTTCCATGGTAACTAAGCATGAATATTAATCATGGGAAAATTTTTTCCGGATGAGCCAATAGAGAGCTTCGACCTGATTCCATTGAGTGTAAAATCACATCTGTATCTTCTATAGTAACGGAGATATGCGAGTTTGAAATTTTATATAATGTTTTTGTAAAACGTGATTCCAAGGATGTATTACATTGTTTCAACAATGAAAGTGGTTATTTCAAATCTCGACGAAAACGACTACAATCATGCACAAATAGATTGTTTACTTTATTGTTATGAGAGTTTCCATGGTAACTAAGCATGAATATTACACATGGGTAAAATTTTTCAGGATGAGCCAATAGAGAACTTCGCCATGATTACATTGAGTGTAAAATCACTTCTGTATCTTCTATAGTAACGGAGATATGCGAGTTTGAAATTTTATATAATGTTTTTGTAAAACGTGATTCCAAGGATGTATTACATTGTTTCAACAATGAAAGTGGTTATTTCAAATATCCACTACAACGATTACAATCATGCACAAATAGATTGTTTACTTTATTGTTATGATAGTTTCCATGGTAACTAAGCATGAATATTACACATGGGTAAAATTTTTCCGGATGAGCCAATAGAGAGCTTGGACATGATTACATTGAGGGTAAAATCACTTCTGTATCTTCTATAGTTACGGAGATATGCGAGTTTGAAATTTTATATAATGTTTTTTTAAAACGTGATTCCAAGTATGTATTACATTGTTTCAACAATGAAAGTGGTTATTTCAAATCTCCACGACAACGATTACAATCATACACAAATAGATTGTTTAGTTTATTGTTATGATAGTTTCCATGGTAACTAAGCATGAATATTACACATGGGTAAAATTTTTTCGGATGAGCCAATAGAGAGCTTGGACATGATTACATTGAGGGTAAAATCACTTCTGTATCTTCTATAGTTACGGAGATATGCGAGTTTGAAATTTTATATAATGTTTTTTTAAAACGTGATTCCAAGGATGTATTACATTGTTTCAACAATGAAAGTGGTTATTTCAAATCTCCACGACAACGACTACAATCATGCACAAATAGATTGTTTACTTTATTGATATGATAGTTTCCTTGGTAACTAAGCTTGACTATTAATCATGGGAATTTTTTTCCGGATGAGCCAATAGAGAGCTTCGACCTGATTACATTGAGTGTAAAATCACATCTGCATCTTCTATAGTAACGGAGATATGCGAGTTTGAAATTTTTTATAATGTATTTGTAAAACGTGATTCCAAGGATGTATTACATTGTTTCAACAATGAAAGAGGTTTTTTCAAATCTCCACTACAACGACTACAATCATGCACAAATTGATTGTTTAGTTTATTGTTATGATAGTTTCCATGGTAACTAAGCATGAATATTACACATGGGTAAAATTTTTCCGGATGAGCCAATAGAGAGCTTCGACCTGATTCCTTTGAGTGTAAAATCACTTCTGTATCTTCTATAGTAACGGAGATATGCGAGTTTGAAATTTTATATAATGTTTTTGTAAAACGTGATTCCAAGGATGTATTACATTGTTTCAACAATGAAAGTGTTTATTTCAAATCTCCACGACAACGACTACAATCATGCACAAATAGATTGTTTACTTTATTGTTATGAGAGTTTCCATGGTAACTAAGCATGAATATTACACAAGGTTAAAATTTTTCCGGATGAGCCAATAGAGAGCTTCGACATGATTACATTGAGTGTAAAATCACTTCTGTATCTTCTATAGTAACGGAGATATGCGAGTTTGAAATTTTATATAATGTTTTTTTAAAACGTGATTCCAAGGATGTATTACATTGTTTCAACAATGAAAGTGGTTATTTCAAATATCCACTACAACGATTACAATCATGCACAAATAGATTGTTTACTTTATTGTTATGATAGTTTCCATGATAACTAAGCATGAATATTACACATGGGTAAAATTTTTCCGGAAGAGCCAATAGAGAGCTTCGACCTGATTCCATTGAGTGTAAAATCACATCTGTATCTTCTATAGTAACGGAGATATGCGAGTTTGAATTTTTATATAATGTTTTTGTAAAACGTGATTCCAAGGATGTATTACATTGTTTCAACAATGAAAGTGGTTATTTCAAATATCCACTACAACGACTGCAATCATGCACAAATAGATTGTTTACTTTATTGTTATGATAGTTTCCTTGGTAACTAAGCTGAATATTAATCATGGGAATTTTTTTTCCGGATGAGCCAATAGAGAGCTTCGACCTGATTACATTGATTGTAAAATCACATCTGCATCTTGTATAGTAACGGAGATATGCGAGTTTGAAATTTTATATAATGTATTTGTAAAACGTGATTCCAAGGATGTATTACATTGTTTCAACAATGAAAGAGGTTTTTTCAAATCTCCACTACAACGACTACAATCATGCACAAATTGATTGTTTAGTTTATTGTTATGATAGTTTCCATGGTAACTAAGCATGAATATTAATCATGGGAAAATTTTTTCCGGATGAGCCAATAGAGAGCTTCGACATGATTACATTGAGTGTAAAATCACTTCTGTATCTTCTATAGTAACATAGATATGCGAGTTTGAAATTTTATATAATGTTTTTTTAAAACGTGATTCCAAGGATGTATTACATTGTTTCAACAATGAAAGTGGTTATTTCAAATATCCACTACAACGATTACAATCATGCACAAATAGATTGTTTACTTTATTGTTATGATAGTTTCCATGATAACTAAGCATGAATATTACACATGGGTAAAATTTTTCCGGAAGAGCCAATAGAGAGCTTCGACCTGATTCCATTGAGTGTAAAATCACATCTGTATCTTCTATAGTAACGGAGATATGCGAGTTTGAAATTTTATATAATGTTTTTGTAAAACGTGATTCCAAGGATGTATTACATTGTTTCAACAATGAAAGTGGTTATTTCAAATCTCGACGAAAACGACTACAATCATGCACAAATAGATTGTTTACTTTATTGTTATGAGAGTTTCCATGGTAACTAAGCATGAATATTACACATGGGTAAAATTTTTCAGGATGAGCCAATAGAGAACTTCGCCATGATTACATTGAGTGTAAAATCACTTCTGTATCTTCTATAGTAACGGAGATATGCGAGTTTGAAATTTTATATAATGTTTTTGTAAAACGTGATTCCAAGGATGTATTACATTGTTTCAACAATGAAAGTGGTTATTTCAAATATCCACTACAACGACTGCAATCATGCACAAATAGATTGTTTACATTATTGTTATGATAGTTTCCTTGGTAACTAAGCTTGAATATTAATCATGGGAAAATTTTTTCCGGATGAGCCAATAGAGAGCTTCGACCTGATTACATTGAGTGTATAATCACATCTGCATCTTCTATACTAACGGAGATATGCGAGTTTGAAATTTTATATAATGTTTTTGTAAAACGTGATTCCAAGGATGTATTACATTGTTTCAACAATGAAAGTGGTTATTTCAAATATCCACTACAACGATTACAATCATGCACAAATAGATTGTTTACTTTATTGTTATGATAGTTTCCATGGTAACTAAGCATGAATATTACACATGGGTAAAATTTTTCCGGATGAGCCAATAGAGAGCTTGGACATGATTACATTGAGGGTAAAATCACTTCTGTATCTTCTATAGTTACGGAGATATGCGAGTTTGAAATTTTATATAATGTTTTTTTAAAACGTGATTCCAAGTATGTATTACATTGTTTCAACAATGAAAGTGGTTATTTCAAATCTCCACGACAACGACTACAATCATGCACAAATAGATTGTTTACTTTATTGTTATGATAGTTTCCTTGGTAACTAAGCTGAATATTAATCATGGGAATTTTTTTTCCGGATGAGCCAATAGAGAGCTTCGACCTGATTACATTGATTGTAAAATCACATCTGCATCTTGTATAGTAACGGAGATATGCGAGTTTGAAATTTTATATAATGTATTTGTAAAACGTGATTCCAAGGATGTATTACATTGTTTCAACAATGAAAGAGGTTTTTTCAAATCTCCACTACAACGACTACAATCATGCACAAATTGATTGTTTAGTTTATTGTTATGATAGTTTCCATGGTAACTAAGCATGAATATTAATCATGGGAAAATTTTTTCCGGATGAGCCAATAGAGAGCTTCGACCTGATTCCATTGAGTGTAAAATCACTTCTGTATCTTCTATAGTAACGGAGATATGCGAATTTGAAATTTTATATAATGTTTTTTAAAACGTGATTCCAAGGATGTATTACATTGTTTCAACAATGAAAGTGGCTATTTGAAATCTCCACGAAAACGACTACAATCATGCACAAATAGATTGTTTACTTTATTGTTATGAGAGTTTCCATGGTAACTAAGCATGAATATTACACATGGGTAAAATTTTTCCGGATGAGCCAATAGAGAGCTTCGACATGATTACATTGAGTGTAAAATCACTTATGTATCTTCTATAGTAACGGAGATATGCGAGTTGAAATTTTATATAATGTTTTTGTAAAACGTGATTCCAAGGATGTATTACATTGTTTCAACAATGAAAGTGGTTATTTCAAATCTCCACGACAACGACTACAATCATGCACAAATAGATTGTTTACTTTATTGTTATGATAGTTTCCTTGGTAACTAAGCTTGACTATTAATCATGGGAAATTTTTTTCCGGATGAGCCAATAGAGAGCTTCGACCTGATTACATTGAGTGTAAAATCACATCTGCATCTTCTATAGTAACGGAGATATGCGAGTTTGAAATTTTTTATAATGTATTTGTAAAACGTGATTCCAAGGATGTATTACATTGTTTCAACAATGAAAGTGGTTATTTCAAATATCCACTACAACGACTGCAATCATGCACAAATAGATCGTTTAATTTATTGTTATGATAGTTTCCATGGTAACTAAGCATGAATATTACACATGGGTAAATTTTTTCCGGATGAGCCAATAGAGAGCTTCGACATGATTACATTGAGTGTAAAATCACTTCTGTATCTTCTATAGTAACGGAGATATGCGAGTTTGAAATTTTATATAATGTTTTTTTAAAACGTGATTCCAAGGATGTATTACATTGTTTCAACAATGAAAGTGGTTATTTCAAATCTCCACGACAACGACTACAATCATGCACAAATAGATTGTTTACTTTATTGTTATGATAGTTTCCTTGGTAACTAAGCTTGAATATTAATCATGGGAAAAAATTTTCCGGATGAGCCAATAGAGAGCTTCGACCTGATTACATTGAGTGTAAAATCACATCTGCATCTTCTATAGTTACGGAGATATGCGAGTTTGAAATTTTATATAATGTTTTTTTAAAACGTGATTCCAAGTATGTATTACATTGTTTCAACAATGAAAGTGGTTATTTCAAATCTCCACGACAACGACTACAATCATGCACAAATAGATTGTTTACTTTATTGTTATGATAGTTTCCTTGGTAACTAAGCTGAATATTAATCATGGGAATTTTTTTTCCGGATGAGCCAATAGAGAGCTTCGACCTGATTACATTGATTGTAAAATCACATCTGCATCTTGTATAGTAACGGAGATATGCGAGTTTGAAATTTTATATAATGTATTTGTAAAACGTGATTCCAAGGATGTATTACATTGTTTCAACAATGAAAGAGGTTTTTTCAAATCTCCACTACAACGACTACAATCATGCACAAATTGATTGTTTAGTTTATTGTTATGATAGTTTCCATGGTAACTAAGCATGAATATTAATCATGGGAAAATTTTTTCCGGATGAGCCAATAGAGAGCTTCGACCTGATTCCATTGAGTGTAAAATCACTTCTGTATCTTCTATAGTAACGGAGATATGCGAATTTGAAATTTTATATAATGTTTTTTAAAACGTGATTCCAAGGATGTATTACATTGTTTCAACAATGAAAGTGGCTATTTGAAATCTCCACGAAAACGACTACAATCATGCACAAATAGATTGTTTACTTTATTGTTATGAGAGTTTCCATGGTAACTAAGCATGAATATTACACATGGGTAAAATTTTTCCGGATGAGCCAATAGAGAGCTTCGACATGATTACATTGAGTGTAAAATCACTTATGTATCTTCTATAGTAACGGAGATATGCGAGTTGAAATTTTATATAATGTTTTTGTAAAACGTGATTCCAAGGATGTATTACATTGTTTCAACAATGAAAGTGGTTATTTCAAATCTCCACGACAACGACTACAATCATGCACAAATAGATTGTTTACTTTATTGTTATGATAGTTTCCTTGGTAACTAAGCTTGACTATTAATCATGGGAAATTTTTTTCCGGATGAGCCAATAGAGAGCTTCGACCTGATTACATTGAGTGTAAAATCACATCTGCATCTTCTATAGTAACGGAGATATGCGAGTTTGAAATTTTTTATAATGTATTTGTAAAACGTGATTCCAAGGATGTATTACATTGTTTCAACAATGAAAGTGGTTATTTCAAATATCCACTACAACGACTGCAATCATGCACAAATAGATTGTTTAATTTATTGTTATGATAGTTTCCATGGTAACTAAGCATGAATATTACACATGGGTAAATTTTTTCCGGATGAGCCAATAGAGAGCTTCGACCTGATTACATTGAGTGTAAAATCACATCTGCATCTTCTATACTAACGGAGATATGCGAGTTTGAAATTTTATATAATGTTTTTGTAAAACGTGATTCCAAGGATGTATTACATTGTTTCAACAATGAAAGTGGTTATTTCAAATATCCACTACAACGATTACAATCATACACAAATAGATTGTTTACTTTATTGTTATGATAGTTTCCATGGTAACTAAGCATGAATATTACACATGGGTAAAATTTTTTCGGATGAGCCAATAGAGAGCTTGGACATGATTACATTGAGGGTAAAATCACTTCTGTATCTTCTATAGTTACGGAGATATGCGAGTTTGAAATTTTATATAATGTTTTTTTAAAACGTGATTCCAAGGATGTATTACATTGTTTCAACAATGAAAGTGGTTATTTCAAATATCCACTACAACGATTACAATCATGCACAAATAGATTGTTTACTTTATTGTTATGATAGTTTCCATGATAACTAAGCATGAATATTACACATGGGTAAAATTTTTCCGGAAGAGCCAATAGAGAGCTTCGACCTGATTCCATTGAGTGTAAAATCACATCTGTATCTTCTATAGTAACGGAGATATGCGAGTTTGAATTTTTATATAATGTTTTTGTAAAACGTGATTCCAAGGATGTATTACATTGTTTCAACAATGAAAGTGGTTATTTCAAATATCCACTACAACGACTGCAATCATGCACAAATAGATTGTTTACTTTATTGTTATGATAGTTTCCTTGGTAACTAAGCTGAATATTAATCATGGGAATTTTTTTTCCGGATGAGCCAATAGAGAGCTTCGACCTGATTACATTGATTGTAAAATCACATCTGCATCTTGTATAGTAACGGAGATATGCGAGTTTGAAATTTTATATAATGTATTTGTAAAACGTGATTCCAAGGATGTATTACATTGTTTCAACAATGAAAGAGGTTTTTTCAAATCTCCACTACAACGACTACAATCATGCACAAATTGATTGTTTAGTTTATTGTTATGATAGTTTCCATGGTAACTAAGCATGAATATTAATCATGGGAAAATTTTTTCCGGATGAGCCAATAGAGAGCTTCGACATGATTACATTGAGTGTAAAATCACTTCTGTATCTTCTATAGTAACGGAGATATGCGAGTTTGAAATTTTATATAATGTTTTTTTAAAACGTGATTCCAAGGATGTATTACATTGTTTCAACAATGAAAGTGGTTATTTCAAATATCCACTACAACGATTACAATCATGCACAAATAGATTGTTTACTTTATTGTTATGATAGTTTCCATGATAACTAAGCATGAATATTACACATGGGTAAAATTTTTCCGGAAGAGCCAATAGAGAGCTTCGACCTGATTCCATTGAGTGTAAAATCACATCTGTATCTTCTATAGTAACGGAGATATGCGAGTTTGAAATTTTATATAATGTTTTTGTAAAACGTGATTCCAAGGATGTATTACATTGTTTCAACAATGAAAGTGGTTATTTCAAATCTCGACGAAAACGACTACAATCATGCACAAATAGATTGTTTACTTTATTGTTATGAGAGTTTCCATGGTAACTAAGCATGAATATTACACATGGGTAAAATTTTTCAGGATGAGCCAATAGAGAACTTCGCCATGATTACATTGAGTGTAAAATCACTTCTGTATCTTCTATAGTAACGGAGATATGCGAGTTTGAAATTTTATATAATGTTTTTGTAAAACGTGATTCCAAGGATGTATTACATTGTTTCAACAATGAAAGTGGTTATTTCAAATATCCACTACAACGACTGCAATCATGCACAAATAGATTGTTTACATTATTGTTATGATAGTTTCCTTGGTAACTAAGCTTGAATATTAATCATGGGAAAATTTTTTCCGGATGAGCCAATAGAGAGCTTCGACCTGATTACATTGAGTGTAAAATCACATCTGCATCTTCTATACTAACGGAGATATGCGAGTTTGAAATTTTATATAATGTTTTTGTAAAACGTGATTCCAAGGATGTATTACATTGTTTCAACAATGAAAGTGGTTATTTCAAATATCCACTACAACGATTACAATCATGCACAAATAGATTGTTTACTTTATTGTTATGATAGTTTCCATGGTAACTAAGCATGAATATTACACATGGGTAAAATTTTTCCGGATGAGCCAATAGAGAGCTTGGACATGATTACATTGAGGGTAAAATCACTTCTGTATCTTCTATAGTTACGGAGATATGCGAGTTTGAAATTTTATATAATGTTTTTTTAAAACGTGATTCCAAGTATGTATTACATTGTTTCAACAATGAAAGTGGTTATTTCAAATCTCCACGACAACGACTACAATCATGCACAAATAGATTGTTTACTTTATTGTTATGATAGTTTCCTTGGTAACTAAGCTGAATATTAATCATGGGAATTTTTTTTCCGGATGAGCCAATAGAGAGCTTCGACCTGATTACATTGATTGTAAAATCACATCTGCATCTTGTATAGTAACGGAGATATGCGAGTTTGAAATTTTATATAATGTATTTGTAAAACGTGATTCCAAGGATGTATTACATTGTTTCAACAATGAAAGAGGTTTTTTCAAATCTCCACTACAACGACTACAATCATGCACAAATTGATTGTTTAGTTTATTGTTATGATAGTTTCCATGGTAACTAAGCATGAATATTAATCATGGGAAAATTTTTTCCGGATGAGCCAATAGAGAGCTTCGACCTGATTCCATTGAGTGTAAAATCACTTCTGTATCTTCTATAGTAACGGAGATATGCGAATTTGAAATTTTATATAATGTTTTTTAAAACGTGATTCCAAGGATGTATTACATTGTTTCAACAATGAAAGTGGCTATTTGAAATCTCCACGAAAACGACTACAATCATGCACAAATAGATTGTTTACTTTATTGTTATGAGAGTTTCCATGGTAACTAAGCATGAATATTACACATGGGTAAAATTTTTCCGGATGAGCCAATAGAGAGCTTCGACATGATTACATTGAGTGTAAAATCACTTATGTATCTTCTATAGTAACGGAGATATGCGAGTTGAAATTTTATATAATGTTTTTGTAAAACGTGATTCCAAGGATGTATTACATTGTTTCAACAATGAAAGTGGTTATTTCAAATCTCCACGACAACGACTACAATCATGCACAAATAGATTGTTTACTTTATTGTTATGATAGTTTCCTTGGTAACTAAGCTTGACTATTAATCATGGGAAATTTTTTTCCGGATGAGCCAATAGAGAGCTTCGACCTGATTACATTGAGTGTAAAATCACATCTGCATCTTCTATAGTAACGGAGATATGCGAGTTTGAAATTTTTTATAATGTATTTGTAAAACGTGATTCCAAGGATGTATTACATTGTTTCAACAATGAAAGTGGTTATTTCAAATATCCACTACAACGACTGCAATCATGCACAAATAGATTGTTTAATTTATTGTTATGATAGTTTCCATGGTAACTAAGCATGAATATTACACATGGGTAAATTTTTTCCGGATGAGCCAATAGAGAGCTTCGACATGATTACATTGAGTGTAAAATCACTTCTGTATCTTCTATAGTAACGGAGATATGCGAGTTTGAAATTTTATATAATGTTTTTTTAAAACGTGATTCCAAGGATGTATTACATTGTTTCAACAATGAAAGTGGTTATTTCAAATCTCCACGACAACGACTACAATCATGCACAAATAGATTGTTTACTTTATTGTTATGATAGTTTCCTTGGTAACTAAGCTTGAATATTAATCATGGGAAAAAATTTTCCGGATGAGCCAATAGAGAGCTTCGACCTGATTACATTGAGTGTAAAATCACATCTGCATCTTCTATACTAACGGAGATATGCGAGTTTGAAATTTCATATAATGTTTTCGTAAAACGTGATTCCAAGGATGTATTACATTGTTTCAACAATGAAAGAGGTTTTTTCAAATCTCCACTACAACGACTACAATCATGCACAAATAGATTGTTTACTTTATTCTTATGATAGTTTCCATGGTAACTAAGCATGAATATTACACATGGGAAATTTTTTTCCGGATGAGCCAATAGAGAGCTTCGACCTGATTCCATTGAGTGTAAAATCACTTCTGTATCTTCTATAGTAACGGAGATATGCGAGTTTGAAATTTTATATAATGTTTTTGTAAAACGTGATTCCAAGGATGTATTACATTGTTTCAACAATGAAAGTGGTTATTTCAAATATCCACTACAACGATTACAATCATACACAAATAGATTGTTTACTTTATTGTTATGATAGTTTCCATGGTAACTAAGCATGAATATTACACATGGGTAAAATTTTTTCGGATGAGCCAATAGAGAGCTTGGACATGATTACATTGAGGGTAAAATCACTTCTGTATCTTCTATAGTTACGGAGATATGCGAGTTTGAAATTTTATATAATGTTTTTTTAAAACGTGATTCCAAGGATGTATTACATTGTTTCAACAATGAAAGTGGTTATTTCAAATCTCCACGACAACGACTACAATCATGCACAAATAGATTGTTTACTTTATTGATATGATAGTTTCCTTGGTAACTAAGCTTGACTATTAATCATGGGAATTTTTTTCCGGATGAGCCAATAGAGAGCTTCGACCTGATTACATTGAGTGTAAAATCACATCTGCATCTTCTATAGTAACGGAGATATGCGAGTTTGAAATTTTTTATAATGTATTTGTAAAACGTGATTCCAAGGATGTATTACATTGTTTCAACAATGAAAGTGGTTATTTCAAATATCCACTACAACGATTACAATCATGCACAAATAGATTGTTTACTTTATTGTTATGATAGTTTCCATGATAACTAAGCATGAATATTACACATGGGTAAAATTTTTCCGGAAGAGCCAATAGAGAGCTTCGACCTGATTCCATTGAGTGTAAAATCACATCTGTATCTTCTATAGTAACGGAGATATGCGAGTTTGAATTTTTATATAATGTTTTTGTAAAACGTGATTCCAAGGATGTATTACATTGTTTCAACAATGAAAGTGGTTATTTCAAATATCCACTACAACGACTGCAATCATGCACAAATAGATTGTTTACTTTATTGTTATGATAGTTTCCTTGGTAACTAAGCTTGAATATTAATCATGGGAAATTTTTTTCCGGATGAGCCAATAGAGAGCTTCGACCTGATTACATTGAGTGTAAAATCACATCTGCATCTTCTATACTAACGGAGATATGCGAGTTTGAAATTTTATATAATGTTTTTGTAAAACGTGATTCCAAGGATGTATTACATTGTTTCAACAATGAAAGTGGTTATTTCAAATATCCACTACAACGATTACAATCATGCACAAATAGATTGTTTACTTTATTGTTATGATAGTTTCTATGGTAACTAAGCATGAATATTACACATGGGTAAAATTTTTCCGGATGAGCCAATAGAGAGCTTCGACATGATTACATTGAGTGTAAAATCACTTATGTATCTTCTATAGTAACGGAGATATGCGAGTTGAAATTTTATATAATGTTTTTGTAAAACGTGATTCCAAGGATGTATTACATTGTTTCAACAATGAAAGAGGTTTTTTCAAATCTCCACGACAACGACTACAATCATGCACAAATAGATTGTTTACTTTATTGTTATGATAGTTTCCTTGGTAACTAAGCTTGAATATTAATCATGGGAAATTCTTTTCCGGATGAGCCAATAGAGAGCTTCGACCTGATTACATTGAGTGTAAAATCACATCTGCATCTTCTATACTAACGGAGATATGCGAGTTTGAAATTTTTTATAATGTATTTGTAAAACGTGATTCCAAGGATGTATTACATTGTTTCAACAATGAAAGTGGTTATTTCAAATATCCACTACAACGACTGCAATCATGCACAAATAGATTGTTTAATTTATTGTTATGATAGTTTCCATGGTAACTAAGCATGAATATTACACATGGGTAAATTTTTTCCGGATGAGCCAATAGAGAGCTTCGACATGATTACATTGAGTGTAAAATCACTTCTGTATCTTCTATAGTAACGGAGATATGCGAGTTTGAAATTTTATATAATGTTTTTTTAAAACGTGATTCCAAGGATGTATTACATTGTTTCAACAATGAAAGTGGTTATTTCAAATCTCCACGACAACGACTACAATCATGCACAAATAGATTGTTTACTTTATTGTTATGATAGTTTCCTTGGTAACTAAGCTTGAATATTAATCATGGGAAAAAATTTTCCGGATGAGCCAATAGAGAGCTTCGACCTGATTACATTGAGTGTAAAATCACATCTGCATCTTCTATACTAACGGAGATATGCGAGTTTGAAATTTCATATAATGTTTTCGTAAAACGTGATTCCAAGGATGTATTACATTGTTTCAACAATGAAAGAGGTTTTTTCAAATCTCCACTACAACGACTACAATCATGCACAAATAGATTGTTTACTTTATTCTTATGATAGTTTCCATGGTAACTAAGCATGAATATTACACATGGGAAATTTTTTTCCGGATGAGCCAATAGAGAGCTTCGACCTGATTCCATTGAGTGTAAAATCACTTCTGTATCTTCTATAGTAACGGAGATATGCGAGTTTGAAATTTTATATAATGTTTTTGTAAAACGTGATTCCAAGGATGTATTACATTGTTTCAACAATGAAAGTGGTTATTTCAAATATCCACTACAACGATTACAATCATACACAAATAGATTGTTTACTTTATTGTTATGATAGTTTCCATGGTAACTAAGCATGAATATTACACATGGGTAAAATTTTTTCGGATGAGCCAATAGAGAGCTTGGACATGATTACATTGAGGGTAAAATCACTTCTGTATCTTCTATAGTTACGGAGATATGCGAGTTTGAAATTTTATATAATGTTTTTTTAAAACGTGATTCCAAGGATGTATTACATTGTTTCAACAATGAAAGTGGTTATTTCAAATCTCCACGACAACGACTACAATCATGCACAAATAGATTGTTTACTTTATTGATATGATAGTTTCCTTGGTAACTAAGCTTGACTATTAATCATGGGAATTTTTTTCCGGATGAGCCAATAGAGAGCTTCGACCTGATTACATTGAGTGTAAAATCACATCTGCATCTTCTATAGTAACGGAGATATGCGAGTTTGAAATTTTTTATAATGTATTTGTAAAACGTGATTCCAAGGATGTATTACATTGTTTCAACAATGAAAGAGGTTTTTTCAAATCTCCACTACAACGACTACAATCATGCACAAATTGATTGTTTAGTTTATTGTTATGATAGTTTCCATGGTAACTAAGCATGAATATTACACATGGGTAAAATTTTTCCGGATGAGCCAATAGAGAGCTTCGACCTGATTCCTTTGAGTGTAAAATCACTTCTGTATCTTCTATAGTAACGGAGATATGCGAGTTTGAAATTTTATATAATGTTTTTGTAAAACATGATTCCAAGGATGTATTACATTGTTTCAACAATGAAAGTGTTTATTTCAAATCTCCACGACAACGACTACAATCATGCACAAATAGATTGTTTACTTTATTGTTATGAGAGTTTCCATGGTAACTAAGCATGAATATTACACAAGGTTAAAATTTTTCCGGATGAGCCAATAGAGAGCTTCGACATGATTACATTGAGTGTAAAATCACTTCTGTATCTTCTATAGTAACGGAGATATGCGAGTTTGAAATTTTATATAATGTTTTTTTAAAACGTGATTCCAAGGATGTATTACATTGTTTCAACAATGAAAGTGGTTATTTCAAATATCCACTACAACGATTACAATCATGCACAAATAGATTGTTTACTTTATTGTTATGATAGTTTCCATGATAACTAAGCATGAATATTACACATGGGTAAAATTTTTCCGGAAGAGCCAATAGAGAGCTTCGACCTGATTCCATTGAGTGTAAAATCACATCTGTATCTTCTATAGTAACGGAGATATGCGAGTTTGAATTTTTATATAATGTTTTTGTAAAACGTGATTCCAAGGATGTATTACATTGTTTCAACAATGAAAGTGGTTATTTCAAATATCCACTACAACGACTGCAATCATGCACAAATAGATTGTTTACTTTATTGTTATGATAGTTTCCTTGGTAACTAAGCTTGAATATTAATCATGGGAAATTTTTTTCCGGATGAGCCAATAGAGAGCTTCGACCTGATTACATTGAGTGTAAAATCACATCTGCATCTTCTATACTAACGGAGATATGCGAGTTTGAAATTTTATATAATGTTTTTGTAAAACGTGATTCCAAGGATGTATTACATTGTTTCAACAATGAAAGTGGTTATTTCAAATATCCACTACAACGATTACAATCATGCACAAATAGATTGTTTACTTTATTGTTATGATAGTTTCTATGGTAACTAAGCATGAATATTACACATGGGTAAAATTTTTCCGGATGAGCCAATAGAGAGCTTGGACATGATTACATTGAGGGTAAAATCACTTCTGTATCTTCTATAGTTACGGAGATATGCGAGTTTGAAATTTTATATAATGTTTTTTTAAAACGTGATTCCAAGGATGTATTACATTGTTTCAACAATGAAAGTGGTTATTTCAAATCTCCACGACAACGACTACAATCATGCACAAATAGATTGTTTACTTTATTGTTATGATAGTTTCCTTGGTAACTAAGCTGAATATTAATCATGGGAATTTTTTTTCCGGATGAGCCAATAGAGAGCTTCGACCTGATAACATTGATTGTAAAATCACATCTGCATCTTGTATAGTAACGGAGATATGCGAGTTTGAAATTTTATATAATGTATTTGTAAAACGTGATTCCAAGGATGTATTACATTGTTTCAACAATGAAAGAGGTTTTTTCAAATCTCCACTACAACGACTACAATCATGCACAAATTGATTGTTTAGTTTATTGTTATGATAGTTTCCATGGTAACTAAGCATGAATATTAATCATGGGAAAATTTTTTCCGGATGAGCCAATAGAGAGCTTCGACCTGATTCCATTGAGTGTAAAATCACTTCTGAATCTTCTATAGTAACGGAGATATGCGAATTTGAAATTTTATATAATGTTTTTTAAAACGTGATTCCAAGGATGTATTACATTGTTTCAACAATGAAAGTGGCTATTTGAAATCTCCACGAAAACGACTACAATCATGCACAAATAGATTGTTTACTTTATTGTTATGAGAGTTTCCATGGTAACTAAGCATGAATATTACACATGGGTAAAATTTTTCCGGATGAGCCAATAGAGAGCTTCGACATGATTACATTGAGTGTAAAATCACTTATGTATCTTCTATAGTAACGGAGATATGCGAGTTGAAATTTTATATAATGTTTTTGTAAAACGTGATTCCAAGGATGTATTACATTGTTTCAACAATGAAAGTGGTTATTTCAAATCTCCACGACAACGACTACAATCATGCACAAATAGATTGTTTACTTTATTGTTATGATAGTTTCCTTGGTAACTAAGCTTGACTATTAATCATGGGAAATTTTTTTCCGGATGAGCCAATAGAGAGCTTCGACCTGATTACATTGAGTGTAAAATCACATCTGCATCTTCTATACTAACGGAGATATGCGAGTTTGAAATTTCATATAATGTTTTCGTAAAACGTGATTCCAAGGATGTATTACATTGTTTCAACAATGAAAGAGGTTTTTTCAAATCTCCACTACAACGACTACAATCATGCACAAATAGATTGTTTACTTTATTCTTATGATAGTTTCCATGGTAACTAAGCATGAATATTACACATGGGAAATTTTTTTCCGGATGAGCCAATAGAGAGCTTCGACCTGATTCCATTGAGTGTAAAATCACTTCTGTATCTTCTATAGTAACGGAGATATGCGAGTTTGAAATTTTATATAATGTTTTTGTAAAACGTGATTCCAAGGATGTATTACATTGTTTCAACAATGAAAGTGGTTATTTCAAATATCCACTACAACGATTACAATCATACACAAATAGATTGTTTACTTTATTGTTATGATAGTTTCCATGGTAACTAAGCATGAATATTACACATGGGTAAAATTTTTTCGGATGAGCCAATAGAGAGCTTGGACATGATTACATTGAGGGTAAAATCACTTCTGTATCTTCTATAGTTACGGAGATATGCGAGTTTGAAATTTTATATAATGTTTTTTTAAAACGTGATTCCAAGGATGTATTACATTGTTTCAACAATGAAAGTGGTTATTTCAAATCTCCACGACAACGACTACAATCATGCACAAATAGATTGTTTACTTTATTGATATGATAGTTTCCTTGGTAACTAAGCTTGACTATTAATCATGGGAATTTTTTTCCGGATGAGCCAATAGAGAGCTTCGACCTGATTACATTGAGTGTAAAATCACATCTGCATCTTCTATAGTAACGGAGATATGCGAGTTTGAAATTTTTTATAATGTATTTGTAAAACGTGATTCCAAGGATGTATTACATTGTTTCAACAATGAAAGAGGTTTTTTCAAATCTCCACTACAACGACTACAATCATGCACAAATTGATTGTTTAGTTTATTGTTATGATAGTTTCCATGGTAACTAAGCATGAATATTACACATGGGAAATTTTTTTCCGGATGAGCCAATAGAGAGCTTCGACCTGATTACATTGAGTGTAAAATCACATCTGCATCTTCTATACTAACGGAGATATGCGAGTTTGAAATTTTATATAATGTTTTTGTAAAACGTGATTCCAAGGATGTATTACATTGTTTCAACAATGAAAGTGGTTATTTCAAATATCCACTACAACGATTACAATCATGCACAAATAGATTGTTTACTTTATTGTTATGATAGTTTCTATGGTAACTAATCATGAATATTACACATGGGTAAAATTTTTCCGGATGAGCCAATAGAGAGCTTCGACCTGATTCCTTTGAGTGTAAAATCACTTCTGTATCTTCTATAGTAACGGAGATATGCGAGTTTGAAATTTTATATAATGTTTTTGTAAAACGTGAT
The DNA here is from genome assembly GCF_977018435.1 of Lepisma saccharinum. Classification (NCBI taxonomy): domain Eukaryota; kingdom Metazoa; phylum Arthropoda; class Insecta; order Zygentoma; family Lepismatidae; genus Lepisma; species Lepisma saccharinum. The sequence goes on along the minus strand of NC_139242.1, from coordinate 2,056,575 downwards.
TCCAAGGATGTATTACATTGTTTCAACAATGAAAGTGTTTATTTCAAATCTCCACGACAACGACTACAATCATGCACAAATAGATTGTTTACTTTATTGTTATGAGAGTTTCCATGGTAACTAAGCATGAATATTACACAAGGTTAAAATGTTTCCGGATGAGCCAATAGAGAGCTTCGACATGATTACATTGAGTGTAAAATCACTTCTGTATCTTCTATAGTAACGGAGATATGCGAGTTTGAAATTTTATATAATGTTTTTTTAAAACGTGATTCCAAGGATGTATTACATTGTTTCAACAATGAAAGTGGTTATTTCAAATATCCACTACAACGATTACAATCATGCACAAATAGATTGTTTACTTTATTGTTATGATAGTTTCCATGATAACTAAGCATGAATATTACACATGGGTAAAATTTTTCCGGAAGAGCCAATAGAGAGCTTCGACCTGATTCCATTGAGTGTAAAATCACATCTGTATCTTCTATAGTAACGGAGATATGCGAGTTTGAATTTTTATATAATGTTTTTGTAAAACGTGATTCCAAGGATGTATTACATTGTTTCAACAATGAAAGTGGTTATTTCAAATATCCACTACAACGACTGCAATCATGCACAAATAGATTGTTTACTTTATTGTTATGATAGTTTCCTTGGTAACTAAGCTTGAATATTAATCATGGGAAATTTTTTTCCGGATGAGCCAATAGAGAGCTTCGACCTGATTACATTGAGTGTAAAATCACATCTGCATCTTCTATACTAACGGAGATATGCGAGTTTGAAATTTTATATAATGTTTTTGTAAAACGTGATTCCAAGGATGTATTATATTGTTTCAACAATGAAAGTGGTTATTTCAAATATCCACTACAACGATTACAATCATGCACAAATAGATTGTTTACTTTATTGTTATGATAGTTTCTATGGTAACTAAGCATGAATATTACACATGGGTAAAATTTTTCCGGATGAGCCAATAGAGAGCTTGGACATGATTACATTGAGGGTAAAATCACTTCTGTATCTTCTATAGTTACGGAGATATGCGAGTTTGAAATTTTATATAATGTTTTTTTAAAACGTGATTCCAAGGATGTATTACATTGTTTCAACAATGAAAGTGGTTATTTCAAATCTCCACGACAACGACTACAATCATGCACAAATAGATTGTTTACTTTATTGTTATGATAGTTTCCTTGGTAACTAAGCTGAATATTAATCATGGGAATTTTTTTTCCGGATGAGCCAATAGAGAGCTTCGACCTGATTACATTGATTGTAAAATCACATCTGCATCTTGTATAGTAACGGAGATATGCGAGTTTGAAATTTTATATAATGTATTTGTAAAACGTGATTCCAAGGATGTATTACATTGTTTCAACAATGAAAGAGGTTTTTTCAAATCTCCACTACAACGACTACAATCATGCACAAATTGATTGTTTAGTTTATTGTTATGATAGTTTCCATGGTAACTAAGCATGAATATTAATCATGGGAAAATTTTTTCCGGATGAGCCAATAGAGAGCTTCGACCTGATTCCATTGAGTGTAAAATCACTTCTGAATCTTCTATAGTAACGGAGATATGCGAATTTGAAATTTTATATAATGTTTTTTAAAACGTGATTCCAAGGATGTATTACATTGTTTCAACAATGAAAGTGGCTATTTGAAATCTCCACGAAAACGACTACAATCATGCACAAATAGATTGTTTACTTTATTGTTATGAGAGTTTCCATGGTAACTAAGCATGAATATTACACATGGGTAAAATTTTTCCGGATGAGCCAATAGAGAGCTTCGACATGATTACATTGAGTGTAAAATCACTTATGTATCTTCTATAGTAACGGAGATATGCGAGTTGAAATTTTATATAATGTTTTTGTAAAACGTGATTCCAAGGATGTATTACATTGTTTCAACAATGAAAGTGGTTATTTCAAATCTCCACGACAACGACTACAATCATGCACAAATAGATTGTTTACTTTATTGTTATGATAGTTTCCTTGGTAACTAAGCTTGACTATTAATCATGGGAAATTTTTTTCCGGATGAGCCAATAGAGAGCTTCGACCTGATTACATTGAGTGTAAAATCACATCTGCATCTTCTATACTAACGGAGATATGCGAGTTTGAAATTTCATATAATGTTTTCGTAAAACGTGATTCCAAGGATGTATTACATTGTTTCAACAATGAAAGAGGTTTTTTCAAATCTCCACTACAACGACTACAATCATGCACAAATAGATTGTTTACTTTATTCTTATGAGAGTTTCCATGGTAACTAAGCATGAATATTACACATGGGAAATTTTTTTCCGGATGAGCCAATAGAGAGCTTCGACCTGATTCCATTGAGTGTAAAATCACTTCTGTATCTTCTATAGTAACGGAGATATGCGAGTTTGAAATTTTATATAATGTTTTTGTAAAACGTGATTCCAAGGATGTATTACATTGTTTCAACAATGAAAGTGGTTATTTCAAATATCCACTACAACGATTACAATCATACACAAATAGATTGTTTACTTTATTGTTATGATAGTTTCCATGGTAACTAAGCATGAATATTACACATGGGTAAAATTTTTTCGGATGAGCCAATAGAGAGCTTCGACCTGATTACATTGAGTGTAAAATCACATCTGCATCTTCTATAGTAACGGAGATATGCGAGTTTGAAATTTTTTATAATGTATTTGTAAAACGTGATTCCAAGGATGTATTACATTGTTTCAACAATGAAAGAGGTTTTTTCAAATCTCCACTACAACGACTACAATCATGCACAAATTGATTGTTTAGTTTATTGTTATGATAGTTTCCATGGTAACTAAGCATGAATATTACACATGGGTAAAATTTTTCCGGATGAGCCAATAGAGAGCTTCGACCTGATTCCTTTGAGTGTAAAATCACTTCTGTATCTTCTATAGTAACGGAGATATGCGAGTTTGAAATTTTATATAATGTTTTTGTAAAACGTGATTCCAAGGATGTATTACATTGTTTCAACAATGAAAGTGTTTATTTCAAATCTCCACGACAACGACTACAATCATGCACAAATAGATTGTTTACTTTATTGTTATGAGAGTTTCCATGGTAACTAAGCATGAATATTACACAAGGTTAAAATTTTTCCGGATGAGCCAATAGAGAGCTTCGACATGATTACATTGAGTGTAAAATCACTTCTGTATCTTCTATAGTAACGGAGATATGCGAGTTTGAAATTTTATATAATGTTTTTTTAAAACGTGATTCCAAGGATGTATTACATTGTTTCAACAATGAAAGTGGTTATTTCAAATATCCACTACAACGATTACAATCATGCACAAATAGATTGTTTACTTTATTGTTATGATAGTTTCCATGATAACTAAGCATGAATATTACACATGGGTAAAATTTTTCCGGAAGAGCCAATAGAGAGCTTCGACCTGATTCCATTGAGTGTAAAATCACATCTGTATCTTCTATAGTAACGGAGATATGCGAGTTTGAATTTTTATATAATGTTTTTGTAAAACGTGATTCCAAGGATGTATTACATTGTTTCAACAATGAAAGTGGTTATTTCAAATATCCACTACAACGACTGCAATCATGCACAAATAGATTGTTTACTTTATTGTTATGATAGTTTCCTTGGTAACTAAGCTTGAATATTAATCATGGGAAATTTTTTTCCGGATGAGCCAATAGAGAGCTTCGACCTGATTACATTGAGTGTAAAATCACATCTGCATCTTCTATACTAACGGAGATATGCGAGTTTGAAATTTTATATAATGTTTTTGTAAAACGTGATTCCAAGGATGTATTACATTGTTTCAACAATGAAAGTGGTTATTTCAAATATCCACTACAACGATTACAATCATGCACAAATAGATTGTTTACTTTATTGTTATGATAGTTTCTATGGTAACTAAGCATGAATATTACACATGGGTAAAATTTTTCCGGATGAGCCAATAGAGAGCTTCGACCTGATTCCTTTGAGTGTAAAATCACTTCTGTATCTTCTATAGTAACGGAGATATGCGAGTTTGAAATTTTATATAATGTTTTTGTAAAACGTGATTCCAAGGATGTATTACATTGTTTCAACAATGAAAGTGTTTATTTCAAATCTCCACGACAACGACTACAATCATGCACAAATAGATTGTTTACTTTATTGTTATGAGAGTTTCCATGGTAACTAAGCATGAATATTACACAAGGTTAAAATTTTTCCGGATGAGCCAATAGAGAGCTTCGACATGATTACATTGAGTGTAAAATCACTTCTGTATCTTCTATAGTAACGGAGATATGCGAGTTTGAAATTTTATATAATGTTTTTTTAAAACGTGATTCCAAGGATGTATTACATTGTTTCAACAATGAAAGTGGTTATTTCAAATATCCACTACAACGATTACAATCATGCACAAATAGATTGTTTACTTTATTGTTATGATAGTTTCCATGATAACTAAGCATGAATATTACACATGGGTAAAATTTTTCCGGAAGAGCCAATAGAGAGCTTCGACCTGATTCCATTGAGTGTAAAATCACATCTGTATCTTCTATAGTAACGGAGATATGCGAGTTTGAATTTTTATATAATGTTTTTGTAAAACGTGATTCCAAGGATGTATTACATTGTTTCAACAATGAAAGTGGTTATTTCAAATATCCACTACAACGACTGCAATCATGCACAAATAGATTGTTTACTTTATTGTTATGATAGTTTCCTTGGTAACTAAGCTTGAATATTAATCATGGGAAATTTTTTTTCCGGATGAGCCAATAGAGAGCTTCGACCTGATTACATTGAGTGTAAAATCACATCTGCATCTTCTATACTAACGGAGATATGCGAGTTTGAAATTTTATATAATGTTTTTGTAAAACGTGATTCCAAGGATGTATTACATTGTTTCAACAATGAAAGTGGTTATTTCAAATATCCACTACAACGATTACAATCATGCACAAATAGATTGTTTACTTTATTGTTATGATAGTTTCTATGGTAACTAAGCATGAATATTACACATGGGTAAAATTTTTCCGGATGAGCCAATAGAGAGCTTGGACATGATTACATTGAGGGTAAAATCACTTCTGTATCTTCTATAGTTACGGAGATATGCGAGTTTGAAATTTTATATAATGTTTTTTTAAAACGTGATTCCAAGGATGTATTACATTGTTTCAACAATGAAAGTGGTTATTTCAAATCTCCACGACAACGACTACAATCATGCACAAATAGATTGTTTACTTTATTGTTATGATAGTTTCCTTGGTAACTAAGCTGAATATTAATCATGGGAATTTTTTTTCCGGATGAGCCAATAGAGAGCTTCGACCTGATTACATTGATTGTAAAATCACATCTGCATCTTGTATAGTAACGGAGATATGCGAGTTTGAAATTTTATATAATGTATTTGTAAAACGTGATTCCAAGGATGTATTACATTGTTTCAACAATGAAAGAGGTTTTTTCAAATCTCCACTACAACGACTACAATCATGCACAAATTGATTGTTTAGTTTATTGTTATGATAGTTTCCATGGTAACTAAGCATGAATATTAATCATGGGAAAATTTTTTCCGGATGAGCCAATAGAGAGCTTCGACCTGATTCCATTGAGTGTAAAATCACTTCTGAATCTTCTATAGTAACGGAGATATGCGAATTTGAAATTTTATATAATGTTTTTTAAAACGTGATTCCAAGGATGTATTACATTGTTTCAACAATGAAAGTGGCTATTTGAAATCTCCACGAAAACGACTACAATCATGCACAAATAGATTGTTTACTTTATTGTTATGAGAGTTTCCATGGTAACTAAGCATGAATATTACACATGGGTAAAATTTTTCCGGATGAGCCAATAGAGAGCTTCGACATGATTACATTGAGTGTAAAATCACTTATGTATCTTCTATAGTAACGGAGATATGCGAGTTGAAATTTTATATAATGTTTTTGTAAAACGTGATTCCAAGGATGTATTACATTGTTTCAACAATGAAAGTGGTTATTTCAAATCTCCACGACAACGACTACAATCATGCACAAATAGATTGTTTACTTTATTGTTATGATAGTTTCCTTGGTAACTAAGCTGAATATTAATCATGGGAATTTTTTTTCCGGATGAGCCAATAGAGAGCTTCGACCTGATTACATTGATTGTAAAATCACATCTGCATCTTGTATAGTAACGGAGATATGCGAGTTTGAAATTTTATATAATGTATTTGTAAAACGTGATTCCAAGGATGTATTACATTGTTTCAACAATGAAAGAGGTTTTTTCAAATCTCCACTACAACGACTACAATCATGCACAAATTGATTGTTTAGTTTATTGTTATGATAGTTTCCATGGTAACTAAGCATGAATATTAATCATGGGAAAATTTTTTCCGGATGAGCCAATAGAGAGCTTCGACCTGATTCCATTGAGTGTAAAATCACTTCTGAATCTTCTATAGTAACGGAGATATGCGAATTTGAAATTTTATATAATGTTTTTTAAAACGTGATTCCAAGGATGTATTACATTGTTTCAACAATGAAAGTGGCTATTTGAAATCTCCACGAAAACGACTACAATCATGCACAAATAGATTGTTTACTTTATTGTTATGAGAGTTTCCATGGTAACTAAGCATGAATATTACACATGGGTAAAATTTTTCCGGATGAGCCAATAGAGAGCTTCGACATGATTACATTGAGTGTAAAATCACTTATGTATCTTCTATAGTAACGGAGATATGCGAGTTGAAATTTTATATAATGTTTTTGTAAAACGTGATTCCAAGGATGTATTACATTGTTTCAACAATGAAAGTGGTTATTTCAAATCTCCACGACAACGACTACAATCATGCACAAATAGATTGTTTACTTTATTGTTATGATAGTTTCCTTGGTAACTAAGCTTGACTATTAATCATGGGAAATTTTTTCCGGATGAGCCAATAGAGAGCTTCGACCTGATTACATTGAGTGTAAAATCACATCTGCATCTTCTATACTAACGGAGATATGCGAGTTTGAAATTTCATATAATGTTTTCGTAAAACGTGATTCCAAGGATGTATTACATTGTTTCAACAATGAAAGAGGTTTTTTCAAATCTCCACTACAACGACTACAATCATGCACAAATAGATTGTTTACTTTATTCTTATGATAGTTTCCATGGTAACTAAGCATGAATATTACACATGGGAAATTTTTTTCCGGATGAGCCAATAGAGAGCTTCGACCTGATTCCATTGAGTGTAAAATCACTTCTGTATCTTCTATAGTAACGGAGATATGCGAGTTTGAAATTTTATATAATGTTTTTGTAAAACGTGATTCCAAGGATGTATTACATTGTTTCAACAATGAAAGTGGTTATTTCAAATATCCACTACAACGATTACAATCATACACAAATAGATTGTTTACTTTATTGTTATGATAGTTTCCATGGTAACTAAGCATGAATATTACACATGGGTAAAATTTTTTCGGATGAGCCAATAGAGAGCTTGGACATGATTACATTGAGGGTAAAATCACTTCTGTATCTTCTATAGTTACGGAGATATGCGAGTTTGAAATTTTATATAATGTTTTTTTAAAACGTGATTCCAAGGATGTATTACATTGTTTCAACAATGAAAGTGGTTATTTCAAATCTCCACGACAACGACTACAATCATGCACAAATAGATTGTTTACTTTATTGATATGATAGTTTCCTTGGTAACTAAGCTTGACTATTAATCATGGGAATTTTTTTCCGGATGAGCCAATAGAGAGCTTCGACCTGATTACATTGAGTGTAAAATCACATCTGCATCTTCTATAGTAACGGAGATATGCGAGTTTGAAATTTTTTATAATGTATTTGTAAAACGTGATTCCAAGGATGTATTACATTGTTTCAACAATGAAAGAGGTTTTTTCAAATCTCCACTACAACGACTACAATCATGCACAAATTGATTGTTTAGTTTATTGTTATGATAGTTTCCATGGTAACTAAGCATGAATATTACACATGGGTAAAATTTTTCCGGATGAGCCAATAGAGAGCTTCGACCTGATTCCTTTGAGTGTAAAATCACTTCTGTATCTTCTATAGTAACGGAGATATGCGAGTTTGAAATTTTATATAATGTTTTTGTAAAACGTGATTCCAAGGATGTATTACATTGTTTCAACAATGAAAGTGTTTATTTCAAATCTCCACGACAACGACTACAATCATGCACAAATAGATTGTTTACTTTATTGTTATGAGAGTTTCCATGGTAACTAAGCATGAATATTACACAAGGTTAAAATTTTTCCGGATGAGCCAATAGAGAGCTTCGACATGATTACATTGAGTGTAAAATCACTTCTGTATCTTCTATAGTAACGGAGATATGCGAGTTTGAAATTTTATATAATGTTTTTTTAAAACGTGATTCCAAGGATGTATTACATTGTTTCAACAATGAAAGTGGTTATTTCAAATATCCACTACAACGATTACAATCATGCACAAATAGATTGTTTACTTTATTGTTATGATAGTTTCCATGATAACTAAGCATGAATATTACACATGGGTAAAATTTTTCCGGAAGAGCCAATAGAGAGCTTCGACCTGATTCCATTGAGTGTAAAATCACATCTGTATCTTCTATAGTAACGGAGATATGCGAGTTTGAATTTTTATATAATGTTTTTGTAAAACGTGATTCCAAGGATGTATTACATTGTTTCAACAATGAAAGTGGTTATTTCAAATATCCACTACAACGACTGCAATCATGCACAAATAGATTGTTTACTTTATTGTTATGATAGTTTCCTTGGTAACTAAGCTTGAATATTAATCATGGGAAATTTTTTTCCGGATGAGCCAATAGAGAGCTTCGACCTGATTACATTGAGTGTAAAATCACATCTGCATCTTCTATACTAACGGAGATATGCGAGTTTGAAATTTTATATAATGTTTTTGTAAAACGTGATTCCAAGGATGTATTACATTGTTTCAACAATGAAAGTGGTTATTTCAAATATCCACTACAACGATTACAATCATGCACAAATAGATTGTTTACTTTATTGTTATGATAGTTTCTATGGTAACTAAGCATGAATATTACACATGGGTAAAATTTTTCCGGATGAGCCAATAGAGAGCTTCGACCTGATTCCTTTGAGTGTAAAATCACTTCTGTATCTTCTATAGTAACGGAGATATGCGAGTTTGAAATTTTATATAATGTTTTTGTAAAACGTGATTCCAAGGATGTATTACATTGTTTCAACAATGAAAGTGTTTATTTCAAATCTCCACGACAACGACTACAATCATGCACAAATAGATTGTTTACTTTATTGTTATGAGAGTTTCCATGGTAACTAAGCATGAATATTACACAAGGTTAAAATTTTTCCGGATGAGCCAATAGAGAGCTTCGACATGATTACATTGAGTGTAAAATCACTTCTGTATCTTCTATAGTAACGGAGATATGCGAGTTTGAAATTTTATATAATGTTTTTTTAAAACGTGATTCCAAGGATGTATTACATTGTTTCAACAATGAAAGTGGTTATTTCAAATATCCACTACAACGATTACAATCATGCACAAATAGATTGTTTACTTTATTGTTATGATAGTTTCCATGATAACTAAGCATGAATATTACACATGGGTAAAATTTTTCCGGAAGAGCCAATAGAGAGCTTCGACCTGATTCCATTGAGTGTAAAATCACATCTGTATCTTCTATAGTAACGGAGATATGCGAGTTTGAATTTTTATATAATGTTTTTGTAAAACGTGATTCCAAGGATGTATTACATTGTTTCAACAATGAAAGTGGTTATTTCAAATATCCACTACAACGACTGCAATCATGCACAAATAGATTGTTTACTTTATTGTTATGATAGTTTCCTTGGTAACTAAGCTTGAATATTAATCATGGGAAATTTTTTTTCCGGATGAGCCAATAGAGAGCTTCGACCTGATTACATTGAGTGTAAAATCACATCTGCATCTTCTATACTAACGGAGATATGCGAGTTTGAAATTTTATATAATGTTTTTGTAAAACGTGATTCCAAGGATGTATTACATTGTTTCAACAATGAAAGTGGTTATTTCAAATATCCACTACAACGATTACAATCATGCACAAATAGATTGTTTACTTTATTGTTATGATAGTTTCTATGGTAACTAAGCATGAATATTACACATGGGTAAAATTTTTCCGGATGAGCCAATAGAGAGCTTGGACATGATTACATTGAGGGTAAAATCACTTCTGTATCTTCTATAGTTACGGAGATATGCGAGTTTGAAATTTTATATAATGTTTTTTTAAAACGTGATTCCAAGGATGTATTACATTGTTTCAACAATGAAAGTGGTTATTTCAAATCTCCACGACAACGACTACAATCATGCACAAATAGATTGTTTACTTTATTGTTATGATAGTTTCCTTGGTAACTAAGCTGAATATTAATCATGGGAATTTTTTTTCCGGATGAGCCAATAGAGAGCTTCGACCTGATTACATTGATTGTAAAATCACATCTGCATCTTGTATAGTAACGGAGATATGCGAGTTTGAAATTTTATATAATGTATTTGTAAAACGTGATTCCAAGGATGTATTACATTGTTTCAACAATGAAAGAGGTTTTTTCAAATCTCCACTACAACGACTACAATCATGCACAAATTGATTGTTTAGTTTATTGTTATGATAGTTTCCATGGTAACTAAGCATGAATATTAATCATGGGAAAATTTTTTCCGGATGAGCCAATAGAGAGCTTCGACCTGATTCCATTGAGTGTAAAATCACTTCTGAATCTTCTATAGTAACGGAGATATGCGAATTTGAAATTTTATATAATGTTTTTTAAAACGTGATTCCAAGGATGTATTACATTGTTTCAACAATGAAAGTGGCTATTTGAAATCTCCACGAAAACGACTACAATCATGCACAAATAGATTGTTTACTTTATTGTTATGAGAGTTTCCATGGTAACTAAGCATGAATATTACACATGGGTAAAATTTTTCCGGATGAGCCAATAGAGAGCTTCGACATGATTACATTGAGTGTAAAATCACTTATGTATCTTCTATAGTAACGGAGATATGCGAGTTGAAATTTTATATAATGTTTTTGTAAAACGTGATTCCAAGGATGTATTACATTGTTTCAACAATGAAAGTGGTTATTTCAAATCTCCACGACAACGACTACAATCATGCACAAATAGATTGTTTACTTTATTGTTATGATAGTTTCCTTGGTAACTAAGCTTGACTATTAATCATGGGAAATTTTTTTCCGGATGAGCCAATAGAGAGCTTCGACCTGATTACATTGAGTGTAAAATCACATCTGCATCTTCTATACTAACGGAGATATGCGAGTTTGAAATTTCATATAATGTTTTCGTAAAACGTGATTCCAAGGATGTATTACATTGTTTCAACAATGAAAGAGGTTTTTTCAAATCTCCACTACAACGACTACAATCATGCACAAATAGATTGTTTACTTTATTCTTATGATAGTTTCCATGGTAACTAAGCATGAATATTACACATGGGAAATTTTTTTCCGGATGAGCCAATAGAGAGCTTCGACCTGATTCCATTGAGTGTAAAATCACTTCTGTATCTTCTATAGTAACGGAGATATGCGAGTTTGAAATTTTATATAATGTTTTTGTAAAACGTGATTCCAAGGATGTATTACATTGTTTCAACAATGAAAGTGGTTATTTCAAATATCCACTACAACGATTACAATCATACACAAATAGATTGTTTACTTTATTGTTATGATAGTTTCCATGGTAACTAAGCATGAATATTACACATGGGTAAAATTTTTTCGGATGAGCCAATAGAGAGCTTGGACATGATTACATTGAGGGTAAAATCACTTCTGTATCTTCTATAGTTACGGAGATATGCGAGTTTGAAATTTTATATAATGTTTTTTTAAAACGTGATTCCAAGGATGTATTACATTGTTTCAACAATGAAAGTGGTTATTTCAAATCTCCACGACAACGACTACAATCATGCACAAATAGATTGTTTACTTTATTGATATGATAGTTTCCTTGGTAACTAAGCTTGACTATTAATCATGGGAATTTTTTTCCGGATGAGCCAATAGAGAGCTTCGACCTGATTACATTGAGTGTAAAATCACATCTGCATCTTCTATAGTAACGGAGATATGCGAGTTTGAAATTTTTTATAATGTATTTGTAAAACGTGATTCCAAGGATGTATTACATTGTTTCAACAATGAAAGAGGTTTTTTCAAATCTCCACTACAACGACTACAATCATGCACAAATTGATTGTTTAGTTTATTGTTATGATAGTTTCCATGGTAACTAAGCATGAATATTACACATGGGTAAAATTTTTCCGGATGAGCCAATAGAGAGCTTCGACCTGATTCCTTTGAGTGTAAAATCACTTCTGTATCTTCTATAGTAACGGAGATATGCGAGTTTGAAATTTTATATAATGTTTTTGTAAAACGTGATTCCAAGGATGTATTACATTGTTTCAACAATGAAAGTGTTTATTTCAAATCTCCACGACAACGACTACAATCATGCACAAATAGATTGTTTACTTTATTGTTATGAGAGTTTCCATGGTAACTAAGCATGAATATTACACAAGGTTAAAATTTTTCCGGATGAGCCAATAGAGAGCTTCGACATGATTACATTGAGTGTAAAATCACTTCTGTATCTTCTATAGTAACGGAGATATGCGAGTTTGAAATTTTATATAATGTTTTTTTAAAACGTGATTCCAAGGATGTATTACATTGTTTCAACAATGAAAGTGGTTATTTCAAATATCCACTACAACGATTACAATCATGCACAAATAGATTGTTTACTTTATTGTTATGATAGTTTCCATGATAACTAAGCATGAATATTACACATGGGTAAAATTTTTCCGGAAGAGCCAATAGAGAGCTTCGACCTGATTCCATTGAGTGTAAAATCACATCTGTATCTTCTATAGTAACGGAGATATGCGAGTTTGAATTTTTATATAATGTTTTTGTAAAACGTGATTCCAAGGATGTATTACATTGTTTCAACAATGAAAGTGGTTATTTCAAATATCCACTACAACGACTGCAATCATGCACAAATAGATTGTTTACTTTATTGTTATGATAGTTTCCTTGGTAACTAAGCTTGAATATTAATCATGGGAAATTTTTTTCCGGATGAGCCAATAGAGAGCTTCGACCTGATTACATTGAGTGTAAAATCACATCTGCATCTTCTATACTAACGGAGATATGCGAGTTTGAAATTTTATATAATGTTTTTGTAAAACGTGATTCCAAGGATGTATTACATTGTTTCAACAATGAAAGTGGTTATTTCAAATATCCACTACAACGATTACAATCATGCACAAATAGATTGTTTACTTTATTGTTATGATAGTTTCTATGGTAACTAAGCATGAATATTACACATGGGTAAAATTTTTCCGGATGAGCCAATAGAGAGCTTCGACCTGATTCCTTTGAGTGTAAAATCACTTCTGTATCTTCTATAGTAACGGAGATATGCGAGTTTGAAATTTTATATAATGTTTTTGTAAAACGTGATTCCAAGGATGTATTACATTGTTTCAACAATGAAAGTGTTTATTTCAAATCTCCACGACAACGACTACAATCATGCACAAATAGATTGTTTACTTTATTGTTATGAGAGTTTCCATGGTAACTAAGCATGAATATTACACAAGGTTAAAATTTTTCCGGATGAGCCAATAGAGAGCTTCGACATGATTACATTGAGTGTAAAATCACTTCTGTATCTTCTATAGTAACGGAGATATGCGAGTTTGAAATTTTATATAATGTTTTTTTAAAACGTGATTCCAAGGATGTATTACATTGTTTCAACAATGAAAGTGGTTATTTCAAATATCCACTACAACGATTACAATCATGCACAAATAGATTGTTTACTTTATTGTTATGATAGTTTCCATGATAACTAAGCATGAATATTACACATGGGTAAAATTTTTCCGGAAGAGCCAATAGAGAGCTTCGACCTGATTCCATTGAGTGTAAAATCACATCTGTATCTTCTATAGTAACGGAGATATGCGAGTTTGAATTTTTATATAATGTTTTTGTAAAACGTGATTCCAAGGATGTATTACATTGTTTCAACAATGAAAGTGGTTATTTCAAATATCCACTACAACGACTGCAATCATGCACAAATAGATTGTTTACTTTATTGTTATGATAGTTTCCTTGGTAACTAAGCTTGAATATTAATCATGGGAAATTTTTTTTCCGGATGAGCCAATAGAGAGCTTCGACCTGATTACATTGAGTGTAAAATCACATCTGCATCTTCTATACTAACGGAGATATGCGAGTTTGAAATTTTATATAATGTTTTTGTAAAACGTGATTCCAAGGATGTATTACATTGTTTCAACAATGAAAGTGGTTATTTCAAATATCCACTACAACGATTACAATCATGCACAAATAGATTGTTTACTTTATTGTTATGATAGTTTCTATGGTAACTAAGCATGAATATTACACATGGGTAAAATTTTTCCGGATGAGCCAATAGAGAGCTTGGACATGATTACATTGAGGGTAAAATCACTTCTGTATCTTCTATAGTTACGGAGATATGCGAGTTTGAAATTTTATATAATGTTTTTTTAAAACGTGATTCCAAGGATGTATTACATTGTTTCAACAATGAAAGTGGTTATTTCAAATCTCCACGACAACGACTACAATCATGCACAAATAGATTGTTTACTTTATTGTTATGATAGTTTCCTTGGTAACTAAGCTGAATATTAATCATGGGAATTTTTTTTCCGGATGAGCCAATAGAGAGCTTCGACCTGATTACATTGATTGTAAAATCACATCTGCATCTTGTATAGTAACGGAGATATGCGAGTTTGAAATTTTATATAATGTATTTGTAAAACGTGATTCCAAGGATGTATTACATTGTTTCAACAATGAAAGAGGTTTTTTCAAATCTCCACTACAACGACTACAATCATGCACAAATTGATTGTTTAGTTTATTGTTATGATAGTTTCCATGGTAACTAAGCATGAATATTAATCATGGGAAAATTTTTTCCGGATGAGCCAATAGAGAGCTTCGACCTGATTCCATTGAGTGTAAAATCACTTCTGAATCTTCTATAGTAACGGAGATATGCGAATTTGAAATTTTATATAATGTTTTTTAAAACGTGATTCCAAGGATGTATTACATTGTTTCAACAATGAAAGTGGCTATTTGAAATCTCCACGAAAACGACTACAATCATGCACAAATAGATTGTTTACTTTATTGTTATGAGAGTTTCCATGGTAACTAAGCATGAATATT
This sequence comes from Lepisma saccharinum, assembly GCF_977018435.1. Lineage (NCBI taxonomy): Eukaryota > Metazoa > Arthropoda > Insecta > Zygentoma > Lepismatidae > Lepisma > Lepisma saccharinum. The sequence goes on along the minus strand of NC_139242.1, from coordinate 2,040,998 downwards.
ACACATGGGTAAAATTTTTCCGGATGAGCCAATAGAGAGCTTCGACATGATTACATTGAGTGTAAAATCACTTATGTATCTTCTATAGTAACGGAGATATGCGAGTTGAAATTTTATATAATGTTTTTGTAAAACGTGATTCCAAGGATGTATTACATTGTTTCAACAATGAAAGTGGTTATTTCAAATCTCCACGACAACGACTACAATCATGCACAAATAGATTGTTTACTTTATTGTTATGATAGTTTCCTTGGTAACTAAGCTTGACTATTAATCATGGGAAATTTTTTTCCGGATGAGCCAATAGAGAGCTTCGACCTGATTACATTGAGTGTAAAATCACATCTGCATCTTCTATACTAACGGAGATATGCGAGTTTGAAATTTCATATAATGTTTTCGTAAAACGTGATTCCAAGGATGTATTACATTGTTTCAACAATGAAAGAGGTTTTTTCAAATCTCCACTACAACGACTACAATCATGCACAAATAGATTGTTTACTTTATTCTTATGATAGTTTCCATGGTAACTAAGCATGAATATTACACATGGGAAATTTTTTTCCGGATGAGCCAATAGAGAGCTTCGACCTGATTCCATTGAGTGTAAAATCACTTCTGTATCTTCTATAGTAACGGAGATATGCGAGTTTGAAATTTTATATAATGTTTTTGTAAAACGTGATTCCAAGGATGTATTACATTGTTTCAACAATGAAAGTGGTTATTTCAAATATCCACTACAACGATTACAATCATACACAAATAGATTGTTTACTTTATTGTTATGATAGTTTCCATGGTAACTAAGCATGAATATTACACATGGGTAAAATTTTTTCGGATGAGCCAATAGAGAGCTTGGACATGATTACATTGAGGGTAAAATCACTTCTGTATCTTCTATAGTTACGGAGATATGCGAGTTTGAAATTTTATATAATGTTTTTTTAAAACGTGATTCCAAGGATGTATTACATTGTTTCAACAATGAAAGTGGTTATTTCAAATCTCCACGACAACGACTACAATCATGCACAAATAGATTGTTTACTTTATTGATATGATAGTTTCCTTGGTAACTAAGCTTGACTATTAATCATGGGAATTTTTTTCCGGATGAGCCAATAGAGAGCTTCGACCTGATTACATTGAGTGTAAAATCACATCTGCATCTTCTATAGTAACGGAGATATGCGAGTTTGAAATTTTTTATAATGTATTTGTAAAACGTGATTCCAAGGATGTATTACATTGTTTCAACAATGAAAGAGGTTTTTTCAAATCTCCACTACAACGACTACAATCATGCACAAATTGATTGTTTAGTTTATTGTTATGATAGTTTCCATGGTAACTAAGCATGAATATTACACATGGGTAAAATTTTTCCGGATGAGCCAATAGAGAGCTTCGACCTGATTCCTTTGAGTGTAAAATCACTTCTGTATCTTCTATAGTAACGGAGATATGCGAGTTTGAAATTTTATATAATGTTTTTGTAAAACGTGATTCCAAGGATGTATTACATTGTTTCAACAATGAAAGTGTTTATTTCAAATCTCCACGACAACGACTACAATCATGCACAAATAGATTGTTTACTTTATTGTTATGAGAGTTTCCATGGTAACTAAGCATGAATATTACACAAGGTTAAAATTTTTCCGGATGAGCCAATAGAGAGCTTCGACATGATTACATTGAGTGTAAAATCACTTCTGTATCTTCTATAGTAACGGAGATATGCGAGTTTGAAATTTTATATAATGTTTTTTTAAAACGTGATTCCAAGGATGTATTACATTGTTTCAACAATGAAAGTGGTTATTTCAAATATCCACTACAACGATTACAATCATGCACAAATAGATTGTTTACTTTATTGTTATGATAGTTTCCATGATAACTAAGCATGAATATTACACATGGGTAAAATTTTTCCGGAAGAGCCAATAGAGAGCTTCGACCTGATTCCATTGAGTGTAAAATCACATCTGTATCTTCTATAGTAACGGAGATATGCGAGTTTGAATTTTTATATAATGTTTTTGTAAAACGTGATTCCAAGGATGTATTACATTGTTTCAACAATGAAAGTGGTTATTTCAAATATCCACTACAACGACTGCAATCATGCACAAATAGATTGTTTACTTTATTGTTATGATAGTTTCCTTGGTAACTAAGCTTGAATATTAATCATGGGAAATTTTTTTTCCGGATGAGCCAATAGAGAGCTTCGACCTGATTACATTGAGTGTAAAATCACATCTGCATCTTCTATACTAACGGAGATATGCGAGTTTGAAATTTTATATAATGTTTTTGTAAAACGTGATTCCAAGGATGTATTACATTGTTTCAACAATGAAAGTGGTTATTTCAAATATCCACTACAACGATTACAATCATGCACAAATAGATTGTTTACTTTATTGTTATGATAGTTTCTATGGTAACTAAGCATGAATATTACACATGGGTAAAATTTTTCCGGATGAGCCAATAGAGAGCTTGGACATGATTACATTGAGGGTAAAATCACTTCTGTATCTTCTATAGTTACGGAGATATGCGAGTTTGAAATTTTATATAATGTTTTTTTAAAACGTGATTCCAAGGATGTATTACATTGTTTCAACAATGAAAGTGGTTATTTCAAATCTCCACGACAACGACTACAATCATGCACAAATAGATTGTTTACTTTATTGTTATGATAGTTTCCTTGGTAACTAAGCTGAATATTAATCATGGGAATTTTTTTTCCGGATGAGCCAATAGAGAGCTTCGACCTGATTACATTGATTGTAAAATCACATCTGCATCTTGTATAGTAACGGAGATATGCGAGTTTGAAATTTTATATAATGTTTTTTTAAAACGTGATTCCAAGGATGTATTACATTGTTTCAACAATGAAAGTGGTTATTTCAAATCTCCACGACAACGACTACAATCATGCACAAATAGATTGTTTACTTTATTGATATGATAGTTTCCTTGGTAACTAAGCTTGACTATTAATCATGGGAATTTTTTTCCGGATGAGCCAATAGAGAGCTTCGACCTGATTACATTGAGTGTAAAATCACATCTGCATCTTCTATAGTAACGGAGATATGCGAGTTTGAAATTTTTTATAATGTATTTGTAAAACGTGATTCCAAGGATGTATTACATTGTTTCAACAATGAAAGAGGTTTTTTCAAATCTCCACTACAACGACTACAATCATGCACAAATTGATTGTTTAGTTTATTGTTATGATAGTTTCCATGGTAACTAAGCATGAATATTACACATGGGTAAAATTTTTCCGGATGAGCCAATAGAGAGCTTCGACCTGATTCCTTTGAGTGTAAAATCACTTCTGTATCTTCTATAGTAACGGAGATATGCGAGTTTGAAATTTTATATAATGTTTTTGTAAAACGTGATTCCAAGGATGTATTACATTGTTTCAACAATGAAAGTGTTTATTTCAAATCTCCACGACAACGACTACAATCATGCACAAATAGATTGTTTACTTTATTGTTATGAGAGTTTCCATGGTAACTAAGCATGAATATTACACAAGGTTAAAATTTTTCCGGATGAGCCAATAGAGAGCTTCGACATGATTACATTGAGTGTAAAATCACTTCTGTATCTTCTATAGTAACGGAGATATGCGAGTTTGAAATTTTATATAATGTTTTTTTAAAACGTGATTCCAAGGATGTATTACATTGTTTCAACAATGAAAGTGGTTATTTCAAATATCCACTACAACGATTACAATCATGCACAAATAGATTGTTTACTTTATTGTTATGATAGTTTCCATGATAACTAAGCATGAATATTACACATGGGTAAAATTTTTCCGGAAGAGCCAATAGAGAGCTTCGACCTGATTCCATTGAGTGTAAAATCACATCTGTATCTTCTATAGTAACGGAGATATGCGAGTTTGAATTTTTATATAATGTTTTTGTAAAACGTGATTCCAAGGATGTATTACATTGTTTCAACAATGAAAGTGGTTATTTCAAATATCCACTACAACGACTGCAATCATGCACAAATAGATTGTTTACTTTATTGTTATGATAGTTTCCTTGGTAACTAAGCTTGAATATTAATCATGGGAAATTTTTTTCCGGATGAGCCAATAGAGAGCTTCGACCTGATTACATTGAGTGTAAAATCACATCTGCATCTTCTATACTAAAGGAGATATGCGAGTTTGAAATTTTATATAATGTTTTTGTAAAACGTGATTCCAAGGATGTATTACATTGTTTCAACAATGAAAGTGGTTATTTCAAATATCCACTACAACGATTACAATCATGCACAAATAGATTGTTTACTTTATTGTTATGATAGTTTCTATGGTAACTAAGCATGAATATTACACATGGGTAAAATTTTTCCGGATGAGCCAATAGAGAGCTTCGACCTGATTCCTTTGAGTGTAAAATCACTTCTGTATCTTCTATAGTAACGGAGATATGCGAGTTTGAAATTTTATATAATGTTTTTGTAAAACGTGATTCCAAGGATGTATTACATTGTTTCAACAATGAAAGTGTTTATTTCAAATCTCCACGACAACGACTACAATCATGCACAAATAGATTGTTTACTTTATTGTTATGAGAGTTTCCATGGTAACTAAGCATGAATATTACACAAGGTTAAAATTTTTCCGGATGAGCCAATAGAGAGCTTCGACATGATTACATTGAGTGTAAAATCACTTCTGTATCTTCTATAGTAACGGAGATATGCGAGTTTGAAATTTTATATAATGTTTTTTTAAAACGTGATTCCAAGGATGTATTACATTGTTTCAACAATGAAAGTGGTTATTTCAAATATCCACTACAACGATTACAATCATGCACAAATAGATTGTTTACTTTATTGTTATGATAGTTTCCATGATAACTAAGCATGAATATTACACATGGGTAAAATTTTTCCGGAAGAGCCAATAGAGAGCTTCGACCTGATTCCATTGAGTGTAAAATCACATCTGTATCTTCTATAGTAACGGAGATATGCGAGTTTGAATTTTTATATAATGTTTTTGTAAAACGTGATTCCAAGGATGTATTACATTGTTTCAACAATGAAAGTGGTTATTTCAAATATCCACTACAACGACTGCAATCATGCACAAATAGATTGTTTACTTTATTGTTATGATAGTTTCCTTGGTAACTAAGCTTGAATATTAATCATGGGAAATTTTTTTTCCGGATGAGCCAATAGAGAGCTTCGACCTGATTACATTGAGTGTAAAATCACATCTGCATCTTCTATACTAACGGAGATATGCGAGTTTGAAATTTTATATAATGTTTTTGTAAAACGTGATTCCAAGGATGTATTACATTGTTTCAACAATGAAAGTGGTTATTTCAAATATCCACTACAACGATTACAATCATGCACAAATAGATTGTTTACTTTATTGTTATGATAGTTTCTATGGTAACTAAGCATGAATATTACACATGGGTAAAATTTTTCCGGATGAGCCAATAGAGAGCTTGGACATGATTACATTGAGGGTAAAATCACTTCTGTATCTTCTATAGTTACGGAGATATGCGAGTTTGAAATTTTATATAATGTTTTTTTAAAACGTGATTCCAAGGATGTATTACATTGTTTCAACAATGAAAGTGGTTATTTCAAATCTCCACGACAACGACTACAATCATGCACAAATAGATTGTTTACTTTATTGTTATGATAGTTTCCTTGGTAACTAAGCTGAATATTAATCATGGGAATTTTTTTTCCGGATGAGCCAATAGAGAGCTTCGACCTGATTACATTGATTGTAAAATCACATCTGCATCTTGTATAGTAACGGAGATATGCGAGTTTGAAATTTTATATAATGTATTTGTAAAACGTGATTCCAAGGATGTATTACATTGTTTCAACAATGAAAGAGGTTTTTTCAAATCTCCACTACAACGACTACAATCATGCACAAATTGATTGTTTAGTTTATTGTTATGATAGTTTCCATGGTAACTAAGCATGAATATTAATCATGGGAAAATTTTTTCCGGATGAGCCAATAGAGAGCTTCGACATGATTACATTGAGTGTAAAATCACTTCTGTATCTTCTATAGTAACGGAGATATGCGAGTTTGAAATTTTATATAATGTTTTTTTAAAACGTGATTCCAAGGATGTATTACATTGTTTCAACAATGAAAGTGGTTATTTCAAATATCCACTACAACGATTACAATCATGCACAAATAGATTGTTTAGTTTATTGTTATGATAGTTTCCATGGTAACTAAGCATGAATATTACACATGGGTAAAATTTTTCCGGATGAGCCAATAGAGAGCTTCGACCTGATTCCTTTGAGTGTAAAATCACTTCTGTATCTTCTATAGTAACGGAGATATGCGAGTTTGAAATTTTATATAATGTTTTTGTAAAACGTGATTCCAAGGATGTATTACATTGTTTCAACAATGAAAGTGTTTATTTCAAATCTCCACGACAACGACTACAATCATGCACAAATAGATTGTTTACTTTATTGTTATGATAGTTTCCTTGGTAACTAAGCTTGACTATTAATCATGGGAAATTTTTTTCCGGATGAGCCAATAGAGAGCTTCGACCTGATTACATTGAGTGTAAAATCACATCTGCATCTTCTATACTAACGGAGATATGCGAGTTTGAAATTTCATATAATGTTTTCGTAAAACGTGATTCCAAGGATGTATTACATTGTTTCAACAATGAAAGAGGTTTTTTCAAATCTCCACTACAACGACTACAATCATGCACAAATAGATTGTTTACTTTATTCTTATGATAGTTTCCATGGTAACTAAGCATGAATATTACACATGGGAAATTTTTTTCCGGATGAGCCAATAGAGAGCTTCGACCTGATTCCATTGAGTGTAAAATCACTTCTGTATCTTCTATAGTAACGGAGATATGCGAGTTTGAAATTTTATATAATGTTTTTGTAAAACGTGATTCCAAGGATGTATTACATTGTTTCAACAATGAAAGTGGTTATTTCAAATATCCACTACAACGATTACAATCATACACAAATAGATTGTTTACTTTATTGTTATGATAGTTTCCATGGTAACTAAGCATGAATATTACACATGGGTAAAATTTTTTCGGATGAGCCAATAGAGAGCTTGGACATGATTACATTGAGGGTAAAATCACTTCTGTATCTTCTATAGTTACGGAGATATGCGAGTTTGAAATTTTATATAATGTTTTTTTAAAACGTGATTCCAAGGATGTATTACATTGTTTCAACAATGAAAGTGGTTATTTCAAATCTCCACGACAACGACTACAATCATGCACAAATAGATTGTTTACTTTATTGATATGATAGTTTCCTTGGTAACTAAGCTTGACTATTAATCATGGGAATTTTTTTCCGGATGAGCCAATAGAGAGCTTCGACCTGATTACATTGAGTGTAAAATCACATCTGCATCTTCTATAGTAACGGAGATATGCGAGTTTGAAATTTTTTATAATGTATTTGTAAAACGTGATTCCAAGGATGTATTACATTGTTTCAACAATGAAAGAGGTTTTTTCAAATCTCCACTACAACGACTACAATCATGCACAAATTGATTGTTTAGTTTATTGTTATGATAGTTTCCATGGTAACTAAGCATGAATATTACACATGGGTAAAATTTTTCCGGATGAGCCAATAGAGAGCTTCGACCTGATTCCTTTGAGTGTAAAATCACTTCTGTATCTTCTATAGTAACGGAGATATGCGAGTTTGAAATTTTATATAATGTTTTTGTAAAACGTGATTCCAAGGATGTATTACATTGTTTCAACAATGAAAGTGTTTATTTCAAATCTCCACGACAACGACTACAATCATGCACAAATAGATTGTTTACTTTATTGTTATGAGAGTTTCCATGGTAACTAAGCATGAATATTACACAAGGTTAAAATTTTTCCGGATGAGCCAATAGAGAGCTTCGACATGATTACATTGAGTGTAAAATCACTTCTGTATCTTCTATAGTAACGGAGATATGCGAGTTTGAAATTTTATATAATGTTTTTTTAAAACGTGATTCCAAGGATGTATTACATTGTTTCAACAATGAAAGTGGTTATTTCAAATATCCACTACAACGATTACAATCATGCACAAATAGATTGTTTACTTTATTGTTATGATAGTTTCCATGATAACTAAGCATGAATATTACACATGGGTAAAATTTTTCCGGAAGAGCCAATAGAGAGCTTCGACCTGATTCCATTGAGTGTAAAATCACATCTGTATCTTCTATAGTAACGGAGATATGCGAGTTTGAATTTTTATATAATGTTTTTGTAAAACGTGATTCCAAGGATGTATTACATTGTTTCAACAATGAAAGTGGTTATTTCAAATATCCACTACAACGACTGCAATCATGCACAAATAGATTGTTTACTTTATTGTTATGATAGTTTCCTTGGTAACTAAGCTTGAATATTAATCATGGGAAATTTTTTTTCCGGATGAGCCAATAGAGAGCTTCGACCTGATTACATTGAGTGTAAAATCACATCTGCATCTTCTATACTAACGGAGATATGCGAGTTTGAAATTTTATATAATGTTTTTGTAAAACGTGATTCCAAGGATGTATTACATTGTTTCAACAATGAAAGTGGTTATTTCAAATATCCACTACAACGATTACAATCATGCACAAATAGATTGTTTACTTTATTGTTATGATAGTTTCTATGGTAACTAAGCATGAATATTACACATGGGTAAAATTTTTCCGGATGAGCCAATAGAGAGCTTGGACATGATTACATTGAGGGTAAAATCACTTCTGTATCTTCTATAGTTACGGAGATATGCGAGTTTGAAATTTTATATAATGTTTTTTTAAAACGTGATTCCAAGGATGTATTACATTGTTTCAACAATGAAAGTGGTTATTTCAAATCTCCACGACAACGACTACAATCATGCACAAATAGATTGTTTACTTTATTGTTATGATAGTTTCCTTGGTAACTAAGCTGAATATTAATCATGGGAATTTTTTTTCCGGATGAGCCAATAGAGAGCTTCGACCTGATTACATTGATTGTAAAATCACATCTGCATCTTGTATAGTAACGGAGATATGCGAGTTTGAAATTTTATATAATGTTTTTTTAAAACGTGATTCCAAGGATGTATTACATTGTTTCAACAATGAAAGTGGTTATTTCAAATCTCCACGACAACGACTACAATCATGCACAAATAGATTGTTTACTTTATTGATATGATAGTTTCCTTGGTAACTAAGCTTGACTATTAATCATGGGAATTTTTTTCCGGATGAGCCAATAGAGAGCTTCGACCTGATTACATTGAGTGTAAAATCACATCTGCATCTTCTATAGTAACGGAGATATGCGAGTTTGAAATTTTTTATAATGTATTTGTAAAACGTGATTCCAAGGATGTATTACATTGTTTCAACAATGAAAGAGGTTTTTTCAAATCTCCACTACAACGACTACAATCATGCACAAATTGATTGTTTAGTTTATTGTTATGATAGTTTCCATGGTAACTAAGCATGAATATTACACATGGGTAAAATTTTTCCGGATGAGCCAATAGAGAGCTTCGACCTGATTCCTTTGAGTGTAAAATCACTTCTGTATCTTCTATAGTAACGGAGATATGCGAGTTTGAAATTTTATATAATGTTTTTGTAAAACGTGATTCCAAGGATGTATTACATTGTTTCAACAATGAAAGTGTTTATTTCAAATCTCCACGACAACGACTACAATCATGCACAAATAGATTGTTTACTTTATTGTTATGAGAGTTTCCATGGTAACTAAGCATGAATATTACACAAGGTTAAAATTTTTCCGGATGAGCCAATAGAGAGCTTCGACATGATTACATTGAGTGTAAAATCACTTCTGTATCTTCTATAGTAACGGAGATATGCGAGTTTGAAATTTTATATAATGTTTTTTTAAAACGTGATTCCAAGGATGTATTACATTGTTTCAACAATGAAAGTGGTTATTTCAAATATCCACTACAACGATTACAATCATGCACAAATAGATTGTTTACTTTATTGTTATGATAGTTTCCATGATAACTAAGCATGAATATTACACATGGGTAAAATTTTTCCGGAAGAGCCAATAGAGAGCTTCGACCTGATTCCATTGAGTGTAAAATCACATCTGTATCTTCTATAGTAACGGAGATATGCGAGTTTGAATTTTTATATAATGTTTTTGTAAAACGTGATTCCAAGGATGTATTACATTGTTTCAACAATGAAAGTGGTTATTTCAAATATCCACTACAACGATTACAATCATGCACAAATAGATTGTTTACTTTATTGTTATGATAGTTTCTATGGTAACTAAGCATGAATATTACACATGGGTAAAATTTTTCCGGATGAGCCAATAGAGAGCTTGGACATGATTACATTGAGGGTAAAATCACTTCTGTATCTTCTATAGTTACGGAGATATGCGAGTTTGAAATTTTATATAATGTTTTTTTAAAACGTGATTCCAAGGATGTATTACATTGTTTCAACAATGAAAGTGGTTATTTCAAATCTCCACGACAACGACTACAATCATGCACAAATAGATTGTTTACTTTATTGTTATGATAGTTTCCTTGGTAACTAAGCTGAATATTAATCATGGGAATTTTTTTTCCGGATGAGCCAATAGAGAGCTTCGACCTGATTACATTGATTGTAAAATCACATCTGCATCTTGTATAGTAACGGAGATATGCGAGTTTGAAATTTTATATAATGTATTTGTAAAACGTGATTCCAAGGATGTATTACATTGTTTCAACAATGAAAGAGGTTTTTTCAAATCTCCACTACAACGACTACAATCATGCACAAATTGATTGTTTAGTTTATTGTTATGATAGTTTCCATGGTAACTAAGCATGAATATTAATCATGGGAAAATTTTTTCCGGATGAGCCAATAGAGAGCTTCGACATGATTACATTGAGTGTAAAATCACTTCTGTATCTTCTATAGTAACGGAGATATGCGAGTTTGAAATTTTATATAATGTTTTTTTAAAACGTGATTCCAAGGATGTATTACATTGTTTCAACAATGAAAGTGGTTATTTCAAATATCCACTACAACGATTACAATCATGCACAAATAGATTGTTTAGTTTATTGTTATGATAGTTTCCATGGTAACTAAGCATGAATATTACACATGGGTAAAATTTTTCCGGATGAGCCAATAGAGAGCTTCGACCTGATTCCTTTGAGTGTAAAATCACTTCTGTATCTTCTATAGTAACGGAGATATGCGAGTTTGAAATTTTATATAATGTTTTTGTAAAACGTGATTCCAAGGATGTATTACATTGTTTCAACAATGAAAGTGTTTATTTCAAATCTCCACGACAACGACTACAATCATGCACAAATAGATTGTTTACTTTATTGTTATGATAGTTTCCTTGGTAACTAAGCTTGACTATTAATCATGGGAAATTTTTTTCCGGATGAGCCAATAGAGAGCTTCGACCTGATTACATTGAGTGTAAAATCACATCTGCATCTTCTATACTAACGGAGATATGCGAGTTTGAAATTTCATATAATGTTTTCGTAAAACGTGATTCCAAGGATGTATTACATTGTTTCAACAATGAAAGAGGTTTTTTCAAATCTCCACTACAACGACTACAATCATGCACAAATAGATTGTTTACTTTATTCTTATGATAGTTTCCATGGTAACTAAGCATGAATATTACACATGGGAAATTTTTTTCCGGATGAGCCAATAGAGAGCTTCGACCTGATTCCATTGAGTGTAAAATCACTTCTGTATCTTCTATAGTAACGGAGATATGCGAGTTTGAAATTTTATATAATGTTTTTGTAAAACGTGATTCCAAGGATGTATTACATTGTTTCAACAATGAAAGTGGTTATTTCAAATATCCACTACAACGATTACAATCATACACAAATAGATTGTTTACTTTATTGTTATGATAGTTTCCATGGTAACTAAGCATGAATATTACACATGGGTAAAATTTTTTCGGATGAGCCAATAGAGAGCTTGGACATGATTACATTGAGGGTAAAATCACTTCTGTATCTTCTATAGTTACGGAGATATGCGAGTTTGAAATTTTATATAATGTTTTTTTAAAACGTGATTCCAAGGATGTATTACATTGTTTCAACAATGAAAGTGGTTATTTCAAATCTCCACGACAACGACTACAATCATGCACAAATAGATTGTTTACTTTATTGATATGATAGTTTCCTTGGTAACTAAGCTTGACTATTAATCATGGGAATTTTTTTCCGGATGAGCCAATAGAGAGCTTCGACCTGATTACATTGAGTGTAAAATCACATCTGCATCTTCTATAGTAACGGAGATATGCGAGTTTGAAATTTTTTATAATGTATTTGTAAAACGTGATTCCAAGGATGTATTACATTGTTTCAACAATGAAAGAGGTTTTTTCAAATCTCCACTACAACGACTACAATCATGCACAAATTGATTGTTTAGTTTATTGTTATGATAGTTTCCATGGTAACTAAGCATGAATATTACACATGGGTAAAATTTTTCCGGATGAGCCAATAGAGAGCTTCGACCTGATTCCTTTGAGTGTAAAATCACTTCTGTATCTTCTATAGTAACGGAGATATGCGAGTTTGAAATTTTATATAATGTTTTTGTAAAACGTGATTCCAAGGATGTATTACATTGTTTCAACAATGAAAGTGTTTATTTCAAATCTCCACGACAACGACTACAATCATGCACAAATAGATTGTTTACTTTATTGTTATGAGAGTTTCCATGGTAACTAAGCATGAATATTACACAAGGTTAAAATTTTTCCGGATGAGCCAATAGAGAGCTTCGACATGATTACATTGAGTGTAAAATCACTTCTGTATCTTCTATAGTAACGGAGATATGCGAGTTTGAAATTTTATATAATGTTTTTTTAAAACGTGATTCCAAGGATGTATTACATTGTTTCAACAATGAAAGTGGTTATTTCAAATATCCACTACAACGATTACAATCATGCACAAATAGATTGTTTACTTTATTGTTATGATAGTTTCCATGATAACTAAGCATGAATATTACACATGGGTAAAATTTTTCCGGAAGAGCCAATAGAGAGCTTCGACCTGATTCCATTGAGTGTAAAATCACATCTGTATCTTCTATAGTAACGGAGATATGCGAGTTTGAATTTTTATATAATGTTTTTGTAAAACGTGATTCCAAGGATGTATTACATTGTTTCAACAATGAAAGTGGTTATTTCAAATATCCACTACAACGACTGCAATCATGCACAAATAGATTGTTTACTTTATTGTTATGATAGTTTCCTTGGTAACTAAGCTTGAATATTAATCATGGGAAATTTTTTTTCCGGATGAGCCAATAGAGAGCTTCGACCTGATTACATTGAGTGTAAAATCACATCTGCATCTTCTATACTAACGGAGATATGCGAGTTTGAAATTTTATATAATGTTTTTGTAAAACGTGATTCCAAGGATGTATTACATTGTTTCAACAATGAAAGTGGTTATTTCAAATATCCACTACAACGATTACAATCATGCACAAATAGATTGTTTACTTTATTGTTATGATAGTTTCTATGGTAACTAAGCATGAATATTACACATGGGTAAAATTTTTCCGGATGAGCCAATAGAGAGCTTGGACATGATTACATTGAGGGTAAAATCACTTCTGTATCTTCTATAGTTACGGAGATATGCGAGTTTGAAATTTTATATAATGTTTTTTTAAAACGTGATTCCAAGGATGTATTACATTGTTTCAACAATGAAAGTGGTTATTTCAAATCTCCACGACAACGACTACAATCATGCACAAATAGATTGTTTACTTTATTGTTATGATAGTTTCCTTGGTAACTAAGCTGAATATTAATCATGGGAATTTTTTTTCCGGATGAGCCAATAGAGAGCTTCGACCTGATTACATTGATTGTAAAATCACATCTGCATCTTGTATAGTAACGGAGATATGCGAGTTTGAAATTTTATATAATGTTTTTTTAAAACGTGATTCCAAGGATGTATTACATTGTTTCAACAATGAAAGTGGTTATTTCAAATCTCCACGACAACGACTACAATCATGCACAAATAGATTGTTTACTTTATTGATATGATAGTTTCCTTGGTAACTAAGCTTGACTATTAATCATGGGAATTTTTTTCCGGATGAGCCAATAGAGAGCTTCGACCTGATTACATTGAGTGTAAAATCACATCTGCATCTTCTATAGTAACGGAGATATGCGAGTTTGAAATTTTTTATAATGTATTTGTAAAACGTGATTCCAAGGATGTATTACATTGTTTCAACAATGAAAGAGGTTTTTTCAAATCTCCACTACAACGACTACAATCATGCACAAATTGATTGTTTAGTTTATTGTTATGATAGTTTCCATGGTAACTAAGCATGAATATTACACATGGGTAAAATTTTTCCGGATGAGCCAATAGAGAGCTTCGACCTGATTCCTTTGAGTGTAAAATCACTTCTGTATCTTCTATAGTAACGGAGATATGCGAGTTTGAAATTTTATATAATGTTTTTGTAAAACGTGATTCCAAGGATGTATTACATTGTTTCAACAATGAAAGTGTTTATTTCAAATCTCCACGACAACGACTACAATCATGCACAAATAGATTGTTTACTTTATTGTTATGAGAGTTTCCATGGTAACTAAGCATGAATATTACACAAGGTTAAAATTTTTCCGGATGAGCCAATAGAGAGCTTCGACATGATTACATTGAGTGTAAAATCACTTCTGTATCTTCTATAGTAACGGAGATATGCGAGTTTGAAATTTTATATAATGTTTTTTTAAAACGTGATTCCAAGGATGTATTACATTGTTTCAACAATGAAAGTGGTTATTTCAAATATCCACTACAACGATTACAATCATGCACAAATAGATTGTTTACTTTATTGTTATGATAGTTTCCATGATAACTAAGCATGAATATTACACATGGGTAAAATTTTTCCGGAAGAGCCAATAGAGAGCTTCGACCTGATTCCATTGAGTGTAAAATCACATCTGTATCTTCTATAGTAACGGAGATATGCGAGTTTGAATTTTTATATAATGTTTTTGTAAAACGTGATTCCAAGGATGTATTACATTGTTTCAACAATGAAAGTGGTTATTTCAAATATCCACTACAACGACTGCAATCATGCACAAATAGATTGTTTACTTTATTGTTATGATAGTTTCCTTGGTAACTAAGCTTGAATATTAATCATGGGAAATTTTTTTCCGGATGAGCCAATAGAGAGCTTCGACCTGATTACATTGAGTGTAAAATCACATCTGCATCTTCTATACTAAAGGAGATATGCGAGTTTGAAATTTTATATAATGTTTTTGTAAAACGTGATTCCAAGGATGTATTACATTGTTTCAACAATGAAAGTGGTTATTTCAAATATCCACTACAACGATTACAATCATGCACAAATAGATTGTTTACTTTATTGTTATGATAGTTTCTATGGTAACTAAGCATGAATATTACACATGGGTAAAATTTTTCCGGATGAGCCAATAGAGAGCTTCGACCTGATTCCTTTGAGTGTAAAATCACTTCTGTATCTTCTATAGTAACGGAGATATGCGAGTTTGAAATTTTATATAATGTTTTTGTAAAACGTGATTCCAAGGATGTATTACATTGTTTCAACAATGAAAGTGTTTATTTCAAATCTCCACGACAACGACTACAATCATGCACAAATAGATTGTTTACTTTATTGTTATGAGAGTTTCCATGGTAACTAAGCATGAATATTACACAAGGTTAAAATTTTTCCGGATGAGCCAATAGAGAGCTTCGACATGATTACATTGAGTGTAAAATCACTTCTGTATCTTCTATAGTAACGGAGATATGCGAGTTTGAAATTTTATATAATGTTTTTTTAAAACGTGATTCCAAGGATGTATTACATTGTTTCAACAATGAAAGTGGTTATTTCAAATATCCACTACAACGATTACAATCATGCACAAATAGATTGTTTAGTTTATTGTTATGATAGTTTCCATGGTAACTAAGCATGAATATTACACATGGGTAAAATTTTTCCGGATGAGCCAATAGAGAGCTTCGACCTGATTCCTTTGAGTGTAAAATCACTTCTGTATCTTCTATAGTAACGGAGATATGCGAGTTTGAAATTTTATATAATGTTTTTGTAAAACGTGATTCCAAGGATGTATTACATTGTTTCAACAATGAAAGTGTTTATTTCAAATCTCCACGACAACGACTACAATCATGCACAAATAGATTGTTTACTTTATTGTTATGAGAGTTTCCATGGTAACTAAGCATGAATATTA
This sequence comes from Lepisma saccharinum, assembly GCF_977018435.1. Classification (NCBI taxonomy): domain Eukaryota; kingdom Metazoa; phylum Arthropoda; class Insecta; order Zygentoma; family Lepismatidae; genus Lepisma; species Lepisma saccharinum. The sequence goes on along the minus strand of NC_139242.1, from coordinate 2,024,445 downwards.
CACAAGGTTAAAATTTTTCCGGATGAGCCAATAGAGAGCTTCGACATGATTACATTGAGTGTAAAATCACTTCTGTATCTTCTATAGTAACGGAGATATGCGAGTTTGAAATTTTATATAATGTTTTTTTAAAACGTGATTCCAAGGATGTATTACATTGTTTCAACAATGAAAGTGGTTATTTCAAATATCCACTACAACGATTACAATCATGCACAAATAGATTGTTTACTTTATTGTTATGATAGTTTCCATGATAACTAAGCATGAATATTACACATGGGTAAAATTTTTCCGGAAGAGCCAATAGAGAGCTTCGACCTGATTCCATTGAGTGTAAAATCACATCTGTATCTTCTATAGTAACGGAGATATGCGAGTTTGAATTTTTATATAATGTTTTTGTAAAACGTGATTCCAAGGATGTATTACATTGTTTCAACAATGAAAGTGGTTATTTCAAATATCCACTACAACGACTGCAATCATGCACAAATAGATTGTTTACTTTATTGTTATGATAGTTTCCTTGGTAACTAAGCTTGAATATTAATCATGGGAAATTTTTTTCCGGATGAGCCAATAGAGAGCTTCGACCTGATTACATTGAGTGTAAAATCACATCTGCATCTTCTATACTAACGGAGATATGCGAGTTTGAAATTTTATATAATGTTTTTGTAAAACGTGATTCCAAGGATGTATTACATTGTTTCAACAATGAAAGTGGTTATTTCAAATATCCACTACAACGATTACAATCATGCACAAATAGATTGTTTACTTTATTGTTATGATAGTTTCTATGGTAACTAAGCATGAATATTACACATGGGTAAAATTTTTCCGGATGAGCCAATAGAGAGCTTCGACCTGATTCCTTTGAGTGTAAAATCACTTCTGTATCTTCTATAGTAACGGAGATATGCGAGTTTGAAATTTTATATAATGTTTTTGTAAAACGTGATTCCAAGGATGTATTACATTGTTTCAACAATGAAAGTGTTTATTTCAAATCTCCACGACAACGACTACAATCATGCACAAATAGATTGTTTACTTTATTGTTATGAGAGTTTCCATGGTAACTAAGCATGAATATTACACAAGGTTAAAATTTTTCCGGATGAGCCAATAGAGAGCTTCGACATGATTACATTGAGTGTAAAATCACTTCTGTATCTTCTATAGTAACGGAGATATGCGAGTTTGAAATTTTATATAATGTTTTTTTAAAACGTGATTCCAAGGATGTATTACATTGTTTCAACAATGAAAGTGGTTATTTCAAATATCCACTACAACGATTACAATCATGCACAAATAGATTGTTTACTTTATTGTTATGATAGTTTCCATGATAACTAAGCATGAATATTACACATGGGTAAAATTTTTCCGGAAGAGCCAATAGAGAGCTTCGACCTGATTCCATTGAGTGTAAAATCACATCTGTATCTTCTATAGTAACGGAGATATGCGAGTTTGAATTTTTATATAATGTTTTTGTAAAACGTGATTCCAAGGATGTATTACATTGTTTCAACAATGAAAGTGGTTATTTCAAATATCCACTACAACGACTGCAATCATGCACAAATAGATTGTTTACTTTATTGTTATGATAGTTTCCTTGGTAACTAAGCTTGAATATTAATCATGGGAATTTTTTTTCCGGATGAGCCAATAGAGAGCTTCGACCTGATTACATTGATTGTAAAATCACATCTGCATCTTGTATAGTAACGGAGATATGCGAGTTTGAAATTTTATATAATGTATTTGTAAAACGTGATTCCAAGGATGTATTACATTGTTTCAACAATGAAAGAGGTTTTTTCAAATCTCCACTACAACGACTACAATCATGCACAAATTGATTGTTTAGTTTATTGTTATGATAGTTTCCATGGTAACTAAGCATGAATATTAATCATGGGAAAATTTTTTCCGGATGAGCCAATAGAGAGCTTCGACATGATTACATTGAGTGTAAAATCACTTCTGTATCTTCTATAGTAACGGAGATATGCGAGTTTGAAATTTTATATAATGTTTTTTTAAAACGTGATTCCAAGGATGTATTACATTGTTTCAACAATGAAAGTGGTTATTTCAAATATCCACTACAACGATTACAATCATGCACAAATAGATTGTTTACTTTATTGTTATGATAGTTTCCATGATAACTAAGCATGAATATTACACATGGGTAAAATTTTTCCGGAAGAGCCAATAGAGAGCTTCGACCTGATTCCATTGAGTGTAAAATCACATCTGTATCTTCTATAGTAACGGAGATATGCGAGTTTGAATTTTTATATAATGTTTTTGTAAAACGTGATTCCAAGGATGTATTACATTGTTTCAACAATGAAAGTGGTTATTTCAAATATCCACTACAACGACTGCAATCATGCACAAATAGATTGTTTACTTTATTGTTATGATAGTTTCCTTGGTAACTAAGCTTGAATATTAATCATGGGAAATTTTTTTCCGGATGAGCCAATAGAGAGCTTCGACCTGATTACATTGAGTGTAAAATCACATCTGCATCTTCTATACTAACGGAGATATGCGAGTTTGAAATTTTATATAATGTTTTTGTAAAACGTGATTCCAAGGATGTATTACATTGTTTCAACAATGAAAGTGGTTATTTCAAATATCCACTACAACGATTACTATCATGCACAAATAGATTGTTTACTTTATTGTTATGATAGTTTCTATGGTAACTAAGCATGAATATTACACATGGGTAAAATTTTTCCGGATGAGCCAATAGAGAGCTTGGACATGATTACATTGAGGGTAAAATCACTTCTGTATCTTCTATAGTTACGGAGATATGCGAGTTTGAAATTTTATATAATGTTTTTTTAAAACGTGATTCCAAGGATGTATTACATTGTTTCAACAATGAAAGTGGTTATTTCAAATCTCCACGACAACGACTACAATCATGCACAAATAGATTGTTTACTTTATTGTTATGATAGTTTCCTTGGTAACTAAGCTGAATATTAATCATGGGAATTTTTTTTCCGGATGAGCCAATAGAGAGCTTCGACCTGATTACATTGATTGTAAAATCACATCTGCATCTTGTATAGTAACGGAGATATGCGAGTTTGAAATTTTATATAATGTATTTGTAAAACGTGATTCCAAGGATGTATTACATTGTTTCAACAATGAAAGAGGTTTTTTCAAATCTCCACTACAACGACTACAATCATGCACAAATTGATTGTTTAGTTTATTGTTATTATAGTTTCCATGGTAACTAAGCATGAATATTAATCATGGGAAAATTTTTTCCGGATGAGCCAATAGAGAGCTTCGACCTGATTCCATTGAGTGTAAAATCACTTCTGAAACTTCTATAGTAACGGAGATATGCGAATTTGAAATTTTATACAATGTTTTTTAAAACGTGATTCCAAGGATGTATTACATTGTTTCAACAATGAAAGTGGCTATTTGAAATCTCCACGAAAACGACTACAATCATGCACAAATAGATTGTTTACTTTATTGTTATGAGAGTTTCCATGGTAACTAAGCATGAATATTACACATGGGTAAAATTTTTCCGGATGAGCCAATAGAGAGCTTCGACATGATTACATTGAGTGTAAAATCACTTATGTATCTTCTATAGTAACGGAGATATGCGAGTTGAAATTTTATATAATGTTTTTGTAAAACGTGATTCCAAGGATGTATTACATTGTTTCAACAATGAAAGTGGTTATTTCAAATCTCCACGACAACGACTACAATCATGCACAAATAGATTGTTTACTTTATTGTTATGATAGTTTCCTTGGTAACTAAGCTTGACTATTAATCATGGGAAATTTTTTTCCGGATGAGCCAATAGAGAGCTTCGACCTGATTACATTGAGTGTAAAATCACATCTGCATCTTCTATAGTAACGGAGATATGCGAGTTTGAAATTTTTTATAATGTTTTTTTTAAACGTGATTCCAAGGATGTATTACATTGTTTCAACAATGAAAGTGGTTATTTCAAATCTCCACGACAACGACTACAATCATGCACAAATAGATTGTTTACTTTATTGTTATGATAGTTTCCTTGGTAACTAAGCTTGAATATTAATCATGGGAAAAAATTTTCCGGATGAGCCAATAGAGAGCTTCGACCTGATTACATTGAGTGTAAAATCACATCTGCATCTTCTATACTAACGGAGATATGCGAGTTTGAAATTTCATATAATGTTTTCGTAAAACGTGATTCCAAGGATGTATTACATTGTTTCAACAATGAAAGAGGTTTTTTCAAATCTCCACTACAACGACTACAATCATGCACAAATAGATTGTTTACTTTATTCTTATGATAGTTTCCATGGTAACTAAGCATGAATATTACACATGGGAAATTTTTTTCCGGATGAGCCAATAGAGAGCTTCGACCTGATTCCATTGAGTGTAAAATCACTTCTGTATCTTCTATAGTAACGGAGATATGCGAGTTTGAAATTTTATATAATGTTTTTGTAAAACGTGATTCCAAGGATGTATTACATTGTTTCAACAATGAAAGTGGTTATTTCAAATATCCACTACAACGATTACAATCATACACAAATAGATTGTTTACTTTATTGTTATGATAGTTTCCATGGTAACTAAGCATGAATATTACACATGGGTAAAATTTTTTCGGATGAGCCAATAGAGAGCTTGGACATGATTACATTGAGGGTAAAATCACTTCTGTATCTTCTATAGTTACGGAGATATGCGAGTTTGAAATTTTATATAATGTTTTTTTAAAACGTGATTCCAAGGATGTATTACATTGTTTCAACAATGAAAGTGGTTATTTCAAATCTCCACGACAACGACTACAATCATGCACAAATAGATTGTTTACTTTATTGATATGATAGTTTCCTTGGTAACTAAGCTTGACTATTAATCATGGGAATTTTTTTCCGGATGAGCCAATAGAGAGCTTCGACCTGATTACATTGAGTGTAAAATCACATCTGCATCTTCTATAGTAACGGAGATATGCGAGTTTGAAATTTTTTATAATGTATTTGTAAAACGTGATTCCAAGGATGTATTACATTGTTTCAACAATGAAAGAGGTTTTTTCAAATCTCCACTACAACGACTACAATCATGCACAAATTGATTGTTTAGTTTATTGTTATGATAGTTTCCATGGTAACTAAGCATGAATATTACACATGGGTAAAATTTTTCCGGATGAGCCAATAGAGAGCTTCGACCTGATTCCTTTGAGTGTAAAATCACTTCTGTATCTTCTATAGTAACGGAGATATGCGAGTTTGAAATTTTATATAATGTTTTTGTAAAACGTGATTCCAAGGATGTATTACATTGTTTCAACAATGAAAGTGTTTATTTCAAATCTCCACGACAACGACTACAATCATGCACAAATAGATTGTTTACTTTATTGTTATGAGAGTTTCCATGGTAACTAAGCATGAATATTACACAAGGTTAAAATTTTTTCGGATGAGCCAATAGAGAGCTTCGACATGATTACATTGAGTGTAAAATCACTTCTGTATCTTCTATAGTAACGGAGATATGCGAGTTTGAAATTTTATATAATGTTTTTTTAAAACGTGATTCCAAGGATGTATTACATTGTTTCAACAATGAAAGTGGTTATTTCAAATATCCACTACAACGATTACAATCATGCACAAATAGATTGTTTACTTTATTGTTATGATAGTTTCCATGATAACTAAGCATGAATATTACACATGGGTAAAATTTTTCCGGAAGAGCCAATAGAGAGCTTCGACCTGATTCCATTGAGTGTAAAATCACATCTGTATCTTCTATAGTAACGGAGATATGCGAGTTTGAATTTTTATATAATGTTTTTGTAAAACGTGATTCCAAGGATGTATTACATTGTTTCAACAATGAAAGTGGTTATTTCAAATATCCACTACAACGACTGCAATCATGCACAAATAGATTGTTTACTTTATTGTTATGATAGTTTCCTTGGTAACTAAGCTTGAATATTAATCATGGGAAATTTTTTTCCGGATGAGCCAATAGAGAGCTTCGACCTGATTACATTGAGTGTAAAATCACATCTGCATCTTCTATACTAACGGAGATATGCGAGTTTGAAATTTTATATAATGTTTTTGTAAAACGTGATTCCAAGGATGTATTACATTGTTTCAACAATGAAAGTGGTTATTTCAAATATCCACTACAACGATTACAATCATGCACAAATAGATTGTTTACTTTATTGTTATGATAGTTTCTATGGTAACTAAGCATGAATATTACACATGGGTAAAATTTTTCCGGATGAGCCAATAGAGAGCTTGGACATGATTACATTGAGGGTAAAATCACTTCTGTATCTTCTATAGTTACGGAGATATGCGAGTTTGAAATTTTATATAATGTTTTTTTAAAACGTGATTCCAAGGATGTATTACATTGTTTCAACAATGAAAGTGGTTATTTCAAATCTCCACGACAACGACTACAATCATGCACAAATAGATTGTTTACTTTATTGTTATGATAGTTTCCTTGGTAACTAAGCTGAATATTAATCATGGGAATTTTTTTTCCGGATGAGCCAATAGAGAGCTTCGACCTGATTACATTGATTGTAAAATCACATCTGCATCTTGTATAGTAACGGAGATATGCGAGTTTGAAATTTTATATAATGTATTTGTAAAACGTGATTCCAAGGATGTATTACATTGTTTCAACAATGAAAGAGGTTTTTTCAAATCTCCACTACAACGACTACAATCATGCACAAATTGATTGTTTAGTTTATTGTTATGATAGTTTCCATGGTAACTAAGCATGAATATTAATCATGGGAAAATTTTTTCCGGATGAGCCAATAGAGAGCTTCGACCTGATTCCATTGAGTGTAAAATCACTTCTGAATCTTCTATAGTAACGGAGATATGCGAATTTGAAATTTTATATAATGTTTTTTAAAACGTGATTCCAAGGATGTATTACATTGTTTCAACAATGAAAGTGGCTATTTGAAATCTCCACGAAAACGACTACAATCATGCACAAATAGATTGTTTACTTTATTGTTATGAGAGTTTCCATGGTAACTAAGCATGAATATTACACATGGGTAAAATTTTTCCGGATGAGCCAATAGAGAGCTTCGACATGATTACATTGAGTGTAAAATCACTTATGTATCTTCTATAGTAACGGAGATATGCGAGTTGAAATTTTATATAATGTTTTTGTAAAACGTGATTCCAAGGATGTATTACATTGTTTCAACAATGAAAGTGGTTATTTCAAATCTCCACGACAACGACTACAATCATGCACAAATAGATTGTTTACTTTATTGTTATGATAGTTTCCTTGGTAACTAAGCTTGACTATTAATCATGGGAAATTTTTTTCCGGATGAGCCAATAGAGAGCTTCGACCTGATTACATTGAGTGTAAAATCACATCTGCATCTTCTATAGTAACGGAGATATGCGAGTTTGAAATTTTTTATAATGTATTTGTAAAACGTGGTTCCAAGGATGTATTACATTGTTTCAACAATGAAAGTGGTTATTTCAAATATCCACTACAACGACTGCAATCATGCACAAATAGATTGTTTAATTTATTGTTATGATAGTTTCCATGGTAACTAAGCATGAATATTACACATGGGTAAATTTTTTCCGGATGAGCCAATAGAGAGCTTCGACATGATTACATTGAGTGTAAAATCACTTCTGTATCTTCTATAGTAACGGAGATATGCGAGTTTGAAATTTTATATAATGTTTTTTTAAAACGTGATTCCAAGGATGTATTACATTGTTTCAACAATGAAAGTGGTTATTTCAAATCTCCACGACAACGACTACAATCATGCACAAATAGATTGTTTACTTTATTGTTATGATAGTTTCCATGGTAACTAAGCATGAATATTACACATGGGAAAAATTTTTTCGGATGAGCCAATAGAGAGCTTGGACATGATTACATTGAGGGTAAAATCACTTCTGTATCTTCTATAGTTACGGAGATATGCGAGTTTGAAATTTTATATAATGTTTTTTTAAAACGTGATTCCAAGGATGTATTACATTGTTTCAACAATGAAAGTGGTTATTTCAAATCTCCACGACAACGACTACAATCATGCACAAATAGATTGTTTACTTTATTGTTATGATAGTTTCCTTGGTAACTAAGCTTGACTATTAATCATGGGAAATTTTTTTCCGGATGAGCCAATAGAGAGCTTCGACCTGATTACATTGAGTGTAAAATCACATATGCATCTTCTATAGTAACGGAGATATGCGAGTTTGAAATTTTTTATAATGTATTTGTAAAACGTGATTCCAAGGATGTATTACATTGTTTCAACAATGAAAGAGGTTTTTTCAAATCTCCACTACAACGACTACAATCATGCACAAATTGATTGTTTAGTTTATTGTTATGATAGTTTCCATGGTAACTAAGCATGAATATTACACATGGGTAAAATTTTTCCGGATGAGCCAATAGAGAGCTTCGACCTGATTCCTTTGAGTGTAAAATCACTTCTGTATCTTCTATAGTAACGGAGATATGCGAGTTTGAAATTTTATATAATGTTTTTGTTAAACGTGATTCCAAGGATGTATTACATTGTTTCAACAATGAAAGTGGTTATTTCAAATCTCGACGAAAACGACTACAATCATGCACAAATAGATTGTTTACTTTATTGTTATGAGAGTTTCCATGGTAACTAAGCATGAATATTACACATGGGTAAAATTTTTCAGGATGAGCCAATAGAGAACTTCGACATGATTACATTGAGTGTAAAATCACTTCTGTATCTTCTATAGTAACGGAGATATGCGAGTTTGAAATTTTATATAATGTTTTTGTAAAACGTGATTCCAAGGATGTATTACATTGTTTCAACAATGAAAGTGTTTATTTCAAATCTCCACGACAACGACTACAATCATGCACAAATAGATTGTTTACTTTATTGTTATGAGAGTTTCCATGGTAACTAAGCATGAATATTACACATGGGTAAAATTTTTCCGGATGAGCCAATAGAGAGCTTCGACATGATTACATTGAGTGTAAAATCACTTCTGTATCTTCTATAGTAACGGAGATATGCGAGTTTGAAATTTTATATAATGTTTTTTTAAAACGTGATTCCAAGGATGTATTACATTGTTTCAACAATGAAAGTGGTTATTTCAAATATCCACTACAACGACTGCAATCATGCACAAATAGATTGTTTACTTTATTGTTATGATAGTTTCCTTGGTAACTGAGCTTGAATATTAATCATGGGAAATTTTTTTCCGGATGAGCCAATAGAGAGCTTCGACCTGATTACATTGAGTGTAAAATCACATCTGCATCTTCTATACTAACGGAGATATGCGAGTTTGAAATTTTATATAATGTTTTTGTAAAACGTGATTCCAAGGATGTATTACATTGTTTCAACAATGAAAGTGGTTATTTCAAATATCCACTACAACGATTACAATCATGCACAAATAGATTGTTTACTTTATTGTTATGATAGTTTCTATGGTAACTAAGCATGAATATTACACATGGGTAAAATTTTTCCGGATGAGCCAATAGAGAGCTTGGACATGATTACATTGAGGGTAAAATCACTTCTGTATCTTCTATAGTTACGGAGATATGCGAGTTTGAAATTTTATATAATGTTTTTTTAAAACGTGATTCCAAGGATGTATTACATTGTTTCAACAATGAAAGTGGTTATTTCAAATCTCCACGACAACGACTACAATCATGCACAAATAGATTGTTTACTTTATTGTTATGATAGTTTCCTTGGTAACTAAGCTTGACTATTAATCATGGGAAATTTTTTTCCGGATGAGCCAATAGAGAGCTTCGACCTGATTACATTGAGTGTAAAATCACATCTGCATCTTCTATAGTAACGGAGATATGCGAGTTTGAAATTTTTTATAATGTTTTTTTAAAACGTGATTCCAAGGATGTATTACATTGTTTCAACAATGAAAGTGGTTATTTCAAATCTCCACGACAACGACTACAATCATGCACAAATAGATTGTTTACTTTATTGTTATGATAGTTTCCTTGGTAACTAAGCTTGAATATTAATCATGGGAAAAAATTTTCCGGATGAGCCAATAGAGAGCTTGGACATGATTACATTGAGGGTAAAATCTCTTCTGTATCTTCTATAGTTACGGAGATATGCGAGTTTGAAATTTTATATAATGTTTTTTTAAAACGTGATTCCAAGGATGTATTACATTGTTTCAACAATGAAAGTGGTTATTTCAAATCTCCACGACAACGACTACAATCATGCACAAATAGATTGTTTACTTTATTGATATGATAGTTTCCTTGGTAACTAAGCTTGACTATTAATCATGGGAATTTTTTTCCGGATGAGCCAATAGAGAGCTTCGACCTGATTACATTGAGTGTAAAATCACATCTGCATCTTCTATAGTAACGGAGATATGCGAGTTTGAAATTTTTTATAATGTATTTGTAAAACGTGATTCCAAGGATGTATTACATTGTTTCAACAATGAAAGAGGTTTTTTCAAATCTCCACTACAACGACTACAATCATGCACAAATTGATTGTTTAGTTTATTGTTATGATAGTTTCCATGGTAACTAAGCATGAATATTACACATGGGTAAAATTTTTCCGGATGAGCCAATAGAGAGCTTCGACCTGATTCCTTTGAGTGTAAAATCACTTCTGTATCTTCTATAGTAACGGAGATATGCGAGTTTGAAATTTTATATAATGTTTTTGTAAAACGTGATTCCAAGGATGTATTACATTGTTTCAACAATGAAAGTGTTTATTTCAAATCTCCACGACAACGACTACAATCATGCACAAATAGATTGTTTACTTTATTGTTATGAGAGTTTCCATGGTAACTAAGCATGAATATTACACAAGGTTAAAATTTTTCCGGATGAGCCAATAGAGAGCTTCGACATGATTACATTGAGTGTAAAATCACTTCTGTATCTTCTATAGTAACGGAGATATGCGAGTTTGAAATTTTATATAATGTTTTTGTAAAACGTGATTCCAAGGATGTATTACATTGTTTCAACAATGAAAGTGGTTATTTCAAATATCCACTACAACGACTGCAATCATGCACAAATAGATTGTTTACTTTATTGTTATGATAGTTTCCTTGGTAACTAAGCTTGAATATTAATCATGGGAAATTTTTTTCCGGATGAGCCAATAGAGAGCTTCGACCTGATTACATTGAGTGTAAAATCACATCTGCATCTTCTATACTAACGGAGATATGCGAGTTTGAAATTTTATATAATGTTTTTGTAAAACGTGATTCCAAGGATGTATTACATTGTTTCAACAATGAAAGTGGTTATTTCAAATATCCACTACAACGATTACAATCATGCACAAATAGATTGTTTACTTTATTGTTATGATAGTTTCTATGGTAACTAAGCATGAATATTACACATGGGTAAAATTTTTCCGGATGAGCCAATAGAGAGCTTGGACATGATTACATTGAGGGTAAAATCACTTCTGTATCTTCTATAGTTACGGAGATATGCGAGTTTGAAATTTTATATAATGTTTTTTTAAAACGTGATTCCAAGGATGTATTACATTGTTTCAACAATGAAAGTGGTTATTTCAAATCTCCACGACAACGACTACAATCATGCACAAATAGATTGTTTACTTTATTGTTATGATAGTTTCCTTGGTAACTAAGCTGAATATTAATCATGGGAATTTTTTTTCCGGATGAGCCAATAGAGAGCTTCGACCTGATTACATTGATTGTAAAATCACATCTGCATCTTGTATAGTAACGGAGATATGCGAGTTTGAAATTTTATATAATGTATTTGTAAAACGTGATTCCAAGGATGTATTACATTGTTTCAACAATGAAAGAGGTTTTTTCAAATCTCCACTACAACGACTACAATCATGCACAAATTGATTGTTTAGTTTATTGTTATGATAGTTTCCATGGTAACTAAGCATGAATATTAATCATGGGAAAATTTTTTCCGGATGAGCCAATAGAGAGCTTCGACCTGATTCCATTGAGTGTAAAATCACTTCTGAATCTTCTATAGTAACGGAGATATGCGAATTTGAAATTTTATATAATGTTTTTTAAAACGTGATTCCAAGGATGTATTACATTGTTTCAACAATGAAAGTGGCTATTTGAAATCTCCACGAAAACGACTACAATCATGCACAAATAGATTGTTTACTTTATTGTTATGAGAGTTTCCATGGTAACTAAGCATGAATATTACACATGGGTAAAATTTTTCCGGATGAGCCAATAGAGAGCTTCGACATGATTACATTGAGTGTAAAATCACTTATGTATCTTCTATAGTAACGGAGATATGCGAGTTGAAATTTTATATAATGTTTTTGTAAAACGTGATTCCAAGGATGTATTACATTGTTTCAACAATGAAAGTGGTTATTTCAAATCTCCACGACAACGACTACAATCATGCACAAATAGATGGTTTACTTTATTGTTATGATAGTTTCCTTGGTAACTAAGCTTGACTATTAATCATGGGAAATTTTTTTCCGGATGAGCCAATAGAGAGCTTCGACCTGATTACATTGAGTGTAAAATCACATCTGCATCTTCTATAGTAACGGAGATATGCGAGTTTGAAATTTTTTATAATGTATTTGTAAAACGTGATTCCAAGGATGTATTACATTGTTTCAACAATGAAAGTGGTTATTTCAAATATCCACTACAACGACTGCAATCATGCACAAATAGATTGTTTAATTTATTGTTATGATAGTTTCCATGGTAACTAAGCATGAATATTACACATGGGTAAATTTTTTCCGGATGAGCCAATAGAGAGCTTCGACATGATTACATTGAGTGTAAAATCACTTCTGTATCTTCTATAGTAACGGAGATATGCGAGTTTGAAATTTTATATAATGTTTTTTTAAAACGTGATTCCAAGGATGTATTACATTGTTTCAACAATGAAAGTGGTTATTTCAAATCTCCACGACAACGACTACAATCATGCACAAATAGATTGTTTACTTTATTGTTATGATAGTTTCCATGGTAACTAAGCATGAATATTACACATGGGAAAAATTTTTTCGGATGAGCCAATAGAGAGCTTCGACCTGATTACATTGAGTGTAAAATCACATATGCATCTTCTATAGTAACGGAGATATGCGAGTTTGAAATTTTTTATAATGTATTTGTAAAACGTGATTCCAAGGATGTATTACATTGTTTCAACAATGAAAGAGGTTTTTTCAAATCTCCACTACAACGACTACAATCATGCACAAATTGATTGTTTAGTTTATTGTTATGATAGTTTCCATGGTAACTAAGCATGAATATTACACATGGGTAAAATTTTTCCGGATGAGCCAATAGAGAGCTTCGACCTGATTCCTTTGAGTGTAAAATCACTTCTGTATCTTCTATAGTAACGGAGATATGCGAGTTTGAAATTTTATATAATGTTTTTGTTAAACGTGATTCCAAGGATGTATTACATTGTTTCAACAATGAAAGTGGTTATTTCAAATCTCGACGAAAACGACTACAATCATGCACAAATAGATTGTTTACTTTATTGTTATGAGAGTTTCCATGGTAACTAAGCATGAATATTACACATGGGTAAAATTTTTCAGGATGAGCCAATAGAGAACTTCGACATGATTACATTGAGTGTAAAATCACTTCTGTATCTTCTATAGTAACGGAGATATGCGAGTTTGAAATTTTATATAATGTTTTTGTAAAACGTGATTCCAAGGATGTATTACATTGTTTCAACAATGAAAGTGTTTATTTCAAATCTCCACGACAACGACTACAATCATGCACAAATAGATTGTTTACTTTATTGTTATGAGAGTTTCCATGGTAACTAAGCATGAATATTACACATGGGTAAAATTTTTCCGGATGAGCCAATAGAGAGCTTCGACATGATTACATTGAGTGTAAAATCACTTCTGTATCTTCTATAGTAACGGAGATATGCGAGTTTGAAATTTTATATAATGTTTTTTTAAAACGTGATTCCAAGGATGTATTACATTGTTTCAACAATGAAAGTGGTTATTTCAAATATCCACTACAACGACTGCAATCATGCACAAATAGATTGTTTACTTTATTGTTATGATAGTTTCCTTGGTAACTGAGCTTGAATATTAATCATGGGAAATTTTTTTCCGGATGAGCCAATAGAGAGCTTCGACCTGATTACATTGAGTGTAAAATCACATCTGCATCTTCTATACTAACGGAGATATGCGAGTTTGAAATTTTATATAATGTTTTTGTAAAACGTGATTCCAAGGATGTATTACATTGTTTCAACAATGAAAGTGGTTATTTCAAATATCCACTACAACGATTACAATCATGCACAAATAGATTGTTTACTTTATTGTTATGATAGTTTCCATGGTAACTAAGCATGAATATTACACATGGGTAAAATTTTTCCGGAAGAGCCAATAGAGAGCTTCGACCTGATTCCATTGAGTGTAAAATCACTTCTGTATCTTCTATAGTAACGGAGATATGCGAGTTTGAAATTTTATATAATGTTTTTTTAAAACGTGATTCCAAGGATGTATTACATTGTTTCAACAATGAAAGTGGTTATTTCAAATATCCACTACAACGATTACAATCATGCACAAATAGATTGTTTACTTTATTGTTATGATAGTTTCCATGGTAACTAAGCATGAATATTACACATGGGTAAAATTTTTCCGGAAGAGCCAATAGAGAGCTTCGACCTGATTCCATTGAGTGTAAAATCACATCTGTATCTTCTATAGTAACGGAGATATGCGAGTTTGAAATTTTTTATAATGTATTTGTAAAACGTGATTCCAAGGATGTATTACATTGTTTCAACAATGAAAGTGGTTATTTCAAATATCCACTACAACGACTGCAATCATGCACAAATAGATTGTTTAATTTATTGTTATGATAGTTTCCATGGTAACTAAGCATGAATATTACACATGGGTAAATTTTTTCCGGATGAGCCAATAGAGAGCTTCGACATGATTAAATTGAGTGTAAAATCACTTCTGTATCTTCTATAGTAACGGAGATATGCGAGTTTGAAATTTTATATAATGTTTTTTTAAACGTTATTCCAAGGATGTATTACATTGTTTCAACAATGAAAGTGGTTATTTCAAATCTCCACGACAACGACTACAATCATGCACAAATAGATTGTTTACTTTATTGTTATGATAGTTTCCATGGTAACTAAGCATGAATATTACACATGGGAAAATTTTTTCCGGATGAGCCAATAGAGAGCTTCGACCTGATTCCATTGAGTGTAAAATCACATCTGTATCTTCTATAGTAACGGAGATATGCGAGTTTGAAATTTTATATAATGTTTTTGTAAAACGTGATTCCAAGGATGTATTACATTGTTTCAACAATGAAAGTGGTTATTTCAAATCTCCACTACAACGACTACAATCATGCACAAATAGATTGTTTACTTTATTGTTATGATAGTTTCCATGGTAACTAAGCATGAATATTACACATGGGAAAATTTTTTCCGGATGAGCCAATAGAGAGCTTCGACCTGATTCCATTGAGTGTAAAATCACATCTGTATCTTCTATAGTAACGGAGATATGCGAGTTTGAAATTTTATATAATGTTTTTGTAAAACGTGATTCCAAGGATGTATTACATTGTTTCAACAATGAAAGTGGTTATTTCAAATCTCCACGACAACGACTACAATCATGCACAAATAGATTGTTTACTTTAATGTTATGATAGTTTCCTTGGTAACTAAGCTTGAATATTAATCATGGGAAATTTTTTTCCGGATGAGCCAATAGAGAGCTTCGACCTGATTACATTGAGTGTAAAATCACATCTGCATCTTCTATACTAACGGAGATATGCGAGTTTGAAATTTTATATAATGTTTTTGTAAAACGTGATTCCAAGGATGTATTACATTGTTTCAACAATGAAAGTGGTTATTTCAAATATCCACTACAACGATTACAATCATGCACAAATAGATTGTTTACTTTATTGTTATGATAGTTTCCATGGTAACTAAGCATGAATATTACACATGGGTAAAATTTTTCCGGATGAGCCAATAGAGAGCTTCGACATGATTACATTGAGGGTAAAATCACTTCTGTATCTTCTATAGTTACGGAGATATGCGAGTTTGAAATTTTATATAATGTTTTTGTAAAACGTGATTCCAAGGATGTATTACATTGTTTCAACAATGAAAGTGGTTATTTCAAATCTCCACGACAACGACTACAATCATGCACAAATAGATTGTTTACTTTATTGTTATGATAGTTTCCTTGGTAACTAAGCTTGAATATTAATCATGGGAAATTCTTTTCCGGATGAGCCAATAGAGAGCTTCGACCTGATTACATTGAGTGTAAAATCACATCTGCATCTTCTATACTAACGGAGATATGCGAGTTTGAAATTTCATATAATGTTTTCGTAAAACGTGATTCCAAGGATGTATTACATTGTTTCAACAATGAAAGTGGTTATTTCAAATCTCCACTACAACGACTACAATCATGCACAAATAGATTGTTTACTTTATTGTTATGATAGTTTCCATGGTAACTAAGCATGAATATTACACATGGGAAAATTTTTTCCGGATGAGCCAATAGAGAGCTTCGACCTGATTCCATTGAGTGTAAAATCACATCTGTATCTTCTATAGTAACGGAGATATGCGAGTTTGAATTTTTATATAATGTTTTTGTAAAACGTGATTCCAAGGATGTATTACATTGTTTCAACAATGAAAGTGGTTATTTCAAATATCCACTACAACGACTGCAATCATGCACAAATAGATTGTTTACTTTATTGTTATGATAGTTTCCTTGGTAACTAAGCTTGAATATTAATCATGGGAAATTTTTTTCCGGATGAGCCAATAGAGAGCTTCGACCTGATTACATTGAGTGTAAAATCACATCTGCATCTTCTATACTAACGGAGATATGCGAGTTTGAAATTTTATATAATGTTTTTGTAAAACGTGATTCCAAGGATGTATTACATTGTTTCAACAATGAAAGTGGTTATTTCAAATATCCACTACAACGATTACAATCATGCACAAATAGATTGTTTACTTTATTGTTATGATAGTTTCCATGGTAACTAAGCATGAATATTACACATGGGTAAAATTTTTCCGGAAGAGCCAATAGAGAGCTTCGACCTGATTCCATTGAGTGTAAAATCACTTCTGTATCTTCTATAGTAACGGAGATATGCGAGTTTGAAATTTTATATAATGTTTTTTTAAAACGTGATTCCAAGGATGTATTACATTGTTTCAACAATGAAAGTGGTTATTTCAAATATCCACTACAACGATTACAATCATGCACAAATAGATTGTTTACTTTATTGTTATGATAGTTTCCATGGTAACTAAGCATGAATATTACACATGGGTAAATTTTTTCCGGAAGAGCCAATAGAGAGCTTCGACCTGATTCCATTGAGTGTAAAATCACATCTGTATCTTCTATAGTAACGGAGATATGCGAGTTTGAATTTTTATATAATGTTTTTGTAAAACGTGATTCCAAGGATGTATTACATTGTTTCAACAATGAAAGTGGTTATTTCAAATATCCACTACAACGACTGCAATCATGCACAAATAGATTGTTTACTTTATTGTTATGATAGTTTCCTTGGTAACTAAGCTTGAATATTAATCATGGGAAATTTTTTTCCGGATGAGCCAATAGAGAGCTTCGACCTGATTACATTGAGTGTAAAATCACATCTGCATCTTCTATACTAACGGAGATATGCGAGTTTGAAATTTTATATAATGTTTTTGTAAAACGTGATTCCAAGGATGTATTACATTGTTTCAACAATGAAAGTGGTTATTTCAAATATCCACTACAACGATTACAATCATGCACAAATAGATTGTTTACTTTATTGTTATGATAGTTTCCATGGTAACTAAGCGTGAATATTACACATGGGTAAAATTTTTCCGGATGAGCCAATAGAGAGCTTGGACATGATTACATTGAGGGTAAAATCACTTCTGTATCTTCTATAGTTACGGAGATATGCGAGTTTGAAATTTTATATAATGTTTTTTTAAAACGTGATTCCAAGGATGTATTACATTGTTTCAACAATGAAAGTGGTTATTTCAAATCTCCACGACAACGACTACAATCATGCACAAATAGATTGTTTACTTTATTGTTATGATAGTTTCCTTGGTAACTAAGCTGAATATTAATCATGGGAATTTTTTTTCCGGATGAGCCAATAGAGAGCTTCGACCTGATTACATTGATTGTAAAATCACATCTGCATCTTGTATAGTAACGGAGATATGCGAGTTTGAAATTTTATATAATGTATTTGTAAAACGTGATTCCAAGGATGTATTACATTGTTTCAACAATGAAAGAGGTTTTTTCAAATCTCCACTACAACGACTACAATCATGCACAAATTGATTGTTTAGTTTATTGTTATGATAGTTTCCATGGTAACTAAGCATGAATATTAATCATGGGAAAATTTTTTCCGGATGAGCCAATAGAGAGCTTCGACCTGATTCCATTGAGTGTAAAATCACTTCTGTATCTTCTATAGTAACGGAGATATGCGAATTTGAAATTTTATATAATGTTTTTTAAAACGTGATTCCAAGGATGTATTACATTGTTTCAACAATGAAAGTGGCTATTTGAAATCTCCACGAAAACGACTACAATCATGCACAAATAGATTGTTTACTTTATTGTTATGAGAGTTTCCATGGTAACTAAGCATGAATATTACACATGGGTAAAATTTTTCCGGATGAGCCAATAGAGAGCTTCGACATGATTACATTGAGTGTAAAATCACTTATGTATCTTCTATAGTAACGGAGATATGCGAGTTGAAATTTTATATAATGTTTTTGTGAAACGTGATTCCAAGTATGTATTACATTGTTTCAACAATGAAAGTGGTTATTTCAAATCTCCACGACAACGACTACAATCATGCACAAATAGATTGTTTACTTTATTGTTATGATAGTTTCCTTGGTAACTAAGCTTGACTATTAATCATGGGAAATTTTTTTCCGGATGAGCCAATAGAGAGCTTCGACCTGATTACATTGAGTGTAAAATCACATCTGCATCTTCTATAGTAACGGAGATATGCGAGTTTGAAATTTTATATAATGTTTTTTTAAAACGTGATTCCAAGGATGTATTACATTGTTTCAACAATGAAAGTGGTTATTTCAAATCTCCACGACAACGACTACAATCATGCACAAATAGATTGTTTACTTTATTGTTATGATAGTTTCCTTGGTAACTAAGCTTGAATATTAATCATGGGAAAAATTTTTCCGGATGAGCCAATAGAGAGCTTCGACCTGATTACATTGAGTGTAAAATCACATCTGCATCTTCTATACTAACGGAGATATGCGAGTTTGAAATTTCATATAATGTTTTCGTAAAACGTGATTCCAAGGATGTATTACATTGTTTCAACAATGAAAGAGGTTTTTTCAAATCTCCACTACAACGACTACAATCATGCACAAATAGATTGTTTACTTTATTCTTATGATAGTTTCCATGGTAACTAAGCATGAATATTACACATGGGAAATTTTTTTCCGGATGAGCCAATAGAGAGCTTCGACCTGATTCCATTGAGTGTAAAATCACTTCTGTATCTTCTATAGTAACGGAGATATGCGAGTTTGAAATTTTATATAATGTTTTTGTAAAACGTGATTCCAAGGATGTATTACATTGTTTCAACAATGAAAGTGGTTATTTCAAATATCCACTACAACGATTACAATCATGCACAAATAGATTGTTTACTTTATTGTTATGATAGTTTCCATGGTAACTAAGCATGAATATTACACATGGGTTAAATTTTTTCGGATGAGCCAATAGAGAGCTTGGACATGATTACATTGAGGGTAAAATCACTTCTGTATCTTCTATAGTTACGGAGATATGCGAGTTTGAAATTTTATATAATGTTTTTTTTAAAACGTGATTCCAAGGATGTATTACATTGTTTCAACAATGAAAGTGGTTATTTCAAATCTCCACGACAACGACTACAATCATGCACAAATAGATTGTTTACTTTATTGTTATGATAGTTTCCTTGGTAACTAAGCTGAATATTAATCATGGGAATTTTTTTTCCGGATGAGCCAATAGAGAGCTTCGACCTGATTCCATTGAGTGTAAAATCACTTCTGTATCTTCTATAGTAACGGAGATATGCGAATTTGAAATTTTATATAATGTTTTTTAAAACGTGATTCCAAGGATGTATTACATTGTTTCAACAATGAAAGTGGTTATTTCAAATCTCCACGACAACGACTACAATCATGCACAAATAGATTGTTTACTTTATTGTTATGATAGTTTCCTTGGTAACTAAGCTTGACTATTAATCATGGGAAATTTTTTTCCGGATGAGCCAATAGAGAGCTTCGACCTGATTACATTGAGTGTAAAATCACATCTGCATCTTCTATAGTAACGGAGATATGCGAGTTTGAAATTTTTTATAATGTATTTGTAAAACGTGATTCCAAGGATGTATTACATTGTTTCAACAATGAAAGTGGTTATTTCAAATATCCACTACAACGACTGCAATCATGCACAAATAGATTGTTTAATTTATTGTTATGATAGTTTCCATGGTAACTAAGCATGAATATTACACATGGGTAAATTTTTTCCGGATGAGCCAATAGAGAGCTTCGACATGATTACATTGAGTGTAAAATCACTTCTGTATCTTCTATAGTAACGGAGATATGCGAGTTTGAAATTTTATATAATGTTTTTTTAAAACGTGATTCCAAGGATGTATTACATTGTTTCAACAATGAAAGTGGTTATTTCAAATCTCCACGACAACGACTACAATCATGCACAAATAGATTGTTTACTTTATTGTTATGATAGTTTCCTTGGTAACTAAGCTTGAATATTAATCATGGGAAATTTTTTTCCGGATGAGCCAATAGAGAGCTTCGACCTGATTACATTGAGTGTAAAATCACATCTGCATCTTCTATACTAACGGAGATATGCGAGTTTGAAATTTTATATAATGTTTTTGTAAAACGTGATTCCAAGGATGTATTACATTGTTTCAACAATGAAAGTGGTTATTTCAAATATCCACTACAACGATTACAATCATGCACAAATAGATTGTTTACTTTATTGTTATGATAGTTTCCATGGTAACTAAGCGTGAATATTACACATGGGTAAAATTTTTCCGGATGAGCCAATAGAGAGCTTGGACATGATTACATTGAGGGTAAAATCACTTCTGTATCTTCTATAGTTACGGAGATATGCGAGTTTGAAATTTTATATAATGTTTTTTTAAAACGTGATTCCAAGGATGTATTACATTGTTTCAACAATGAAAGTGGTTATTTCAAATCTCCACGACAACGACTACAATCATGCACAAATAGATTGTTTACTTTATTGTTATGATAGTTTCCTTGGTAACTAAGCTGAATATTAATCATGGGAATTTTTTTTCCGGATGAGCCAATAGAGAGCTTCGACCTGATTACATTGATTGTAAAATCACATCTGCATCTTGTATAGTAACGGAGATATGCGAGTTTGAAATTTTATATAATGTATTTGTAAAACGTGATTCCAAGGATGTATTACATTGTTTCAACAATGAAAGAGGTTTTTTCAAATCTCCACTACAACGACTACAATCATGCACAAATTGATTGTTTAGTTTATTGTTATGATAGTTTCCATGGTAACTAAGCATGAATATTAATCATGGGAAAATTTTTTTCGGATGAGCCAATAGAGAGCTTCAACCTGATTCCATTGAGTGTAAAATCACTTCTGTATCTTCTATAGTAACGGAGATATGCGAATTTGAAATTTTATATAATGTTTTTTAAAACGTGATTCCAAGGATGTATTACATTGTTTCAACAATGAAAGTGGCTATTTGAAATCTCCACGAAAACGACTACAATCATGCACAAATAGATTGTTTACTTTATTGTTATGAGAGTTTCCATGGTAACTAAGCATGAATATGACACATGGGTAAAATTTTTCCGGATGAGCCAATAGAGAGCTTCGACATGATTACATTGAGTGTAAAATCACTTATGTATCTTCTATAGTAACGGAGATATGCGAGTTGAAATTTTATATAATGTTTTTGTAAAACGTGATTCCAAGGATGTATTACATTGTTTCAACAATGAAAGTGGTTATTTCAAATCTCCACGACAACGACTACAATCATGCACAAATAGATTGTTTACTTTATTGTTATGATAGTTTCCTTGGTAACTAAGCTTGACTATTAATCATGGGAAATTTTTTTCCGGATGAGCCAATAGAGAGCTTCGACCTGATTACATTGAGTGTAAAATCACATCTGCATCTTCTATAGTAACGGAGATATGCGAGTTTGAAATTTTTTATAATGTATTTGTAAAACGTGATTCCAAGGATGTATTACATTGTTTCAACAATGAAAGTGGTTATTTCAAATATCCACTACAACGACTGCAATCATGCACAAATAGATTGTTTAATTTATTGTTATGATAGTTTCCATGGTAACTAAGCATGAATATTACACATGGGTAAATTTTTCCGGATGAGCCAATAGAGAGCTTCGACATGATTACATTGAGTGTAAAATCACTTCTGTATCTTCTATAGTAACGGAGATATGCGAGTTTGAAATTTTATATAATGTTTTTTTAAAACGTGATTCCAAGGATGTATTACATTGTTTCAACAATGAAAGTGGTTATTTCAAATCTCCACGACAACGACTACAATCATGCACAAATAGATTGTTTACTTTATTGTTATGATAGTTTCCTTGGTAACTAAGCTTGAATATTAATCATGGGAAAAATTTTTCCGGATGAGCCAATAGAGAGCTTCGACCTGATTACATTGAGTGTAAAATCACATCTGCATCTTCTATACTAACGGAGATATGCGAGTTTGAAATTTCATATAATGTTTTCGTAAAACGTGATTCCAAGGATGTATTACATTGTTTCAACAATGAAAGAGGTTTTTTCAAATCTCCACTACAACGACTACAATCATGCACAAATAGATTGTTTACTTTATTCTTATGATAGTTTCCATGGTAACTAAGCATGAATATTACACATGGGAAATTTTTTTCCGGATGAGCCAATAGAGAGCTTCGACCTGATTCCATTGAGTGTAAAATCACTTCTGTATCTTCTATAGTAACGGAGATATGCGAGTTTGAAATTTTATATAATGTTTTTGTAAAACGTGATTCCAAGGATGTATTACATTGTTTCAACAATGAAAGTGGTTATTTCAAATATCCACTACAACGATTACAATCATGCACAAATAGATTGTTTACTTTATTGTTATGATAGTTTCCATGGTAACTAAGCATGAATATTACACATGGGTAAAATTTTTTCGGATGAGCCAATAGAGAGCTTGGACATGATTACATTGAGGGTAAAATCACTTCTGTATCTTCTATAGTTACGGAGATATGCGAGTTTGAAATTTTATATAATGTTTTTTTAAAACGTGATTCCAAGGATGTATTACATTGTTTCAACAATGAAAGTGGTTATTTCAAATCTCCACGACAACGACTACAATCATGCACAAATAGATTGTTTACTTTATTGTTATGATAGTTTCCTTGGTAACTAAGCTTGAATATTAATCATGGGAAAAATTTTTCCGGATGAGCCAATAGAGAGCTTCGACCTGATTACATTGAGTGTAAAATCACATCTGCATCTTCTATACTAACGGAGATATGCGAGTTTGAAATTTCATATAATGTTTTCGTAAAACGTGATTCCAAGGATGTATTACATTGTTTCAACAATGAAAGAGGTTTTTTCAAATCTCCACTACAACGACTACAATCATGCACAAATAGATTGTTTACTTTATTCTTATGATAGTTTCCATGGTAACTAAGCATGAATATTACATATGGGAAATTTTTTTCCGGATGAGCCAATAGAGAGCTTCGACCTGATTCCATTGAGTGTAAAATCACTTCTGTATCTTCTATAGTAACGGAGATATGCGAGTTTGAAATTTTATATAATGTTTTTGTAAAACGTGATTCCAAGGATGTATTACATTGTTTCAACAATGAAAGTGGTTATTTCAAATATCCACTACAACGATTACAATCATGCACAAATAGATTGTTTACTTTATTGTTATGATAGTTTCCATGGTAACTAAGCATGAATATTACACATGGGTTAAATTTTTTCGGATGAGCCAATAGAGAGCTTGGACATGATTACATTGAGGGTAAAATCACTTCTGTATCTTCTATAGTTACGGAGATATGCGAGTTTGAAATTTTATATAATGTTTTTTTTAAAACGTGATTCCAAGGATGTATTACATTGTTTCAACAATGAAAGTGGTTATTTCAAATCTCCACGACAACGACTACAATCATGCACAAATAGATTGTTTACTTTATTGTTATGATAGTTTCCTTGGTAACTAAGCTGAATATTAATCATGGGAATTTTTTTTCCGGATGAGCCAATAGAGAGCTTCGACCTGATTCCATTGAGTGTAAAATCACTTCTGTATCTTCTATAGTAACGGAGATATGCGAATTTGAAATTTTATATAATGTTTTTTAAAACGTGATTCCAAGGATGTATTACATTGTTTCAACAATGAAAGTGGTTATTTCAAATCTCCACGACAACGACTACAATCATGCACAAATAGATTGTTTACTTTATTGTTATGATAGTTTCCTTGGTAACTAAGCTTGACTATTAATCATGGGAAATTTTTTTCCGGATGAGCCAATAGAGAGCTTCGACCTGATTACATTGAGTGTAAAATCACATCTGCATCTTCTATAGTAACGGAGATATGCGAGTTTGAAATTTTTTATAATGTATTTGTAAAACGTGATTCCAAGGATGTATTACATTGTTTCAACAATGAAAGTGGTTATTTCAAATATCCACTACAACGACTGCAATCATGCACAAATAGATTGTTTAATTTATTGTTATGATAGTTTCCATGGTAACTAAGCATGAATATTACACATGGGTAAATTTTTTCCGGATGAGCCAATAGAGAGCTTCGACATGATTACATTGAGTGTAAAATCACTTCTGTATCTTCTATAGTAACGGAGATATGCGAGTTTGAAATTTTATATAATGTTTTTTTAAAACGTGATTCCAAGGATGTATTACATTGTTTCAACAATGAAAGTGGTTATTTCAAATCTCCACGACAACGACTACAATCATGCACAAATAGATTGTTTACTTTATTGTTATGATAGTTTCCTTGGTAACTAAGCTTGAATATTAATCATGGGAAATTTTTTTCCGGATGAGCCAATAGAGAGCTTCGACCTGATTACATTGAGTGTAAAATCACATCTGCATCTTCTATACTAACGGAGATATGCGAGTTTGAAATTTTATATAATGTTTTTGTAAAACGTGATTCCAAGGATGTATTACATTGTTTCAACAATGAAAGTGGTTATTTCAAATATCCACTACAACGATTACAATCATGCACAAATAGATTGTTTACTTTATTGTTATGATAGTTTCCATGGTAACTAAGCGTGAATATTACACATGGGTAAAATTTTTCCGGATGAGCCAATAGAGAGCTTGGACATGATTACATTGAGGGTAAAATCACTTCTGTATCTTCTATAGTTACGGAGATATGCGAGTTTGAAATTTTATATAATGTTTTTTTAAAACGTGATTCCAAGGATGTATTACATTGTTTCAACAATGAAAGTGGTTATTTCAAATCTCCACGACAACGACTACAATCATGCACAAATAGATTGTTTACTTTATTGTTATGATAGTTTCCTTGGTAACTAAGCTGAATATTAATCATGGGAATTTTTTTTCCGGATGAGCCAATAGAGAGCTTCGACCTGATTACATTGATTGTAAAATCACATCTGCATCTTGTATAGTAACGGAGATATGCGAGTTTGAAATTTTATATAATGTATTTGTAAAACGTGATTCCAAGGATGTATTACATTGTTTCAACAATGAAAGAGGTTTTTTCAAATCTCCACTACAACGACTACAATCATGCACAAATTGATTGTTTAGTTTATTGTTATGATAGTTTCCATGGTAACTAAGCATGAATATTAATCATGGGAAAATTTTTTTCGGATGAGCCAATAGAGAGCTTCGACCTGATTCCATTGAGTGTAAAATCACTTCTGTATCTTCTATAGTAACGGAGATATGCGAATTTGAAATTTTATATAATGTTTTTTAAAACGTGATTCCAAGGATGTATTACATTGTTTCAACAATGAAAGTGGCTATTTGAAATCTCCACGAAAACGACTACAATCATGCACAAATAGATTGTTTACTTTATTGTTATGAGAGTTTCCATGGTAACTAAGCATGAATATGACACATGGGTAAAATTTTTCCGGATGAGCCAATAGAGAGCTTCGACCTGATTACATTGAGTGTAAAATCACATCTGCATCTTCTATACTAACGGAGATATGCGAGTTTGAAATTTCATATAATGTTTTCGTAAAACGTGATTCCAAGGATGTATTACATTGTTTCAACAATGAAAGAGGTTTTTTCAAATCTCCACTACAACGACTACAATCATGCACAAATAGATTGTTTACTTTATTCTTATGATAGTTTCCATGGTAACTAAGCATGAATATTACACATGGGAAATTTTTTTCCGGATGAGCCAATAGAGAGCTTCGACCTGATTCCATTGAGTGTAAAATCACTTCTGTATCTTCTATAGTAACGGAGATATGCGAGTTTGAAATTTTATATAATGTTTTTGTAAAACGTGATTCCAAGGATGTATTACATTGTTTCAACAATGAAAGTGGTTATTTCAAATATCCACTACAACGATTACAATCATGCACAAATAGATTGTTTACTTTATTGTTATGATAGTTTCCATGGTAACTAAGCATGAATATTACACATGGGTTAAATTTTTTCGGATGAGCCAATAGAGAGCTTGGACATGATTACATTGAGGGTAAAATCACTTCTGTATCTTCTATAGTTACGGAGATATGCGAGTTTGAAATTTTATATAATGTTTTTTTTAAAACGTGATTCCAAGGATGTATTACATTGTTTCAACAATGAAAGTGGTTATTTCAAATCTCCACGACAACGACTACAATCATGCACAAATAGATTGTTTACTTTATTGTTATGATAGTTTCCTTGGTAACTAAGCTGAATATTAATCATGGGAATTTTTTTTCCGGATGAGCCAATAGAGAGCTTCGACCTGATTCCATTGAGTGTAAAATCACTTCTGTATCTTCTATAGTAACGGAGATATGCGAATTTGAAATTTTATATAATGTTTTTTAAAACGTGATTCCAAGGATGTATTACATTGTTTCAACAATGAAAGTGGTTATTTCAAATCTCCACGACAACGACTACAATCATGCACAAATAGATTGTTTACTTTATTGTTATGATAGTTTCCTTGGTAACTAAGCTTGACTATTAATCATGGGAAATTTTTTTCCGGATGAGCCAATAGAGAGCTTCGACCTGATTACATTGAGTGTAAAATCACATCTGCATCTTCTATAGTAACGGAGATATGCGAGTTTGAAATTTTTTATAATGTATTTGTAAAACGTGATTCCAAGGATGTATTACATTGTTTCAACAATGAAAGTGGTTATTTCAAATATCCACTACAACGACTGCAATCATGCACAAATAGATTGTTTAATTTATTGTTATGATAGTTTCCATGGTAACTAAGCATGAATATTACACATGGGTAAATTTTTTCCGGATGAGCCAATAGAGAGCTTCGACATGATTACATTGAGTGTAAAATCACTTCTGTATCTTCTATAGTAACGGAGATATGCGAGTTTGAAATTTTATATAATGTTTTTTTAAAACGTGATTCCAAGGATGTATTACATTGTTTCAACAATGAAAGTGGTTATTTCAAATCTCCACGACAACGACTACAATCATGCACAAATAGATTGTTTACTTTATTGTTATGATAGTTTCCTTGGTAACTAAGCTTGAATATTAATCATGGGAAATTTTTTTCCGGATGAGCCAATAGAGAGCTTCGACCTGATTACATTGAGTGTAAAATCACATCTGCATCTTCTATACTAACGGAGATATGCGAGTTTGAAATTTTATATAATGTTTTTGTAAAACGTGATTCCAAGGATGTATTACATTGTTTCAACAATGAAAGTGGTTATTTCAAATATCCACTACAACGATTACAATCATGCACAAATAGATTGTTTACTTTATTGTTATGATAGTTTCCATGGTAACTAAGCGTGAATATTACACATGGGTAAAATTTTTCCGGATGAGCCAATAGAGAGCTTGGACATGATTACATTGAGGGTAAAATCACTTCTGTATCTTCTATAGTTACGGAGATATGCGAGTTTGAAATTTTATATAATGTTTTTTTAAAACGTGATTCCAAGGATGTATTACATTGTTTCAACAATGAAAGTGGTTATTTCAAATCTCCACGACAACGACTACAATCATGCACAAATAGATTGTTTACTTTATTGTTATGATAGTTTCCTTGGTAACTAAGCTGAATATTAATCATGGGAATTTTTTTTCCGGATGAGCCAATAGAGAGCTTCGACCTGATTACATTGATTGTAAAATCACATCTGCATCTTGTATAGTAACGGAGATATGCGAGTTTGAAATTTTATATAATGTATTTGTAAAACGTGATTCCAAGGATGTATTACATTGTTTCAACAATGAAAGAGGTTTTTTCAAATCTCCACTACAACGACTACAATCATGCACAAATTGATTGTTTAGTTTATTGTTATGATAGTTTCCATGGTAACTAAGCATGAATATTAATCATGGGAAAATTTTTTTCGGATGAGCCAATAGAGAGCTTCGACCTGATTCCATTGAGTGTAAAATCACTTCTGTATCTTCTATAGTAACGGAGATATGCGAATTTGAAATTTTATATAATGTTTTTTAAAACGTGATTCCAAGGATGTATTACATTGTTTCAACAATGAAAGTGGCTATTTGAAATCTCCACGAAAACGACTACAATCATGCACAAATAGATTGTTTACTTTATTGTTATGAGAGTTTCCATGGTAACTAAGCATGAATATGACACATGGGTAAAATTTTTCCGGATGAGCCAATAGAGAGCTTCGACATGATTACATTGAGTGTAAAATCACTTATGTATCTTCTATAGTAACGGAGATATGCGAGTTGAAATTTTATATAATGTTTTTGTAAAACGTGATTCCAAGGATGTATTACATTGTTTCAACAATGAAAGTGGTTATTTCAAATCTCCACGACAACGACTACAATCATGCACAAATAGATTGTTTACTTTATTGTTATGATAGTTTCCTTGGTAACTAAGCTTGACTATTAATCATGGGAAATTTTTTTCCGGATGAGCCAATAGAGAGCTTCGACCTGATTACATTGAGTGTAAAATCACATCTGCATCTTCTATAGTAACGGAGATATGCGAGTTTGAAATTTTTTATAATGTATTTGTAAAACGTGATTCCAAGGATGTATTACATTGTTTCAACAATGAAAGTGGTTATTTCAAATATCCACTACAACGACTGCAATCATGCACAAATAGATTGTTTAATTTATTGTTATGATAGTTTCCATGGTAACTAAGCATGAATATTACACATGGGTAAATTTTTCCGGATGAGCCAATAGAGAGCTTCGACATGATTACATTGAGTGTAAAATCACTTCTGTATCTTCTATAGTAACGGAGATATGCGAGTTTGAAATTTTATATAATGTTTTTTTAAAACGTGATTCCAAGGATGTATTACATTGTTTCAACAATGAAAGTGGTTATTTCAAATCTCCACGACAACGACTACAATCATGCACAAATAGATTGTTTACTTTATTGTTATGATAGTTTCCTTGGTAACTAAGCTTGAATATTAATCATGGGAAAAATTTTTCCGGATGAGCCAATAGAGAGCTTCGACCTGATTACATTGAGTGTAAAATCACATCTGCATCTTCTATACTAACGGAGATATGCGAGTTTGAAATTTCATATAATGTTTTCGTAAAACGTGATTCCAAGGATGTATTACATTGTTTCAACAATGAAAGTGGTTATTTCAAATATCCACTACAACGATTACAATCATGCACAAATAGATTGTTTACTTTATTGTTATGATAGTTTCCATGGTAACTAAGCATGAATATTACACATGGGTTAAATTTTTTCGGATGAGCCAATAGAGAGCTTGGACATGATTACATTGAGGGTAAAATCACTTCTGTATCTTCTATAGTTACGGAGATATGCGAGTTTGAAATTTTATATAATGTTTTTTTTAAAACGTGATTCCAAGGATGTATTACATTGTTTCAACAATGAAAGTGGTTATTTCAAATCTCCACGACAACGACTACAATCATGCACAAATAGATTGTTTACTTTATTGTTATGATAGTTTCCTTGGTAACTAAGCTGAATATTAATCATGGGAATTTTTTTTCCGGATGAGCCAATAGAGAGCTTCGACCTGATTCCATTGAGTGTAAAATCACTTCTGTATCTTCTATAGTAACGGAGATATGCGAATTTGAAATTTTATATAATGTTTTTTAAAACGTGATTCCAAGGATGTATTACATTGTTTCAACAATGAAAGTGGTTATTTCAAATCTCCACGACAACGACTACAATCATGCACAAATAGATTGTTTACTTTATTGTTATGATAGTTTCCTTGGTAACTAAGCTTGACTATTAATCATGGGAAATTTTTTTCCGGATGAGCCAATAGAGAGCTTCGACCTGATTACATTGAGTGTAAAATCACATCTGCATCTTCTATAGTAACGGAGATATGCGAGTTTGAAATTTTTTATAATGTATTTGTAAAACGTGATTCCAAGGATGTATTACATTGTTTCAACAATGAAAGTGGTTATTTCAAATATCCACTACAACGACTGCAATCATGCACAAATAGATTGTTTAATTTATTGTTATGATAGTTTCCATGGTAACTAAGCATGAATATTACACATGGGTAAATTTTTTCCGGATGAGCCAATAGAGAGCTTCGACATGATTACATTGAGTGTAAAATCACTTCTGTATCTTCTATAGTAACGGAGATATGCGAGTTTGAAATTTTATATAATGTTTTTTTAAAACGTGATTCCAAGGATGTATTACATTGTTTCAACAATGAAAGTGGTTATTTCAAATCTCCACGACAACGACTACAATCATGCACAAATAGATTGTTTACTTTATTGTTATGATAGTTTCCTTGGTAACTAAGCTTGAATATTAATCATGGGAAATTTTTTTCCGGATGAGCCAATAGAGAGCTTCGACCTGATTACATTGAGTGTAAAATCACATCTGCATCTTCTATACTAACGGAGATATGCGAGTTTGAAATTTTATATAATGTTTTTGTAAAACGTGATTCCAAGGATGTATTACATTGTTTCAACAATGAAAGTGGTTATTTCAAATATCCACTACAACGATTACAATCATGCACAAATAGATTGTTTACTTTATTGTTATGATAGTTTCCATGGTAACTAAGCGTGAATATTACACATGGGTAAAATTTTTCCGGATGAGCCAATAGAGAGCTTGGACATGATTACATTGAGGGTAAAATCACTTCTGTATCTTCTATAGTTACGGAGATATGCGAGTTTGAAATTTTATATAATGTTTTTTTAAAACGTGATTCCAAGGATGTATTACATTGTTTCAACAATGAAAGTGGTTATTTCAAATCTCCACGACAACGACTACAATCATGCACAAATAGATTGTTTACTTTATTGTTATGATAGTTTCCTTGGTAACTAAGCTGAATATTAATCATGGGAATTTTTTTTCCGGATGAGCCAATAGAGAGCTTCGACCTGATTACATTGATTGTAAAATCACATCTGCATCTTGTATAGTAACGGAGATATGCGAGTTTGAAATTTTATATAATGTATTTGTAAAACGTGATTCCAAGGATGTATTACATTGTTTCAACAATGAAAGAGGTTTTTTCAAATCTCCACTACAACGACTACAATCATGCACAAATTGATTGTTTAGTTTATTGTTATGATAGTTTCCATGGTAACTAAGCATGAATATTAATCATGGGAAAATTTTTTTCGGATGAGCCAATAGAGAGCTTCGACCTGATTCCATTGAGTGTAAAATCACTTCTGTATCTTCTATAGTAACGGAGATATGCGAATTTGAAATTTTATATAATGTTTTTTAAAACGTGATTCCAAGGATGTATTACATTGTTTCAACAATGAAAGTGGCTATTTGAAATCTCCACGAAAACGACTACAATCATGCACAAATAGATTGTTTACTTTATTGTTATGAGAGTTTCCATGGTAACTAAGCATGAATATGACACATGGGTAAAATTTTTCCGGATGAGCCAATAGAGAGCTTCGACATGATTACATTGAGTGTAAAATCACTTATGTATCTTCTATAGTAACGGAGATATGCGAGTTGAAATTTTATATAATGTTTTTGTAAAACGTGATTCCAAGGATGTATTACATTGTTTCAACAATGAAAGTGGTTATTTCAAATCTCCACGACAACGACTACAATCATGCACAAATAGATTGTTTACTTTATTGTTATGATAGTTTCCTTGGTAACTAAGCTTGACTATTAATCATGGGAAATTTTTTTCCGGATGAGCCAATAGAGAGCTTCGACCTGATTACATTGAGTGTAAAATCACATCTGCATCTTCTATAGTAACGGAGATATGCGAGTTTGAAATTTTTTATAATGTATTTGTAAAACGTGATTCCAAGGATGTATTACATTGTTTCAACAATGAAAGTGGTTATTTCAAATATCCACTACAACGACTGCAATCATGCACAAATAGATTGTTTAATTTATTGTTATGATAGTTTCCATGGTAACTAAGCATGAATATTACACATGGGTAAATTTTTCCGGATGAGCCAATAGAGAGCTTCGACATGATTACATTGAGTGTAAAATCACTTCTGTATCTTCTATAGTAACGGAGATATGCGAGTTTGAAATTTTATATAATGTTTTTTTAAAACGTGATTCCAAGGATGTATTACATTGTTTCAACAATGAAAGTGGTTATTTCAAATCTCCACGACAACGACTACAATCATGCACAAATAGATTGTTTACTTTATTGTTATGATAGTTTCCTTGGTAACTAAGCTTGAATATTAATCATGGGAAAATTTTTTCCGGATGAGCCAATAGAGAGCTTCGACCTGATTACATTGAGTGTAAAATCACATCTGCATCTTCTATACTAACGGAGATATGCGAGTTTGAAATTTCATATAATGTTTTCGTAAAACGTGATTCCAAGGATGTATTACATTGTTTCAACAATGAAAGAGGTTTTTTCAAATCTCCACTACAACGACTACAATCATGCACAAATAGATTGTTTACTTTATTCTTATGATAGTTTCCATGGTAACTAAGCATGAATATTACACATGGGTTAAATTTTTTCGGATGAGCCAATAGAGAGCTTGGACATGATTACATTGAGGGTAAAATCACTTCTGTATCTTCTATAGTTACGGAGATATGCGAGTTTGAAATTTTATATAATGTTTTTTTTAAAACGTGATTCCAAGGATGTATTACATTGTTTCAACAATGAAAGTGGTTATTTCAAATCTCCACGACAACGACTACAATCATGCACAAATAGATTGTTTACTTTATTGTTATGATAGTTTCCTTGGTAACTAAGCTGAATATTAATCATGGGAATTTTTTTTCCGGATGAGCCAATAGAGAGCTTCGACCTGATTCCATTGAGTGTAAAATCACTTCTGTATCTTCTATAGTAACGGAGATATGCGAATTTGAAATTTTATATAATGTTTTTTAAAACGTGATTCCAAGGATGTATTACATTGTTTCAACAATGAAAGTGGTTATTTCAAATCTCCACGACAACGACTACAATCATGCACAAATAGATTGTTTACTTTATTGTTATGATAGTTTCCTTGGTAACTAAGCTTGACTATTAATCATGGGAAATTTTTTTCCGGATGAGCCAATAGAGAGCTTCGACCTGATTACATTGAGTGTAAAATCACATCTGCATCTTCTATAGTAACGGAGATATGCGAGTTTGAAATTTTTTATAATGTATTTGTAAAACGTGATTCCAAGGATGTATTACATTGTTTCAACAATGAAAGTGGTTATTTCAAATATCCACTACAACGACTGCAATCATGCACAAATAGATTGTTTAATTTATTGTTATGATAGTTTCCATGGTAACTAAGCATGAATATTACACATGGGTAAATTTTTTCCGGATGAGCCAATAGAGAGCTTCGACATGATTACATTGAGTGTAAAATCACTTCTGTATCTTCTATAGTAACGGAGATATGCGAGTTTGAAATTTTATATAATGTTTTTTTAAAACGTGATTCCAAGGATGTATTACATTGTTTCAACAATGAAAGTGGTTATTTCAAATCTCCACGACAACGACTACAATCATGCACAAATAGATTGTTTACTTTATTGTTATGATAGTTTCCTTGGTAACTAAGCTTGAATATTAATCATGGGAAATTTTTTTCCGGATGAGCCAATAGAGAGCTTCGACCTGATTACATTGAGTGTAAAATCACATCTGCATCTTCTATACTAACGGAGATATGCGAGTTTGAAATTTTATATAATGTTTTTGTAAAACGTGATTCCAAGGATGTATTACATTGTTTCAACAATGAAAGTGGTTATTTCAAATATCCACTACAACGATTACAATCATGCACAAATAGATTGTTTACTTTATTGTTATGATAGTTTCCATGGTAACTAAGCGTGAATATTACACATGGGTAAAATTTTTCCGGATGAGCCAATAGAGAGCTTGGACATGATTACATTGAGGGTAAAATCACTTCTGTATCTTCTATAGTTACGGAGATATGCGAGTTTGAAATTTTATATAATGTTTTTTTAAAACGTGATTCCAAGGATGTATTACATTGTTTCAACAATGAAAGTGGTTATTTCAAATCTCCACGACAACGACTACAATCATGCACAAATAGATTGTTTACTTTATTGTTATGATAGTTTCCTTGGTAACTAAGCTGAATATTAATCATGGGAATTTTTTTTCCGGATGAGCCAATAGAGAGCTTCGACCTGATTACATTGATTGTAAAATCACATCTGCATCTTGTATAGTAACGGAGATATGCGAGTTTGAAATTTTATATAATGTATTTGTAAAACGTGA
This sequence comes from Lepisma saccharinum, assembly GCF_977018435.1. Lineage (NCBI taxonomy): Eukaryota > Metazoa > Arthropoda > Insecta > Zygentoma > Lepismatidae > Lepisma > Lepisma saccharinum. Next base: position 1,988,737 of record NC_139242.1, on the reverse strand, counting down.
TTCCAAGGATGTATTACATTGTTTCAACAATGAAAGAGGTTTTTTCAAATCTCCACTACAACGACTACAATCATGCACAAATTGATTGTTTAGTTTATTGTTATGATAGTTTCCATGGTAACTAAGCATGAATATTAATCATGGGAAAATTTTTTTCGGATGAGCCAATAGAGAGCTTCGACCTGATTCCATTGAGTGTAAAATCACTTCTGTATCTTCTATAGTAACGGAGATATGCGAATTTGAAATTTTATATAATGTTTTTTAAAACGTGATTCCAAGGATGTATTACATTGTTTCAACAATGAAAGTGGCTATTTGAAATCTCCACGAAAACGACTACAATCATGCACAAATAGATTGTTTACTTTATTGTTATGAGAGTTTCCATGGTAACTAAGCATGAATATGACACATGGGTAAAATTTTTCCGGATGAGCCAATAGAGAGCTTCGACATGATTACATTGAGTGTAAAATCACTTATGTATCTTCTATAGTAACGGAGATATGCGAGTTGAAATTTTATATAATGTTTTTGTAAAACGTGATTCCAAGGATGTATTACATTGTTTCAACAATGAAAGTGGTTATTTCAAATCTCCACGACAACGACTACAATCATGCACAAATAGATTGTTTACTTTATTGTTATGATAGTTTCCTTGGTAACTAAGCTTGACTATTAATCATGGGAAATTTTTTTCCGGATGAGCCAATAGAGAGCTTCGACCTGATTACATTGAGTGTAAAATCACTTATGTATCTTCTATAGTAACGGAGATATGCGAGTTGAAATTTTATATAATGTTTTTGTAAAACGTGATTCCAAGGATGTATTACATTGTTTCAACAATGAAAGTGGTTATTTCAAATCTCCACGACAACGACTACAATCATGCACAAATAGATTGTTTACTTTATTGTTATGATAGTTTCCATGGTAACTAAGCATGAATATTACACATGGGTTAAATTTTTTCGGATGAGCCAATAGAGAGCTTGGACATGATTACATTGAGGGTAAAATCACTTCTGTATCTTCTATAGTTACGGAGATATGCGAGTTTGAAATTTTATATAATGTTTTTTTTAAAACGTGATTCCAAGGATGTATTACATTGTTTCAACAATGAAAGTGGTTATTTCAAATCTCCACGACAACGACTACAATCATGCACAAATAGATTGTTTACTTTATTGTTATGATAGTTTCCTTGGTAACTAAGCTGAATATTAATCATGGGAATTTTTTTTCCGGATGAGCCAATAGAGAGCTTCGACCTGATTCCATTGAGTGTAAAATCACTTCTGTATCTTCTATAGTAACGGAGATATGCGAATTTGAAATTTTATATAATGTTTTTTAAAACGTGATTCCAAGGATGTATTACATTGTTTCAACAATGAAAGTGGTTATTTCAAATCTCCACGACAACGACTACAATCATGCACAAATAGATTGTTTACTTTATTGTTATGATAGTTTCCTTGGTAACTAAGCTTGACTATTAATCATGGGAAATTTTTTTCCGGATGAGCCAATAGAGAGCTTCGACCTGATTACATTGAGTGTAAAATCACATCTGCATCTTCTATAGTAACGGAGATATGCGAGTTTGAAATTTTTTATAATGTATTTGTAAAACGTGATTCCAAGGATGTATTACATTGTTTCAACAATGAAAGTGGTTATTTCAAATATCCACTACAACGACTGCAATCATGCACAAATAGATTGTTTAATTTATTGTTATGATAGTTTCCATGGTAACTAAGCATGAATATTACACATGGGTAAATTTTTTCCGGATGAGCCAATAGAGAGCTTCGACATGATTACATTGAGTGTAAAATCACTTCTGTATCTTCTATAGTAACGGAGATATGCGAGTTTGAAATTTTATATAATGTTTTTTTAAAACGTGATTCCAAGGATGTATTACATTGTTTCAACAATGAAAGTGGTTATTTCAAATCTCCACGACAACGACTACAATCATGCACAAATAGATTGTTTACTTTATTGTTATGATAGTTTCCTTGGTAACTAAGCTTGAATATTAATCATGGGAAATTTTTTTCCGGATGAGCCAATAGAGAGCTTCGACCTGATTACATTGAGTGTAAAATCACATCTGCATCTTCTATACTAACGGAGATATGCGAGTTTGAAATTTTATATAATGTTTTTGTAAAACGTGATTCCAAGGATGTATTACATTGTTTCAACAATGAAAGTGGTTATTTCAAATATCCACTACAACGATTACAATCATGCACAAATAGATTGTTTACTTTATTGTTATGATAGTTTCCATGGTAACTAAGCGTGAATATTACACATGGGTAAAATTTTTCCGGATGAGCCAATAGAGAGCTTGGACATGATTACATTGAGGGTAAAATCACTTCTGTATCTTCTATAGTTACGGAGATATGCGAGTTTGAAATTTTATATAATGTTTTTTTAAAACGTGATTCCAAGGATGTATTACATTGTTTCAACAATGAAAGTGGTTATTTGAAATCTCCACGAAAACGACTACAATCATGCACAAATAGATTGTTTACTTTATTGTTATGAGAGTTTCCATGGTAACTAAGCATGAATATGACACATGGGTAAAATTTTTCCGGATGAGCCAATAGAGAGCTTCGACATGATTACATTGAGTGTAAAATCACTTATGTATCTTCTATAGTAACGGAGATATGCGAGTTGAAATTTTATATAATGTTTTTGTAAAACGTGATTCCAAGGATGTATTACATTGTTTCAACAATGAAAGTGGTTATTTCAAATCTCCACGACAACGACTACAATCATGCACAAATAGATTGTTTACTTTATTGTTATGATAGTTTCCTTGGTAACTAAGCTTGACTATTAATCATGGGAAATTTTTTTCCGGATGAGCCAATAGAGAGCTTCGACCTGATTACATTGAGTGTAAAATCACATCTGCATCTTCTATAGTAACGGAGATATGCGAGTTTGAAATTTTTTATAATGTATTTGTAAAACGTGATTCCAAGGATGTATTACATTGTTTCAACAATGAAAGTGGTTATTTCAAATATCCACTACAACGACTGCAATCATGCACAAATAGATTGTTTAATTTATTGTTATGATAGTTTCCATGGTAACTAAGCATGAATATTACACATGGGTAAATTTTTCCGGATGAGCCAATAGAGAGCTTCGACATGATTACATTGAGTGTAAAATCACTTCTGTATCTTCTATAGTAACGGAGATATGCGAGTTTGAAATTTTATATAATGTTTTTTTAAAACGTGATTCCAAGGATGTATTACATTGTTTCAACAATGAAAGTGGTTATTTCAAATCTCCACGAGAACGACTACAATCATGCACAAATAGATTGTTTACTTTATTGTTATGATAGTTTCCTTGGTAACTAAGCTTGAATATTAATCATGGGAAAAATTTTTCCGGATGAGCCAATAGAGAGCTTCGACCTGATTACATTGAGTGTAAAATCACATCTGCATCTTCTATACTAACGGAGATATGCGAGTTTGAAATTTCATATAATGTTTTCGTAAAACGTGATTCCAAGGATGTATTACATTGTTTCAACAATGAAAGAGGTTTTTTCAAATCTCCACTACAACGACTACAATCATGCACAAATAGATTGTTTACTTTATTCTTATGATAGTTTCCATGGTAACTAAGCATGAATATTACACATGGGAAATTTTTTTCCGGATGAGCCAATAGAGAGCTTCGACCTGATTCCATTGAGTGTAAAATCACTTCTGTATCTTCTATAGTAACGGAGATATGCGAGTTTGAAATTTTATATAATGTTTTTGTAAAACGTGATTCCAAGGATGTATTACATTGTTTCAACAATGAAAGTGGTTATTTCAAATATCCACTACAACGATTACAATCATGCACAAATAGATTGTTTACTTTATTGTTATGATAGTTTCCATGGTAACTAAGCATGAATATTACACATGGGTAAAATTTTTTCGGATGAGCCAATAGAGAGCTTGGACATGATTACATTGAGGGTAAAATCACTTCTGTATCTTCTATAGTTACGGAGATATGCGAGTTTGAAATTTTATATAATGTTTTTTTAAAACGTGATTCCAAGGATGTATTACATTGTTTCAACAATGAAAGTGGTTATTTCAAATCTCCACGACAACGACTACAATCATGCACAAATAGATTGTTTACTTTATTGTTATGATAGTTTCCTTGGTAACTAAGCTGAATATTAATCATGGGAATTTTTTTTCCGGATGAGCCAATAGAGAGCTTCGACCTGATTACATTGATTGTAAAATCACATCTGCATCTTGTATAGTAACGGAGATATGCGAATTTGAAATTTTATATAATGTTTTTTAAAACGTGGTTCCAAGGATGTATTACATTGTTTCAACAATGAAAGTGGCTATTTGAAATCTCCACGAAAACGACTACAATCATGCACAAATAGATTGTTTACTTTATTGTTATGAGAGTTTCCATGGTAACTAAGCATGAATATTACACATGGGTAAAATTTTTCCGGATGAGCCAATAGAGAGCTTCGACATGATTACATTGAGTGTAAAATCACTTATGTATCTTCTATAGTAACGGAGATATGCGAGTTGAAATTTTATATAATGTTTTTGTAAAACGTGATTCCAAGGATGTATTACATTGTTTCAACAATGAAAGTGGTTATTTCAAATATCCACTACAACGACTGCAATCATGCACAAATAGATTGTTTAATTTATTGTTATGATAGTTTCCATGGTAACTAAGCATGAATATTACACATGGGTAAATTTTTTCCGGATGAGCCAATAGAGAGCTTCGACATGATTACATTGAGTGTAAAATCACTTCTGTATCTTCTATAGTAACGGAGATATGCGAGTTTGAAATTTCATATAATGTTTTCGTAAAACGTGATTCCAAGGATGTATTACATTGTTTCAACAATGAAAGAGGTTTTTTCAAATCTCCACTACAACGACTACAATCATGCACAAATAGATTGTTTACTTTATTCTTATGATAGTTTCCATGGTAACTAAGCATGAATATTACACATGGGAAATTTTTTTCCGGATGAGCCAATAGAGAGCTTCGACCTGATTCCATTGAGTGTAAAATCACTTCTGTATCTTCTATAGTAACGGAGATATGCGAGTTTGAAATTTTATATAATGTTTTTGTAAAACGTGATTCCAAGGATGTATTACATTGTTTCAACAATGAAAGTGGTTATTTCAAATATCCACTACAACGATTACAATCATGCACAAATAGATTGTTTACTTTATTGTTATGATAGTTTCCATGGTAACTAAGCATGAATATTACACATGCGTAAAATTTTTTCGGATATGCCAATAGAGAGCTTGGACATGATTACATTGAGGGTAAAATCACTTCTGTATCTTCTATAGTTACGGAGATATGCGAGTTTGAAATTTTATATAATGTTTTTTTTAAAACGTGATTCCAAGGATGTATTACATTGTTTCAACAATGAAAGTGGTTATTTCAAATCTCCACGACAACGACTACAATCATGCACAAATAGATTGTTTACTTTATTGTTATGATAGTTTCCTTGGTAACTGAGCTGAATATTAATCATGGGAATTTTTTTTCCGGATGAGCCAATAGAGAGCTTCGACCTGATTCCATTGAGTGTAAAATCACTTCTGTATCTTCTATAGTAACGGAGATATGCGAATTTGAAATTTTATATAATGTTTTTTAAAACGTGATTCCAAGGATGTATTACATTGTTTCAACAATGAAAGTGGTTATTTCAAATCTCCACGACAACGACTACAATCATGCACAAATAGATTGTTTACTTTATTGTTATGATAGTTTCCTTGGTAACTAAGCTGAATATTAATCATGGGAATTTTTTTTCCGGATGAGCCAATAGAGAGCTTCGACCTGATTACATTGATTGTAAAATCACATCTGCATCTTGTATAGTAACGGAGATATGCGAGTTTGAAATTTTATATAATGTATTTGTAAAACGTGATTCCAAGGATGTATTACATTGTTTCAACAATGAAAGAGGTTTTTTCAAATCTCCACTACAACGACTACAATCATGCACAAATTGATTGTTTAGTTTATTGTTATGATAGTTTCCATGGTAACTAAGCATGAATATTAATCATGGGAAAATTTTTTCCGGATGAGCCAATAGAGAGCTTCGACCTGATTCCATTGAGTGTAAAATCACTTCTGTATCTTCTATAGTAACGGAGATATGCGAATTTGAAATTTTATATAATGTTTTTTAAAACGTGATTCCAAGGATGTATTACATTGTTTCAACAATGAAAGTGGTTATTTCAAATCTCCACGACAACGACTACAATCATGCACAAATAGATTGTTTACTTTATTGTTATGATAGTTTCCTTGGTAACTAAGCTTGACTATTAATCATGGGAAATTTTTTTCCGGATGAGCCAATAGAGAGCTTCGACCTGATTACATTGAGTGTAAAATCACATCTGCATCTTCTATAGTAACGGAGATATGCGAGTTTGAAATTTTTTATAATGTATTTGTAAAACCTGATTCCAAGGATGTATTACATTGTTTCAACAATGAAAGTGGTTATTTCAAATATCCACTACAACGATTACAATCATGCACAAATAGATTGTTTACTTTATTGTTATGATAGTTTCCATGGTAACTAAGCATGAATATTACACATGGGTAAAATTTTTCCGGATGAGCCAATAGAGAGCTTCGACATGATTACATTGAGGGTAAAATCACTTCTGTATCTTCTATAGTTACGGAGATATGCGAGTTTGAAATTTTATATAATGTTTTTTAAAACGTGATTCCAAGGATGTATTACATTGTTTCAACAATGAAAGTGGTTATTTCAAATCTCCACGACAACGACTACAATCATGCACAAATAGATTGTTTACTTTATTGTTATGATAGTTTCCTTGGTAACTAAGCTTGAATATTAATCATGGGAATTTTTTTTCCGGATGAGCCAATAGAGAGCTTCGACCTGATTACATTGAGTGTAAAATCACATCTGCATCTTCTATACTAACGGAGATATGCGAGTTTGAAATTTCATATAATGTTTTCGTAAAACGTGATTCCAAGGATGTATTACATTGTTTCAACAATGAAAGTGGTTATTTCAAATCTCCACTACAACGACTACAATCATGCACAAATAGATTGTTTACTTTATTGTTATGATAGTTTCCATGGTAACTAAGCATGAATATTAATCATGGGAAAATTTTTTCCGGATGAGCCAATAGAGAGCTTCGACCTGATTCCATTGAGTGTAAAATCACTTCTGTATCTTCTATAGTAACGGAGATATGCGAATTTGAAATTTTATATAATGTTTTTTAAAACGTGATTCCAAGGATGTATTACATTGTTTCAACAATGAAAGTGGTTATTTCAAATCTCCACGACAACGACTACAATCATGCACAAATAGATTGTTTACTTTATTGTTATGATAGTTTCCTTGGTAACTAAGCTTGACTATTAATCATGGGAAATTTTTTTCCGGATGAGCCAATAGAGAGCTTCGACCTGATTACATTGAGTGTAAAATCACATCTGCATCTTCTATAGTAACGGAGATATGCGAGTTTGAAATTTTATATAATGTATTTGTAAAACGTGATTCCAAGGATGTATTACATTGTTTCAACAATGAAAGAGGTTTTTTCAAATCTCCACTACAACGATTACAATCATGCACAAATTGATTGTTTAGTTTATTGTTATGATAGTTTCCATGGTAACTAAGCATGAATATTACACATGGGTAAAATTTTTCCGGATGAGCCAATAGAGAGCTTCGACCTGATTCCTTTGAGTGTAAAATCACTTCTGTATCTTCTATAGTAACGGAGATATGCGAGTTTGAAATTTTATATAATGTTTTTGTAAAACGTGATTCCAAGGATGTATTACATTGTTTCAACAATGAAAGTGTTTATTTCAAATCTCCACGACAACGACTACAATCATGCACAAATAGATTGTTTACTTTATTGTTATGAGAGTTTCCATGGTAACTAAGCATGAATATTACACATGGGTAAAATTTTTCCGGATGAGCCAATAGAGAGCTTCGACATGATTACATTGAGTGTAAAATCACTTCTGTATCTTCTATAGTAACGGAGATATGCGAGTTTGAAATTTTATATAATGTTTTTTTAAAACGTGATTCCAAGGATGTATTACATTGTTTCAACAATGAAAGTGGTTATTTCAAATATCCACTACAACGATTACAATCATGCACAAATAGATTGTTTACTTTATTGTTATGATAGTTTCCATGGTAACTAAGCATGAATATTACACATGCGTAAAATTTTTTCGGATATGCCAATAGAGAGCTTGGACATGATTACATTGAGGGTAAAATCACTTCTGTATCTTCTATAGTTACGGAGATATGCGAGTTTGAAATTTTATATAATGTTTTTTTTAAAACGTGATTCCAAGGATGTATTACATTGTTTCAACAATGAAAGTGGTTATTTCAAATCTCCACGACAACGACTACAATCATGCACAAATAGATTGTTTACTTTATTGTTATGATAGTTTCCTTGGTAACTAAGCTGAATATTAATCATGGGAATTTTTTTTCCGGATGAGCCAATAGAGAGCTTCGACCTGATTCCATTGAGTGTAAAATCACTTCTGTATCTTCTATAGTAACGGAGATATGCGAATTTGAAATTTTATATAATGTTTTTTAAAACGTGATTCCAAGGATGTATTACATTGTTTCAACAATGAAAGTGGTTATTTCAAATCTCCACGACAACGACTACAATCATGCACAAATAGATTGTTTACTTTATTGTTATGATAGTTTCCTTGGTAACTAAGCTGAATATTAATCATGGGAATTTTTTTTCCGGATGAGCCAATAGAGAGCTTCGACCTGATTACATTGATTGTAAAATCACATCTGCATCTTGTATAGTAACGGAGATATGCGAGTTTGAAATTTTATATAATGTATTTGTAAAACGTGATTCCAAGGATGTATTACATTGTTTCAACAATGAAAGAGGTTTTTTCAAATCTCCACTACAACGACTACAATCATGCACAAATTGATTGTTTAGTTTATTGTTATGATAGTTTCCATGGTAACTAAGCATGAATATTAATCATGGGAAAATTTTTTCCGGATGAGCCAATAGAGAGCTTCGACCTGATTCCATTGAGTGTAAAATCACTTCTGTATCTTCTATAGTAACGGAGATATGCGAATTTGAAATTTTATATAATGTTTTTTAAAACGTGATTCCAAGGATGTATTACATTGTTTCAACAATGAAAGTGGTTATTTCAAATCTCCACGACAACGACTACAATCATGCACAAATAGATTGTTTACTTTATTGTTATGATAGTTTCCTTGGTAACTAAGCTTGACTATTAATCATGGGAAATTTTTTTCCGGATGAGCCAATAGAGAGCTTCGACCTGATTACATTGAGTGTAAAATCACATCTGCATCTTCTATAGTAACGGAGATATGCGAGTTTGAAATTTTTTATAATGTATTTGTAAAACGTGATTCCAAGGATGTATTACATTGTTTCAACAATGAAAGTGGTTATTTCAAATATCCACTACAACGATTACAATCATGCACAAATAGATTGTTTACTTTATTGTTATGATAGTTTCCATGGTAACTAAGCATGAATATTACACATGGGTAAAATTTTTCCGGATGAGCCAATAGAGAGCTTCGACATGATTACATTGAGGGTAAAATCACTTCTGTATCTTCTATAGTTACGGAGATATGCGAGTTTGAAATTTTATATAATGTTTTTTAAAACGTGATTCCAAGGATGTATTACATTGTTTCAACAATGAAAGTGGTTATTTCAAATCTCCACGACAACGACTACAATCATGCACAAATAGATTGTTTACTTTATTGTTATGATAGTTTCCTTGGTAACTAAGCTTGAATATTAATCATGGGAATTTTTTTTCCGGATGAGCCAATAGAGAGCTTCGACCTGATTACATTGAGTGTAAAATCACATCTGCATCTTCTATACTAACGGAGATATGCGAGTTTGAAATTTCATATAATGTTTTCGTAAAACGTGATTCCAAGGATGTATTACATTGTTTCAACAATGAAAGTGGTTATTTCAAATCTCCACTACAACGACTACAATCATGCACAAATAGATTGTTTACTTTATTGTTATGATAGTTTCCATGGTAACTAAGCATGAATATTAATCATGGGAAAATTTTTTCCGGATGAGCCAATAGAGAGCTTCGACCTGATTCCATTGAGTGTAAAATCACTTCTGTATCTTCTATAGTAACGGAGATATGCGAATTTGAAATTTTATATAATGTTTTTTAAAACGTGATTCCAAGGATGTATTACATTGTTTCAACAATGAAAGTGGTTATTTCAAATCTCCACGACAACGACTACAATCATGCACAAATAGATTGTTTACTTTATTGTTATGATAGTTTCCTTGGTAACTAAGCTTGACTATTAATCATGGGAAATTTTTTTCCGGATGAGCCAATAGAGAGCTTCGACCTGATTACATTGAGTGTAAAATCACATCTGCATCTTCTATAGTAACGGAGATATGCGAGTTTGAAATTTTATATAATGTATTTGTAAAACGTGATTCCAAGGATGTATTACATTGTTTCAACAATGAAAGAGGTTTTTTCAAATCTCCACTACAACGATTACAATCATGCACAAATTGATTGTTTAGTTTATTGTTATGATAGTTTCCATGGTAACTAAGCATGAATATTACACATGGGTAAAATTTTTCCGGATGAGCCAATAGAGAGCTTCGACCTGATTCCTTTGAGTGTAAAATCACTTCTGTATCTTCTATAGTAACGGAGATATGCGAGTTTGAAATTTTATATAATGTTTTTGTAAAACGTGATTCCAAGGATGTATTACATTGTTTCAACAATGAAAGTGTTTATTTCAAATCTCCACGACAACGACTACAATCATGCACAAATAGATTGTTTACTTTATTGTTATGAGAGTTTCCATGGTAACTAAGCATGAATATTACACATGGGTAAAATTTTTTCGGATATGCCAATAGAGAGCTTGGACATGATTACATTGAGGGTAAAATCACTTCTGTATCTTCTATAGTTACGGAGATATGCGAGTTTGAAATTTTATATAATGTTTTTTTTAAAACGTGATTCCAAGGATGTATTACATTGTTTCAACAATGAAAGTGGTTATTTCAAATCTCCACGACAACGACTACAATCATGCACAAATAGATTGTTTACTTTATTGTTATGATAGTTTCCTTGGTAACTAAGCTGAATATTAATCATGGGAATTTTTTTTCCGGATGAGCCAATAGAGAGCTTCGACCTGATTCCATTGAGTGTAAAATCACTTCTGTATCTTCTATAGTAACGGAGATATGCGAATTTGAAATTTTATATAATGTTTTTTAAAACGTGATTCCAAGGATGTATTACATTGTTTCAACAATGAAAGTGGTTATTTCAAATCTCCACGACAACGACTACAATCATGCACAAATAGATTGTTTACTTTATTGTTATGATAGTTTCCTTGGTAACTAAGCTGAATATTAATCATGGGAATTTTTTTTCCGGATGAGCCAATAGAGAGCTTCGACCTGATTACATTGATTGTAAAATCACATCTGCATCTTGTATAGTAACGGAGATATGCGAGTTTGAAATTTTATATAATGTATTTGTAAAACGTGATTCCAAGGATGTATTACATTGTTTCAACAATGAAAGAGGTTTTTTCAAATCTCCACTACAACGACTACAATCATGCACAAATTGATTGTTTAGTTTATTGTTATGATAGTTTCCATGGTAACTAAGCATGAATATTAATCATGGGAAAATTTTTTCCGGATGAGCCAATAGAGAGCTTCGACCTGATTCCATTGAGTGTAAAATCACTTCTGTATCTTCTATAGTAACGGAGATATGCGAATTTGAAATTTTATATAATGTTTTTTAAAACGTGATTCCAAGGATGTATTACATTGTTTCAACAATGAAAGTGGTTATTTCAAATCTCCACGACAACGACTACAATCATGCACAAATAGATTGTTTACTTTATTGTTATGATAGTTTCCTTGGTAACTAAGCTTGACTATTAATCATGGGAAATTTTTTTCCGGATGAGCCAATAGAGAGCTTCGACCTGATTACATTGAGTGTAAAATCACATCTGCATCTTCTATAGTAACGGAGATATGCGAGTTTGAAATTTTTTATAATGTATTTGTAAAACGTGATTCCAAGGATGTATTACATTGTTTCAACAATGAAAGTGGTTATTTCAAATATCCACTACAACGATTACAATCATGCACAAATAGATTGTTTACTTTATTGTTATGATAGTTTCCATGGTAACTAAGCATGAATATTAATCATGGGAAAATTTTTTCCGGATGAGCCAATAGAGAGCTTCGACCTGATTCCATTGAGTGTAAAATCACTTCTGTATCTTCTATAGTAACGGAGATATGCGAATTTGAAATTTTATATAATGTTTTTTAAAACGTGATTCCAAGGATGTATTACATTGTTTCAACAATGAAAGTGGTTATTTCAAATCTCCACGACAACGACTACAACCATGCACAAATAGATTGTTTACTTTATTGTTATGATAGTTTCCTTGGTAACTAAGCTTGACTATTAATCATGGGAAATTTTTTTCCGGATGAGCCAATAGAGAGCTTCGACCTGATTACATTGAGTGTAAAATCACATCTGCATCTTCTATAGTAACGGAGATATGCGAGTTTGAAATTTTTTATAATGTATTTGTAAAACGTGATTCCAAGGATGTATTACATTGTTTCAACAATGAAAGTGGTTATTTCAAATATCCACTACAACGATTACAATCATGCACAAATAGATTGTTTACTTTATTGTTATGATAGTTTCCATGGTAACTAAGCATGAATATTACACATGGGTAAAATTTTTCCGGATGAGCCAATAGAGAGCTTCGACATGATTACATTGAGGGTAAAATCACTTCTGTATCTTCTATAGTTACGGAGATATGCGAGTTTGAAATTTTATATAATGTTTTTTAAAACGTGATTCCAAGGATGTATTACATTGTTTCAACAATGAAAGTGGTTATTTCAAATCTCCACGACAACGACTACAATCATGCACAAATAGATTGTTTACTTTATTGTTATGATAGTTTCCTTGGTAACTAAGCTTGAATATTAATCATGGGAATTTTTTTTCCGGATGAGCCAATAGAGAGCTTCGACCTGATTACATTGAGTGTAAAATCACATCTGCATCTTCTATACTAACGGAGATATGCGAGTTTGAAATTTCATATAATGTTTTCGTAAAACGTGATTCCAAGGATGTATTACATTGTTTCAACAATGAAAGTGGTTATTTCAAATCTCCACTACAACGACTACAATCATGCACAAATAGATTGTTTACTTTATTGTTATGATAGTTTCCATGGTAACTAAGCATGAATATTAATCATGGGAAAATTTTTTCCGGATGAGCCAATAGAGAGCTTCGACCTGATTCCATTGAGTGTAAAATCACTTCTGTATCTTCTATAGTAACGGAGATATGCGAATTTGAAATTTTATATAATGTTTTTTAAAACGTGATTCCAAGGATGTATTACATTGTTTCAACAATGAAAGTGGTTATTTCAAATCTCCACGACAACGACTACAATCATGCACAAATAGATTGTTTACTTTATTGTTATGATAGTTTCCTTGGTAACTAAGCTTGACTATTAATCATGGGAAATTTTTTTCCGGATGAGCCAATAGAGAGCTTCGACCTGATTACATTGAGTGTAAAATCACATCTGCATCTTCTATAGTAACGGAGATATGCGAGTTTGAAATTTTATATAATGTATTTGTAAAACGTGATTCCAAGGATGTATTACATTGTTTCAACAATGAAAGAGGTTTTTTCAAATCTCCACTACAACGATTACAATCATGCACAAATTGATTGTTTAGTTTATTGTTATGATAGTTTCCATGGTAACTAAGCATGAATATTACACATGGGTAAAATTTTTCCGGATGAGCCAATAGAGAGCTTCGACCTGATTCCTTTGAGTGTAAAATCACTTCTGTATCTTCTATAGTAACGGAGATATGCGAGTTTGAAATTTTATATAATGTTTTTGTAAAACGTGATTCCAAGGATGTATTACATTGTTTCAACAATGAAAGTGTTTATTTCAAATCTCCACGACAACGACTACAATCATGCACAAATAGATTGTTTACTTTATTGTTATGAGAGTTTCCATGGTAACTAAGCATGAATATTACACATGGGTAAAATTTTTTCGGATATGCCAATAGAGAGCTTGGACATGATTACATTGAGGGTAAAATCACTTCTGTATCTTCTATAGTTACGGAGATATGCGAGTTTGAAATTTTATATAATGTTTTTTTTAAAACGTGATTCCAAGGATGTATTACATTGTTTCAACAATGAAAGTGGTTATTTCAAATCTCCACGACAACGACTACAATCATGCACAAATAGATTGTTTACTTTATTGTTATGATAGTTTCCTTGGTAACTAAGCTGAATATTAATCATGGGAATTTTTTTTCCGGATGAGCCAATAGAGAGCTTCGACCTGATTCCATTGAGTGTAAAATCACTTCTGTATCTTCTATAGTAACGGAGATATGCGAATTTGAAATTTTATATAATGTTTTTTAAAACGTGATTCCAAGGATGTATTACATTGTTTCAACAATGAAAGTGGTTATTTCAAATCTCCACGACAACGACTACAATCATGCACAAATAGATTGTTTACTTTATTGTTATGATAGTTTCCTTGGTAACTAAGCTGAATATTAATCATGGGAATTTTTTTTCCGGATGAGCCAATAGAGAGCTTCGACCTGATTACATTGATTGTAAAATCACATCTGCATCTTGTATAGTAACGGAGATATGCGAGTTTGAAATTTTATATAATGTATTTGTAAAACGTGATTCCAAGGATGTATTACATTGTTTCAACAATGAAAGAGGTTTTTTCAAATCTCCACTACAACGACTACAATCATGCACAAATTGATTGTTTAGTTTATTGTTATGATAGTTTCCATGGTAACTAAGCATGAATATTAATCATGGGAAAATTTTTTCCGGATGAGCCAATAGAGAGCTTCGACCTGATTCCATTGAGTGTAAAATCACTTCTGTATCTTCTATAGTAACGGAGATATGCGAATTTGAAATTTTATATAATGTTTTTTAAAACGTGATTCCAAGGATGTATTACATTGTTTCAACAATGAAAGTGGTTATTTCAAATCTCCACGACAACGACTACAATCATGCACAAATAGATTGTTTACTTTATTGTTATGATAGTTTCCTTGGTAACTAAGCTTGACTATTAATCATGGGAAATTTTTTTCCGGATGAGCCAATAGAGAGCTTCGACCTGATTACATTGAGTGTAAAATCACATCTGCATCTTCTATAGTAACGGAGATATGCGAGTTTGAAATTTTTTATAATGTATTTGTAAAACGTGATTCCAAGGATGTATTACATTGTTTCAACAATGAAAGTGGTTATTTCAAATATCCACTACAACGATTACAATCATGCACAAATAGATTGTTTACTTTATTGTTATGATAGTTTCCATGGTAACTAAGCATGAATATTAATCATGGGAAAATTTTTTCCGGATGAGCCAATAGAGAGCTTCGACCTGATTCCATTGAGTGTAAAATCACTTCTGTATCTTCTATAGTAACGGAGATATGCGAATTTGAAATTTTATATAATGTTTTTTAAAACGTGATTCCAAGGATGTATTACATTGTTTCAACAATGAAAGTGGTTATTTCAAATCTCCACGACAACGACTACAACCATGCACAAATAGATTGTTTACTTTATTGTTATGATAGTTTCCTTGGTAACTAAGCTTGACTATTAATCATGGGAAATTTTTTTCCGGATGAGCCAATAGAGAGCTTCGACCTGATTACATTGAGTGTAAAATCACATCTGCATCTTCTATAGTAACGGAGATATGCGAGTTTGAAATTTTTTATAATGTATTTGTAAAACGTGATTCCAAGGATGTATTACATTGTTTCAACAATGAAAGTGGTTATTTCAAATATCCACTACAACGATTACAATCATGCACAAATAGATTGTTTACTTTATTGTTATGATAGTTTCCATGGTAACTAAGCATGAATATTACACATGGGTAAAATTTTTCCGGATGAGCCAATAGAGAGCTTCGACATGATTACATTGAGGGTAAAATCACTTCTGTATCTTCTATAGTTACGGAGATATGCGAGTTTGAAATTTTATATAATGTTTTTTAAAACGTGATTCCAAGGATGTATTACATTGTTTCAACAATGAAAGTGGTTATTTCAAATCTCCACGACAACGACTACAATCATGCACAAATAGATTGTTTACTTTATTGTTATGATAGTTTCCTTGGTAACTAAGCTTGAATATTAATCATGGGAATTTTTTTTCCGGATGAGCCAATAGAGAGCTTCGACCTGATTACATTGAGTGTAAAATCACATCTGCATCTTCTATACTAACGGAGATATGCGAGTTTGAAATTTCATATAATGTTTTCGTAAAACGTGATTCCAAGGATGTATTACATTGTTTCAACAATGAAAGTGGTTATTTCAAATCTCCACTACAACGACTACAATCATGCACAAATAGATTGTTTACTTTATTGTTATGATAGTTTCCATGGTAACTAAGCATGAATATTAATCATGGGAAAATTTTTTCCGGATGAGCCAATAGAGAGCTTCGACCTGATTCCATTGAGTGTAAAATCACTTCTGTATCTTCTATAGTAACGGAGATATGCGAATTTGAAATTTTATATAATGTTTTTTAAAACGTGATTCCAAGGATGTATTACATTGTTTCAACAATGAAAGTGGTTATTTCAAATCTCCACGACAACGACTACAATCATGCACAAATAGATTGTTTACTTTATTGTTATGATAGTTTCCTTGGTAACTAAGCTTGACTATTAATCATGGGAAATTTTTTTCCGGATGAGCCAATAGAGAGCTTCGACCTGATTACATTGAGTGTAAAATCACATCTGCATCTTCTATAGTAACGGAGATATGCGAGTTTGAAATTTTATATAATGTATTTGTAAAACGTGATTCCAAGGATGTATTACATTGTTTCAACAATGAAAGAGGTTTTTTCAAATCTCCACTACAACGATTACAATCATGCACAAATTGATTGTTTAGTTTATTGTTATGATAGTTTCCATGGTAACTAAGCATGAATATTACACATGGGTAAAATTTTTCCGGATGAGCCAATAGAGAGCTTCGACCTGATTCCTTTGAGTGTAAAATCACTTCTGTATCTTCTATAGTAACGGAGATATGCGAGTTTGAAATTTTATATAATGTTTTTGTAAAACGTGATTCCAAGGATGTATTACATTGTTTCAACAATGAAAGTGTTTATTTCAAATCTCCACGACAACGACTACAATCATGCACAAATAGATTGTTTACTTTATTGTTATGAGAGTTTCCATGGTAACTAAGCATGAATATTACACATGGGTAAAATTTTTCCGGATGAGCCAATAGAGAGCTTCGACATGATTACATTGAGTGTAAAATCACTTCTGTATCTTCTATAGTAACGGAGATATGCGAGTTTGAAATTTTATATAATGTTTTTTTAAAACGTGATTCCAAGGATGTATTACATTGTTTCAACAATGAAAGTGGTTATTTCAAATATCCACTACAACGATTACAATCATGCACAAATAGATTGTTTACTTTATTGTTATGATAGTTTCCATGGTATCTAAGCATGAATATTACACATGGGTAAAATTTTTCCGGAAGAGCCAATAGAGAGCTTCGACCTGATTCCATTGAGTGTAAAATCACATCTGTATCTTCTATAGTAACGGAGATATGCGAGTTTGAATTTTTATATAATGTATTTGTAAAACGTGATTCCAAGGATGTATTACATTGTTTCAACAATGAAAGAGGTTTTTTCAAATCTCCACTACAACGACTACAATCATGCACAAATTGATTGTTTAGTTTATTGTTATGATAGTTTCCATGGTAACTAAGCATGAATATTAATCATGGGAAAATTTTTTCCGGATGAGCCAATAGAGAGCTTCGACCTGATTCCATTGAGTGTAAAATCACTTCTGTATCTTCTATAGTAACGGAGATATGCGAATTTGAAATTTTATATAATGTTTTTTAAAACGTGATTCCAAGGATGTATTACATTGTTTCAACAATGAAAGTGGTTATTTCAAATCTCCACGACAACGACTACAATCATGCACAAATAGATTGTTTACTTTATTGTTATGATAGTTTCCTTGGTAACTAAGCTTGACTATTAATCATGGGAAATTTTTTTCCGGATGAGCCAATAGAGAGCTTCGACCTGATTACATTGAGTGTAAAATCACATCTGCATCTTCTATAGTAACGGAGATATGCGAGTTTGAAATTTTTTATAATGTATTTGTAAAACGTGATTCCAAGGATGTATTACATTGTTTCAACAATGAAAGTGGTTATTTCAAATATCCACTACAACGATTACAATCATGCACAAATAGATTGTTTACTTTATTGTTATGATAGTTTCCATGGTAACTAAGCATGAATATTACACATGGGTAAAATTTTTCCGGATGAGCCAATAGAGAGCTTCGACATGATTACATTGAGGGTAAAATCACTTCTGTATCTTCTATAGTTACGGAGATATGCGAGTTTGAAATTTTATATAATGTTTTTTAAAACGTGATTCCAAGGATGTATTACATTGTTTCAACAATGAAAGTGGTTATTTCAAATCTCCACGACAACGACTACAATCATGCACAAATAGATTGTTTACTTTATTGTTATGATAGTTTCCTTGGTAACTAAGCTTGAATATTAATCATGGGAATTTTTTTTCCGGATGAGCCAATAGAGAGCTTCGACCTGATTACATTGAGTGTAAAATCACATCTGCATCTTCTATACTAACGGAGATATGCGAGTTTGAAATTTCATATAATGTTTTCGTAAAACGTGATTCCAAGGATGTATTACATTGTTTCAACAATGAAAGTGGTTATTTCAAATCTCCACTACAACGACTACAATCATGCACAAATAGATTGTTTACTTTATTGTTATGATAGTTTCCATGGTAACTAAGCATGAATATTAATCATGGGAAAATTTTTTCCGGATGAGCCAATAGAGAGCTTCGACCTGATTCCATTGAGTGTAAAATCACTTCTGTATCTTCTATAGTAACGGAGATATGCGAATTTGAAATTTTATATAATGTTTTTTAAAACGTGATTCCAAGGATGTATTACATTGTTTCAACAATGAAAGTGGTTATTTCAAATCTCCACGACAACGACTACAATCATGCACAAATAGATTGTTTACTTTATTGTTATGATAGTTTCCTTGGTAACTAAGCTTGACTATTAATCATGGGAAATTTTTTTCCGGATGAGCCAATAGAGAGCTTCGACCTGATTACATTGAGTGTAAAATCACATCTGCATCTTCTATAGTAACGGAGATATGCGAGTTTGAAATTTTATATAATGTATTTGTAAAACGTGATTCCAAGGATGTATTACATTGTTTCAACAATGAAAGAGGTTTTTTCAAATCTCCACTACAACGATTACAATCATGCACAAATTGATTGTTTAGTTTATTGTTATGATAGTTTCCATGGTAACTAAGCATGAATATTACACATGGGTAAAATTTTTCCGGATGAGCCAATAGAGAGCTTCGACCTGATTCCTTTGAGTGTAAAATCACTTCTGTATCTTCTATAGTAACGGAGATATGCGAGTTTGAAATTTTATATAATGTTTTTGTAAAACGTGATTCCAAGGATGTATTACATTGTTTCAACAATGAAAGTGTTTATTTCAAATCTCCACGACAACGACTACAATCATGCACAAATAGATTGTTTACTTTATTGTTATGAGAGTTTCCATGGTAACTAAGCATGAATATTACACATGGGTAAAATTTTTCCGGATGAGCCAATAGAGAGCTTCGACATGATTACATTGAGTGTAAAATCACTTCTGTATCTTCTATAGTAACGGAGATATGCGAGTTTGAAATTTTATATAATGTTTTTTTAAAACGTGATTCCAAGGATGTATTACATTGTTTCAACAATGAAAGTGGTTATTTCAAATATCCACTACAACGATTACAATCATGCACAAATAGATTGTTTACTTTATTGTTATGATAGTTTCCATGGTATCTAAGCATGAATATTACACATGGGTAAAATTTTTCCGGAAGAGCCAATAGAGAGCTTCGACCTGATTCCATTGAGTGTAAAATCACATCTGTATCTTCTATAGTAACGGAGATATGCGAGTTTGAATTTTTATATAATATTTTTGTAAAACGTGATTCCAAGGATGTATTACATTGTTTCAACAATGAAAGTGGTTATTTCAAATATCCACTACAACGACTGCAATCATGCACAAATAGATTGTTTACTTTATTGTTATGATAGTTTCCTTGGTAACTAAGCTTGAATATTAATCATGGGAAATTTTTTTCCGGATGAGCCAATAGAGAGCTTCGACCTGATTACATTGAGTGTAAAATCACATCTGCATCTTCTATACTAACGGAGATATGCGAGTTTGAAATTTTATATAATGTTTTTGTAAAACGTGATTCCAAGGATGTATTACATTGTTTCAACAATGAAAGTGGTTATTTCAAATATCCACTACAACGATTACAATCATGCACAAATAGATTGTTTACTTTATTGTTATGATAGTTTCCATGGTAACTAAGCATGAATATTACACATGGGTAAAATTTTTCCGGATGAGCCAATAGAGAGCTTCGACATGATTACATTGAGGGTAAAATCACTTCTGTATCTTCTATAGTTACGGAGATATGCGAGTTTGAAATTTTATATAATGTTTTTTAAAACGTGATTCCAAGGATGTATTACATTGTTTCAACAATGAAAGTGGTTATTTCAAATCTCCACGACAACGACTACAATCATGCACAAATAGATTGTTTACTTTATTGTTATGATAGTTTCCTTGGTAACTAAGCTTGAATATTAATCATGGGAATTTTTTTCCGGATGAGCCAATAGAGAGCTTCGACCTGATTCCATTGAGTGTAAAATCACATCTGTATCTTCTATAGTAACGGAGATATGCGAGTTTGAAATTTTATATAATTTTTTTTTTTAAACGTGATTCCAAGGATGTATTACATTGTTTCAACAATGAAAGTGGTTATTTCAAATCTCCACGACAACGACTACAATCATGCACAAATAGATTGTTTACTTTATTGTTATGATAGTTTCCATGGTAACTAAGCATGAATATTACACATGGGAAAATTTTTTCCGGATGAGCCAATAGAGAGCTTCGACCTGATTCCATTGAGTGTAAAATCACATCTGTATCTTCTATAGTAACGGAGATATGCGAGTTTGAAATTTTATATAATTTTTTTTTTTAAACGTGATTCCAAGGATGTATTACATTGTTTCAACAATGAAAGTGGTTATTTCAAATATCCACTACAACGACTGCAATCATGCACAAATAGATTGTTTAATTTATTGTTATGATAACTTCCATGTTAACTAAGCATGAATATTACACATGGGTAAAATTTTTCCGGATGAGCCAATAGAGAGCTTCGACATGATTACATTGAGTGTAAAATCACTTCTGTATCTTCTATAGTAACGGAGATATGCGAGTTTGAAATTTTATATAATGTTTTTTTAAAACGTGATTCCAAGGATGTATTACATTGTTTCAACAATGAAAGTGGTTATTTCAAATCTCCACGACAACGACTACAATCATGCACAAATAGATTGTTTACTTTATTGTTATGAGAGTTTCCATGGTAACTAAGCATGAATATTACACATGGGTAAAATTTTTCCGGATGAGCCAATAGAGAGCTTCGACATGATTGCATTGAGTGTAAAATCACTTCTGTATCTTCTATAGTAACGGAGATATGCGAGTTTGAAATTTTATATAATGTTTTTTTAAAACGTGATTCCAAGGATGTATTACATTGTTTCAACAATGAAAGTGGTTATTTCAAATATCCACTACAACGATTACAATCATGCACAAATAGATTGTTTACTTTATTGTTATGATAGTTTCCATGGTAACTAAGCATGAATATTACACATGGGTAAAATTTTTCCGGAAGAGCCAATAGAGAGCTTCGACCTGATTCCATTGAGTGTAAAATCACATCTGTATCGTCTATAGTAACGGAGATATGCGAGTTTGAATTTTTATATAATGTTTTTGTAAAACGTGATTCCAAGGATGTATTACATTTTTTCAACAATGAAAGTGGTTATTTCAAATATCCACTACAACGACTGCAATCATGCACAAATAGATTGTTTACTTTATTGTTATGATAGTTTCCTTGGTAACTAAGCTTGAATATTAATCATGGGAAAAATTTTTCCGGATGAGCCAATAGAGAGCTTCGACCTGATTACATTGAGTGTAAAATCACATCTGCATCTTCTATACTAACGGAGATATGCGAGTTTGAAATTTCATATAATGTTTTCGTAAAACGTGATTCCAAGGATGTATTACATTGTTTCAACAATGAAAGAGGTTTTTTCAAATCTCCACTACAACGACTACAATCATGCACAAATAGATTGTTTACTTTATTCTTATGATAGTTTCCATGGTAACTAAGCATGAATATTACACATGGGTAAAATTTTTTCGGATGAGCCAATAGAGAGCTTGGACATGATTACATTGAGGGTAAAATCACTTCTGTATCTTCTATAGTTACGGAGATATGCGAGTTTGAAATTTTATATAATGTTTTTTTAAAACGTGATTCCAAGGATGTATTACATTGTTTCAACAATGAAAGTGGTTATTTCAAATCTCCACGACAACGACTACAATCATGCACAAATAGATTGTTTACTTTATTGTTATGATAGTTTCCTTGGTAACTAAGCTGAATATTAATCATGGGAATTTTTTTTCCGGATGAGCCAATAGAGAGCTTCGACCTGATTACATTGATTGTAAAATCACATCTGCATCTTGTATAGTAACGGAGATATGCGAGTTTGAAATTTTATATAATGTATTTGTAAAACGTGATTCCAAGGATGTATTACATTGTTTCAACAATGAAAGAGGTTTTTTCAAATCTCCACTACAACGACTACAATCATGCACAAATTGATTGTTTAGTTTATTGTTATGATAGTTTCCATGGTAACTAAGCATGAATATTAATCATGGGAAAATTTTTTCCGGATGAGCCAATAGAGAGCTTCGACCTGATTCCATTGAGTGTAAAATCACTTCTGTATCTTCTATAGTAACGGAGATATGCGAATTTGAAATTTTATATAATGTTTTTTAAAACGTGATTCCAAGGATGTATTACATTGTTTCAACAATGAAAGTGGTTATTTCAAATCTCCACGACAACGACTACAATCATGCACAAATAGATTGTTTACTTTATTGTTATGATAGTTTCCTTGGTAACTAAGCTTGACTATTAATCATGGGAAATTTTTTTCCGGATGAGCCAATAGAGAGCTTCGACCTGATTACATTGAGTGTAAAATCACATCTGCATCTTCTATAGTAACGGAGATATGCGAGTTTGAAATTTTTTATAATGTATTTGTAAAACGTGATTCCAAGGATGTATTACATTGTTTCAACAATGAAAGAGGTTTTTTCAAATCTCCACTACAACGACTACAATCATGCACAAATTGATTGTTTAGTTTATTGTTATGATAGTTTCCATGGTAACTAAGCATGAATATTACACATGGGTAAAATTTTTCCGGATGAGCCAATAGAGAGCTTCGACCTGATTCCTTTGAGTGTAAAATCACTTCTGTATCTTCTATAGTAACGGAGATATGCGAGTTTGAAATTTTATATAATGTTTTTGTAAAACGTGATTCCAAGGATGTATTACATTGTTTCAACAATGAAAGTGTTTATTTCAAATCTCCACGACAACGACTACAATCATGCACAAATAGATTGTTTACTTTATTGTTATGAGAGTTTCCATGGTAACTAAGCATGAATATTACACATGGGTAAAATTTTTCCGGATGAGCCAATAGAGAGCTTCGACATGATTACATTGAGTGTAAAATCACTTCTGTATCTTCTATAGTAACGGAGATATGCGAGTTTGAAATTTTATATAATGTTTTTTTAAAACGTGATTCCAAGGATGTATTACATTGTTTCAACAATGAAAGTGGTTATTTCAAATATCCACTACAACGATTACAATCATGCACAAATAGATTGTTTACTTTATTGTTATCATAGTTTCCATGGTAACTAAGCATGAATATTACACATGGGTAAAATTTTTCCGGAAGAGCCAATAGAGAGCTTCGACCTGATTCCATTGAGTGTAAAATCACATCTGTATCTTCTATAGTAACGGAGATATGCGAGTTTGAATTTTTATATAATGTTTTTGTAAAACGTGATTCCAAGGATGTATTACATTGTTTCAACAATGAAAGTGGTTATTTCAAATATCCACTACAACGACTGCAATCATGCACAAATAGATTGTTTACTTTATTGTTATGATAGTTTCCTTGGTAACTAAGCTTGAATATTAATCATGGGAAATTTTTTTCCGGATGAGCCAATAGAGAGCTTCGACCTGATTACATTGAGTGTAAAATCACATCTGCATCTTCTATACTAACGGAGATATGCGAGTTTGAAATTTTATATAATGTTTTTGTAAAACGTGATTCCAAGGATGTATTACATTGTTTCAACAATGAAAGTGGTTATTTCAAATATCCACTACAACGATTACAATCATGCACAAATAGATTGTTTACTTTATTGTTATGATAGTTTCCATGGTAACTAAGCATGAATATTACACATGGGTAAAATTTTTCCGGATGAGCCAATAGAGAGCTTCGACATGATTACATTGAGGGTAAAATCACTTCTGTATCTTCTATAGTTACGGAGATATGCGAGTTTGAAATTTTATATAATGTTTTTTAAAACGTGATTCCAAGGATGTATTACATTGTTTCAACAATGAAAGTGGTTATTTCAAATCTCCACGACAACGACTACAATCATGCACAAATAGATTGTTTACTTTATTGTTATGATAGTTTCCTTGGTAACTAAGCTTGAATATTAATCATGGGAATTTTTTTTCCGGATGAGCCAATAGAGAGCTTCGACCTGATTACATTGAGTGTAAAATCACATCTGCATCTTCTATACTAACGGAGATATGCGAGTTTGAAATTTCATATAATGTTTTCGTAAAACGTGATTCCAAGGATGTATTACATTGTTTCAACAATGAAAGTGGTTATTTCAAATCTCCACTACAACGACTACAATCATGCACAAATAGATTGTTTACTTTATTGTTATGATAGTTTCCATGGTAACTAAGCATGAATATTACACATGGGAAATTTTTTTCCGGATGAGCCAATAGAGAGCTTCGACCTGATTCCATTGAGTGTAAAATCACATCTGTATCTTCTATAGTAACGGAGATATGCGAGTTTGAAATTTTATATAATTTTTTTTTTTAAACGTGATTCCAAGGATGTATTACATTGTTTCAACAATGAAAGTGGTTATTTCAAATATCCACTACAACGACTGCAATCATGCACAAATAGATTGTTTAATTTATTGTTATGATAACTTCCATGTTAACTAAGCATGAATATTACACATGGGTAAAATTTTTCCGGATGAGCCAATAGAGAGCTTCGACATGATTACATTGAGTGTAAAATCACTTCTGTATCTTCTATAGTAACGGAGATATGCGAGTTTGAAATTTTATATAATGTTTTTTTAAAACGTGATTCCAAGGATGTATTACATTGTTTCAACAATGAAAGTGGTTATTTCAAATCTCCACGACAACGACTACAATCATGCACAAATAGATTGTTTACTTTATTGTTATGAGAGTTTCCATGGTAACTAAGCATGAATATTACACATGGGTAAAATTTTTCCGGATGAGCCAATAGAGAGCTTCGACATGATTGCATTGAGTGTAAAATCACTTCTGTATCTTCTATAGTAACGGAGATATGCGAGTTTGAAATTTTATATAATGTTTTTTTAAAACGTGATTCCAAGGATGTATTACATTGTTTCAACAATGAAAGTGGTTATTTCAAATATCCACTACAACGATTACAATCATGCACAAATAGATTGTTTACTTTATTGTTATGATAGTTTCCATGGTAACTAAGCATGAATATTACACATGGGTAAAATTTTTCCGGAAGAGCCAATAGAGAGCTTCGACCTGATTCCATTGAGTGTAAAATCACATCTGTATCGTCTACAGTAACGGAGATATGCGAGTTTGAATTTTTATATAATGTTTTTGTAAAACGTGATTCCAAGGATGTATTACATTTTTTCAACAATGAAAGTGGTTATTTCAAATATCCACTACAACGACTGCAATCATGCACAAATAGATTGTTTACTTTATTGTTATGATAGTTTCCTTGGTAACTAAGCTTGAATATTAATCATGGGAAAATTTTTTCCGGATGAGCCAATAGAGAGCTTCGACCTGATTACATTGAGTGTAAAATCACATCTGCATCTTCTATACTAACGGAGATATGCGAGTTTGAAATTTTATATAATGTTTTTGTAAAACGTGATTCCAAGGATGTATTACATTGTTTCAACAATGAAAGTGGTTATTTCAAATCTCCACTACAACGACTACAATCATGCACAAATAGATTGTTTACTTTATTGTTATGATAGTTTCCATGGTAACTAAGCATGAATATTAATCATGGGAAAATTTTTTCCGGATGAGCCAATAGAGAGCTTCGACCTGATTCCATTGAGTGTAAAATCACATCTGTATCTTCTATAGTAACGGAGATATGCGAGTTTGAAATTTTATATAATTTTTTTTTTTAAAACGTGATTCCAAGGATGTATTACATTGTTTCAACAATGAAAGTGGTTATTTCAAATATCCACTACAACGACTGCAATCATGCACAAATAGATTGTTTAATTTATTGTTATGATAACTTCCATGGTAACTAAGCATGAATATTACACATGGGTAAAATTTTTCCGGATGAGCCAATAGAGAGCTTCGACCTGATTCCTTTGAGTGTAAAATCACTTCTGTATCTTCTATAGTAACGGAGATATGCGAGTTTGAAATTTTATATAATGTTTTTGTAAAACGTGATTCCAAGGATGTATTACATTGTTTCAACAATGAAAGTGTTTATTTCAAATCTCCACGACAACGACTACAATCATGCACAAATAGATTGTTTACTTTATTGTTATGAGAGTTTCCATGGTAACTAAGCATGAATATTACACATGGGTAAAATTTTTCCGGATGAGCCAATAGAGAGCTTCGACCTGATTACATTGAGTGTAAAATCACTTCTGTATCTTCTATAGTAACGGAGATATGCGAGTTTGAAATTTTATATAATGTTTTTTTAAAACGTGATTCCAAGGATGTATTACATTGTTTCAACAATGAAAGTGGTTATTTCAAATATCCACTACAACGATTACAATCATGCACAAATAGATTGTTTACTTTATTGTTATGATAGTTTCCATGGTAACTAAGCATGAATATTACACATGGGTAAAATTTTTCCGGAAGAGCCAATAGAGAGCTTCGACCTGATTCCATTGAGTGTAAAATCACATCTGTATCTTCTATAGTAACGGAGATATGCGAGTTTGAATTTTTATATAATGTTTTTGTAAAACGTGATTCCAAGGATGTATTACATTGTTTCAACAATGAAAGTGGTTATTTCAAATATCCACTACAACGACTGCAATCATGCACAAATAGATTGTTTACTTTATTGTTATGATAGTTTCCTTGGTAACTAAGCTTGAATATTAATCATGGGAATTTTTTTTCCGGATGAGCCAATAGAGAGCTTCGACCTGATTACATTGAGTGTAAAATCACATCTGCATCTTCTATACTAACGGAGATATGCGAGTTTGAAATTTTATATAATGTTTTTGTAAAACGTGATTCCAAGGATGTATTACATTGTTTCAACAATGAAAGTGGTTATTTCAAATATCCACTACAACGATTACAATCATGCACAAATAGATTGTTTACTTTATTGTTATGATAGTTTCCATGGTAACTAAGCATGAATATTACACATGGGTAAAATTTTTCCGGATGAGCCAATAGAGAGCTTCGACATGATTACATTGAGGGTAAAATCACTTCTGTATCTTCTATAGTTACGGAGATATGCGAGTTTGAAATTTTATATAATGTTTTTTAAAACGTGATTCCAAGGATGTATTACATTGTTTCAACAATGAAAGTGGTTATTTCAAATCTCCACGACAACGACTACAATCATGCACAAATAGATTGTTTACTTTATTGTTATGATAGTTTCCTTGGTAACTAAGCTTGAATATTAATCATGGGAATTTTTTTTCCGGATGAGCCAATAGAGAGCTTCGACCTGATTACATTGAGTGTAAAATCACATCTGCATCTTCTATACTAACGGAGATATGCGAGTTTGAAATTTCATATAATGTTTTCGTAAAACGTGATTCCAAGGATGTATTACATTGTTTCAACAATGAAAGTGGTTATTTCAAATCTCCACTACAACGACTACAATCATGCACAAATAGATTGTTTACTTTATTGTTATGATAGTTTCCATGGTAACTAAGCATGAATATTACACATGGGAAAATTTTTTCCGGATGAGCCAATAGAGAGCTTCGACCTGATTCCATTGAGTGTAAAATCACATCTGTATCTTCTATAGTAACGGAGATATGCGAGTTTGAATTTTTATATAATGTTTTTGTAAAACGTGATTCCAAGGATGTATTACATTTTTTCAACAATGAAAGTGGTTATTTCAAATATCCACTACAACGACTGCAATCATGCACAAATAGATTGTTTACTTTATTGTTATGATAGTTTCCTTGGTAACTAAGCTTGAATATTAATCATGGGAAAAATTTTTCCGGATGAGCCAATAGAGAGCTTCGACCTGATTACATTGAGTGTAAAATCACATCTGCATCTTCTATACTAACGGAGATATGCGAGTTTGAAATTTCATATAATGTTTTCGTAAAACGTGATTCCAAGGATGTATTACATTGTTTCAACAATGAAAGAGGTTTTTTCAAATCTCCACTACAACGACTACAATCATGCACAAATAGATTGTTTACTTTATTCTTATGATAGTTTCCATGGTAACTAAGCATGAATATTACACATGGGTAAATTTTTTTCGGATGAGCCAATAGAGAGCTTGGACATGATTACATTGAGGGTAAAATCACTTCTGTATCTTCTATAGTTACGGAGATATGCGAGTTTGAAATTTTATATAATGTTTTTTTAAAACGTGATTCCAAGGATGTATTACATTGTTTCAACAATGAAAGTGGTTATTTCAAATCTCCACGACAACGACTACAATCATGCACAAATAGATTGTTTACTTTATTGTTATGATAGTTTCCTTGGTAACTAAGCTGAATATTAATCATGGGAATTTTTTTTCCGGATGAGCCAATAGAGAGCTTCGACCTGATTACATTGATTGTAAAATCACATCTGCATCTTGTATAGTAACGGAGATATGCGAGTTTGAAATTTTATATAATGTATTTGTAAAACGTGATTCCAAGGATGTATTACATTGTTTCAACAATGAAAGAGGTTTTTTCAAATCTCCACTACAACGACTACAATCATGCACAAATAGATTGTTTACTTTATTGTTATGATAGTTTCCTTGGTAACTAAGCTTGACTATTAATCATGGGAAATTTTTTTCCGGATGAGCCAATAGAGAGCTTCGACCTGATTACATTGAGTGTAAAATCACATCTGCATCTTCTATAGTAACGGAGATATGCGAGTTTGAAATTTTTTATAATGTATTTGTAAAACGTGATTCCAAGGATGTATTACATTGTTTCAACAATGAAAGAGGTTTTTTCAAATCTCCACTACAACGACTACAATCATGCACAAATTGATTGTTTAGTTTATTGTTATGATAGTTTCCATGGTAACTAAGCATGAATATTACACATGGGTAAAATTTTTCCGGATGAGCCAATAGAGAGCTTCGACCTGATTCCTTTGAGTGTAAAATCACTTCTGTATCTTCTATAGTAACGGAGATATGCGAGTTTGAAATTTTATATAATGTTTTTGTAAAACGTGATTCCAAGGATGTATTACATTGTTTCAACAATGAAAGTGGTTATTTCAAATATCCACTACAACGATTACAATCATGCACAAATAGATTGTTTACTTTATTGTTATGATAGTTTCCATGGTAACTAAGCATGAATATTACACATGGGTAAAATTTTTCCGGAAGAGCCAATAGAGAGCTTCGACCTGATTCCATTGAGTGTAAAATCACATCTGTATCTTCTATAGTAACGGAGATATGCGAGTTTGAATTTTTATATAATGTTTTTGTAAAACGTGATTCCAAGGATGTATTACATTGTTTCAACAATGAAAGTGGTTATTTCAAATATCCACTACAACGACTGCAATCATGCACAAATAGATTGTTTACTTTATTGTTATGATAGTTTCCTTGGTAACTAAGCTTGAATATTAATCATGGGAAATTTTTTTCCGGATGAGCCAATAGAGAGCTTCGACCTGATTACATTGAGTGTAAAATCACATCTGCATCTTCTATACTAACGGAGATATGCGAGTTTGAAATTTTATATAATGTTTTTGTAAAACGTGATTCCAAGGATGTATTACATTGTTTCAACAATGAAAGTGGTTATTTCAAATATCCACTACAACGATTACAATCATGCACAAATAGATTGTTTACTTTATTGTTATGATAGTTTCCATGGTAACTAAGCATGAATATTACACATGGGTAAAATTTTTCCGGATGAGCCAATAGAGAGCTTCGACATGATTACATTGAGGGTAAAATCACTTCTGTATCTTCTATAGTTACGGAGATATGCGAGTTTGAAATTTTATATAATGTTTTTTAAAACGTGATTCCAAGGATGTATTACATTGTTTCAACAATGAAAGTGGTTATTTCAAATCTCCACGACAACGACTACAATCATGCACAAATAGATTGTTTACTTTATTGTTATGATAGTTTCCTTGGTAACTAAGCTTGAATATTAATCATGGGAATTTTTTTTCCGGATGAGCCAATAGAGAGCTTCGACCTGATTACATTGAGTGTAAAATCACATCTGCATCTTCTATACTAACGGAGATATGCGAGTTTGAAATTTCATATAATGTTTTCGTAAAACGTGATTCCAAGGATGTATTACATTGTTTCAACAATGAAAGTGGTTATTTCAAATCTCCACTACAACGACTACAATCATGCACAAATAGATTGTTTACTTTATTGTTATGATAGTTTCCATGGTAACTAAGCATGAATATTACACATGGGAAATTTTTTTCCGGATGAGCCAATAGAGAGCTTCGACCTGATTCCATTGAGTGTAAAATCACATCTGTATCTTCTATAGTAACGGAGATATGCGAGTTTGAAATTTTATATAATTTTTTTTTTTAAACGTGATTCCAAGGATGTATTACATTGTTTCAACAATGAAAGTGGTTATTTCAAATATCCACTACAACGACTGCAATCATGCACAAATAGATTGTTTAATTTATTGTTATGATAACTTCCATGTTAACTAAGCATGAATATTACACATGGGTAAAATTTTTCCGGATGAGCCAATAGAGAGCTTCGACATGATTACATTGAGTGTAAAATCACTTCTGTATCTTCTATAGTAACGGAGATATGCGAGTTTGAAATTTTATATAATGTTTTTTTAAAACGTGATTCCAAGGATGTATTACATTGTTTCAACAATGAAAGTGGTTATTTCAAATCTCCACGACAACGACTACAATCATGCACAAATAGATTGTTTACTTTATTGTTATGAGAGTTTCCATGGTAACTAAGCATGAATATTACACATGGGTAAAATTTTTCCGGATGAGCCAATAGAGAGCTTCGACCTGATTCCATTGAGTGTAAAATCACATCTGTATCGTCTACAGTAACGGAGATATGCGAGTTTGAATTTTTATATAATGTTTTTGTAAAACGTGATTCCAAGGATGTATTACATTTTTTCAACAATGAAAGTGGTTATTTCAAATATCCACTACAACGACTGCAATCATGCACAAATAGATTGTTTACTTTATTGTTATGATAGTTTCCTTGGTAACTAAGCTTGAATATTAATCATGGGAAAATTTTTTCCGGATGAGCCAATAGAGAGCTTCGACCTGATTACATTGAGTGTAAAATCACATCTGCATCTTCTATACTAACGGAGATATGCGAGTTTGAAATTTTATATAATGTTTTTGTAAAACGTGATTCCAAGGATGTATTACATTGTTTCAACAATGAAAGTGGTTATTTCAAATCTCCACTACAACGACTACAATCATGCACAAATAGATTGTTTACTTTATTGTTATGATAGTTTCCATGGTAACTAAGCATGAATATTAATCATGGGAAAATTTTTTCCGGATGAGCCAATAGAGAGCTTCGACCTGATTCCATTGAGTGTAAAATCACATCTGTATCTTCTATAGTAACGGAGATATGCGAGTTTGAAATTTTATATAATTTTTTTTTTTAAAACGTGATTCCAAGGATGTATTACATTGTTTCAACAATGAAAGTGGTTATTTCAAATATCCACTACAACGACTGCAATCATGCACAAATAGATTGTTTAATTTATTGTTATGATAACTTCCATGGTAACTAAGCATGAATATTACACATGGGTAAAATTTTTCCGGATGAGCCAATAGAGAGCTTCGACCTGATTCCTTTGAGTGTAAAATCACTTCTGTATCTTCTATAGTAACGGAGATATGCGAGTTTGAAATTTTATATAATGTTTTTGTAAAACGTGATTCCAAGGATGTATTACATTGTTTCAACAATGAAAGTGTTTATTTCAAATCTCCACGACAACGACTACAATCATGCACAAATAGATTGTTTACTTTATTGTTATGAGAGTTTCCATGGTAACTAAGCATGAATATTACACATGGGTAAAATTTTTCCGGATGAGCCAATAGAGAGCTTCGACCTGATTACATTGAGTGTAAAATCACTTCTGTATCTTCTATAGTAACGGAGATATGCGAGTTTGAAATTTTATATAATGTTTTTTTAAAACGTGATTCCAAGGATGTATTACATTGTTTCAACAATGAAAGTGGTTATTTCAAATATCCACTACAACGATTACAATCATGCACAAATAGATTGTTTACTTTATTGTTATGATAGTTTCCATGGTAACTAAGCATGAATATTACACATGGGTAAAATTTTTCCGGATGAGCCAATAGAGAGCTTCGACATGATTACATTGAGGGTAAAATCACTTCTGTATCTTCTATAGTTACGGAGATATGCGAGTTTGAAATTTTATATAATGTTTTTTAAAACGTGATTCCAAGGATGTATTACATTGTTTCAACAATGAAAGTGGTTATTTCAAATCTCCACGACAACGACTACAATCATGCACAAATAGATTGTTTACTTTATTGTTATGATAGTTTCCTTGGTAACTAAGCTTGAATATTAATCATGGGAATTTTTTTTCCGGATGAGCCAATAGAGAGCTTCGACCTGATTACATTGAGTGTAAAATCACATCTGCATCTTCTATACTAACGGAGATATGCGAGTTTGAAATTTCATATAATGTTTTCGTAAAACGTGATTCCAAGGATGTATTACATTGTTTCAACAATGAAAGTGGTTATTTCAAATCTCCACTACAACGACTACAATCATGCACAAATAGATTGTTTACTTTATTGTTATGATAGTTTCCATGGTAACTAAGCATGAATATTACACATGGGAAAATTTTTTCCGGATGAGCCAATAGAGAGCTTCGACCTGATTCCATTGAGTGTAAAATCACATCTGTATCTTCTATAGTAACGGAGATATGCGAGTTTGAAATTTTATATAATTTTTTTTTTTAAACGTGATTCCAAGGATGTATTACATTGTTTCAACAATGAAAGTGGTTATTTCAAATATCCACTACAACGACTGCAATCATGCACAAATAGATTGTTTAATTTATTGTTATGATAACTTCCATGTTAACTAAGCATGAATATTACACATGGGTAAAATTTTTCCGGATGAGCCAATAGAGAGCTTCGACATGATTACATTGAGTGTAAAATCACTTCTGTATCTTCTATAGTAACGGAGATATGCGAGTTTGAAATTTTATATAATGTTTTTTTAAAACGTGATTCCAAGGATGTATTACATTGTTTCAACAATGAAAGTGGTTATTTCAAATCTCCACGACAACGACTACAATCATGCACAAATAGATTGTTTACTTTATTGTTATGAGAGTTTCCATGGTAACTAAGCATGAATATTACACATGGGTAAAATTTTTCCGGATGAGCCAATAGAGAGCTTCGACATGATTGCATTGAGTGTAAAATCACTTCTGTATCTTCTATAGTAACGGAGATATGCGAGTTTGAAATTTTATATAATGTTTTTTTAAAACGTGATTCCAAGGATGTATTACATTGTTTCAACAATGAAAGTGGTTATTTCAAATATCCACTACAACGATTACAATCATGCACAAATAGATTGTTTACTTTATTGTTATGATAGTTTCCATGGTATCTAAGCATGAATATTACACATGGGTAAAATTTTTCCGGAAGAGCCAATAGAGAGCTTCGACCTGATTCCATTGAGTGTAAAATCACATCTGTATCGTCTATAGTAACGGAGATATGCGAGTTTGAATTTTTATATAATGTTTTTGTAAAACGTGATTCCAAGGATGTATTACATTTTTTCAACAATGAAAGTGGTTATTTCAAATATCCACTACAACGACTGCAATCATGCACAAATAGATTGTTTACTTTATTGTTATGATAGTTTCCTTGGTAACTAAGCTTGAATATTAATCATGGGAAAATTTTTTCCGGATGAGCCAATAGAGAGCTTCGACCTGATTACATTGAGTGTAAAATCACATCTGCATCTTCTATACTAACGGAGATATGCGAGTTTGAAATTTTATATAATGTTTTTGTAAAACGTGATTCCAAGGATGTATTACATTGTTTCAACAATGAAAGTGGTTATTTCAAATCTCCACTACAACGACTACAATCATGCACAAATAGATTGTTTACTTTATTGTTATGATAGTTTCCATGGTAACTAAGCATGAATATTAATCATGGGAAAATTTTTTCCGGATGAGCCAATAGAGAGCTTCGACCTGATTCCATTGAGTGTAAAATCACATCTGTATCTTCTATAGTAACGGAGATATGCGAGTTTGAAATTTTATATAATTTTTTTTTTTAAAACGTGATTCCAAGGATGTATTACATTGTTTCAACAATGAAAGTGGTTATTTCAAATATCCACTACAACGACTGCAATCATGCACAAATAGATTGTTTAATTTATTGTTATGATAACTTCCATGGTAACTAAGCATGAATATTACACATGGGTAAAATTTTTCCGGATGAGCCAATAGAGAGCTTCGACATGATTACATTGAGTGTAAAATCACTTCTGTATCTTGTATAGTAACGGAGATATGCGAGTTTGAAATTTTATATAATGTATTTGTAAAACGTGATTCCAAGGATGTATTACATTGTTTCAACAATGA
Source organism: Lepisma saccharinum (assembly GCF_977018435.1). NCBI lineage: Eukaryota > Metazoa > Arthropoda > Insecta > Zygentoma > Lepismatidae > Lepisma > Lepisma saccharinum. Next base: position 1,952,580 of record NC_139242.1, on the reverse strand, counting down.
AAGTGGTTATTTCAAATCTCCACTACAACGACTACAATCATGCACAAATAGATTGTTTACTTTATTGTTATGATAGTTTCCATGGTAACTAAGCATGAATATTAATCATGGGAAAATTTTTTCCGGATGAGCCAATAGAGAGCTTCGACCTGATTCCATTGAGTGTAAAATCACATCTGTATCTTCTATAGTAACGGAGATATGCGAGTTTGAAATTTTATATAATTTTTTTTTTTAAAACGTGATTCCAAGGATGTATTACATTGTTTCAACAATGAAAGTGGTTATTTCAAATATCCACTACAACGACTGCAATCATGCACAAATAGATTGTTTAATTTATTGTTATGATAACTTCCATGGTAACTAAGCATGAATATTACACATGGGTAAAATTTTTCCGGATGAGCCAATAGAGAGCTTCGACCTGATTCCATTGAGTGTAAAATCACTTCTGTATCTTCTATAGTAACGGAGATATGCGAATTTGAAATTTTATATAATGTTTTTTAAAACGTGATTCCAAGGATGTATTACATTGTTTCAACAATGAAAGTGGTTATTTCAAATCTCCACGACAACGACTACAATCATGCACAAATAGATTGTTTACTTTATTGTTATGATAGTATCCTTGGTAACTAAGCTTGACTATTAATCATGGGAAATTTTTTTCCGGATGAGCCAATAGAGAGCTTCGACCTGATTACATTGAGTGTAAAATCACATCTGCATCTTCTATAGTAACGGAGATATGCGAGTTTGAAATTTTTTATAATGTATTTGTAAAACGTGATTCCAAGGATGTATTACATTGTTTCAACAATGAAAGAGGTTTTTTCAAATCTCCACTACAACGACTACAATCATGCACAAATTGATTGTTTAGTTTATTGTTATGATAGTTTCCATGGTAACTAAGCATGAATATTACACATGGGTAAAATTTTTCCGGATGAGCCAATAGAGAGCTTCGACCTGATTCCTTTGAGTGTAAAATCACTTCTGTATCTTCTATAGTAACGGAGATATGCGAGTTTGAAATTTTATATAATGTTTTTGTAAAACGTGATTCCAAGGATGTATTACATTGTTTCAACAATGAAAGTGTTTATTTCAAATCTCCACGACAACGACTACAATCATGCACAAATAGATTGTTTACTTTATTGTTATGATAACTTCCATGGTAACTAAGCATGAATATTACACATGGGTAAAATTTTTCCGGATGAGCCAATAGAGAGCTTCGACATGATTACATTGAGTGTAAAATCACTTCTGTATCTTCTATAGTAACGGAGATATGCGAGTTTGAAATTTTATATAATGTTTTTTTAAAACGTGATTCCAAGGATGTATTACATTGTTTCAACAATGAAAGTGGTTATTTCAAATATCCACTACAACGATTACAATCATGCACAAATAGATTGTTTACTTTATTGTTATGATAGTTTCCATGGTAACTAAGCATGAATATTACACATGGGTAAAATTTTTCCGGAAGAGCCAATAGAGAGCTTCGACCTGATTCCATTGAGTGTAAAATCACATCTGTATCTTCTATAGTAACGGAGATATGCGAGTTTGAATTTTTATATAATGTTTTTGTAAAACGTGATTCCAAGGATGTATTACATTGTTTCAACAATGAAAGTGGTTATTTCAAATATCCACTACAACGACTGCAATCATGCACAAATAGATTGTTTACTTTATTGTTATGATAGTTTCCTTGGTAACTAAGCTTGAATATTAATCATGGGAAATTTTTTTCCGGATGAGCCAATATAGAGCTTCGACCTGATTACATTGAGTGTAAAATCACATCTGCATCTTCTATACTAACGGAGATATGCGAGTTTGAAATTTTATATAATGTTTTTGTAAAACGTGATTCCAAGGATGTATTACATTGTTTCAACAATGAAAGTGGTTATTTCAAATATCCACTACAACGACTGCAATCATGCACAAATAGATTGTTTAATTTATTGTTATGATAACTTCCATGTTAACTAAGCATGAATATTACACATGGGTAAAATTTTTCCGGATGAGCCAATAGAGAGCTTCGACATGATTACATTGAGTGTAAAATCACTTCTGTATCTTCTATAGTAACGGAGATATGCGAGTTTGAAATTTTATATAATGTTTTTTTAAAACGTGATTCCAAGGATGTATTACATTGTTTCAACAATGAAAGTGGTTATTTCAAATCTCCACGACAACGACTACAATCATGCACAAATAGATTGTTTACTTTATTGTTATGAGAGTTTCCATGGTAACTAAGCATGAATATTACACATGGGTAAAATTTTTCCGGATGAGCCAATAGAGAGCTTCGACATGATTGCATTGAGTGTAAAATCACTTCTGTATCTTCTATAGTAACGGAGATATGCGAGTTTGAAATTTTATATAATGTTTTTTTAAAACGTGATTCCAAGGATGTATTACATTGTTTCAACAATGAAAGTGGTTATTTCAAATATCCACTACAACGATTACAATCATGCACAAATAGATTGTTTACTTTATTGTTATGATAGTTTCCATGGTAACTAAGCATGAATATTACACATGGGTAAAATTTTTCCGGAAGAGCCAATAGAGAGCTTCGACCTGATTCCATTGAGTGTAAAATCACATCTGTATCGTCTATAGTAACGGAGATATGCGAGTTTGAATTTTTATATAATGTTTTTGTAAAACGTGATTCCAAGGATGTATTACATTTTTTCAACAATGAAAGTGGTTATTTCAAATATCCACTACAACGACTGCAATCATGCACAAATAGATTGTTTACTTTATTGTTATGATAGTTTCCTTGGTAACTAAGCTTGAATATTAATCATGGGAAAATTTTTTCCGGATGAGCCAATAGAGAGCTTCGACCTGATTACATTGAGTGTAAAATCACATCTGCATCTTCTATACTAACGGAGATATGCGAGTTTGAAATTTTATATAATGTTTTTGTAAAACGTGATTCCAAGGATGTATTACATTGTTTCAACAATGAAAGTGGTTATTTCAAATATCCACTACAACGATTACAATCATGCACAAATAGATTGTTTACTTTATTGTTATGATAGTTTCCATGGTAACTAAGCATGAATATTACACATGGGTAAAATTTTTCCGGATGAGCCAATAGAGAGCTTCGACCTGATTACATTGAGTGTAAAATCACATCTGCATCTTCTATACTAACGGAGATATGCGAGTTTGAAATTTCATATAATGTTTTCGTAAAACGTGATTCCAAGGATGTATTACATTGTTTCAACAATGAAAGTGGTTATTTCAAATCTCCACTACAACGACTACAATCATGCACAAATAGATTGTTTACTTTATTGTTATGATAGTTTCCATTGTAACTAAGCATGAATATTACACATGGGAAAATTTTTTCCGGATGAGCCAATAGAGAGCTTCGACCTGATTCCATTGAGTGTAAAATCACATCTGTATCTTCTATAGTAACGGAGATATGCGAGTTTGAAATTTTATATAATTTTTTTTTTTAAAACGTGATTCCAAGGATGTATTACATTGTTTCAACAATGAAAGTGGTTATTTCAAATATCCACTACAACGACTGCAATCATGCACAAATAGATTGTTTAATTTATTGTTATGATAACTTCCATGGTAACTAAGCATGAATATTACACATGGGTAAAATTTTTCCGGATGAGCCAATAGAGAGCTTCGACATGATTACATTGAGTGTAAAATCACTTCTGTATCTTCTATAGTAACGGAGATATGCGAGTTTGAAATTTTATATAATGTTTTTTTAAAACGTGATTCCAAGGATGTATTACATTGTTTCAACAATGAAAGTGGTTATTTCAAATCTCCACGACAACGACTACAATCATGCACAAATAGATTGTTTACTTTATTGTTATGATAGTTTCCTTGGTAACTAAGCTTGAATATTAATCATGGGAAATTTTTTTCCGGATGAGCCAATAGAGAGCTTCGACCTGATTACATTGAGTGTAAAATCACATCTGCATCTTCTATACTAACGGAGATATGCGAGTTTGAAATTTTATATAATGTTTTTGTAAAACGTGATTCCAAGGATGTATTACATTGTTTCAACAATGAAAGTGGTTATTTCAAATATCCACTACAACGATTACAATCATGCACAAATAGATTGTTTACTTTATTGTTATGATAGTTTCCATGGTAACTAAGCATGAATATTACACATGGGTAAAATTTTTCCGGATGAGCCAATAGAGAGCTTCGACATGATTACATTGAGGGTTAAATCACTTCTGTATCTTCTATAGTTACGGAGATATGCGAGTTTGAAATTTTATATAATGTTTTTTTAAAACGTGATTCCAAGGATGTATTACATTGTTTCAACAATGAAAGTGGTTATTTCAAATCTCCACGACAACGACTACAATCATGCACAAATACATTGTTTACTTTATTGTTATGATAGTTTCCTTGGTAACTAAGCTTGAATATTAATCATGGGAAAATTTTTTCCGGATGAGCCAATAGAGAGCTTCGACCTGATTACATTGAGTGTAAAATCACATCTGCATCTTCTATACTAACGGAGATATGCGAGTTTGAAATTTCATATAATGTTTTCGTAAAACGTGATTCCAAGGATGTATTACATTGTTTCAACAATGAAAGAGGTTTTTTCAAATCTCCACTACAACGACTACAATCATGCACAAATAGATTGTTTACTTTATTGTTATGATAGTTTCCATGGTAACTAAGCATGAATATTACACATGGGTAAAATTTTTCCGGAAGAGCCAATAGAGAGCTTCGACCTGATTCCATTGAGTGTAAAATCACATCTGTATCGTCTATAGTAACGGAGATATGCGAGTTTGAATTTTTATATAATGTTTTTGTAAAACGTGATTCCAAGGATGTATTACATTTTTTCAACAATGAAAGTGGTTATTTCAAATATCCACTACAACGACTGCAATCATGCACAAATAGATTGTTTACTTTATTGTTATGATAGTTTCCTTGGTAACTAAGCTTGAATATTAATCATGGGAAAATTTTTTCCGGATGAGCCAATAGAGAGCTTCGACCTGATTACATTGAGTGTAAAATCACATCTGCATCTTCTATACTAACGGAGATATGCGAGTTTGAAATTTTATATAATGTTTTTGTAAAACGTGATTCCAAGGATGTATTACATTGTTTCAACAATGAAAGTGGTTATTTCAAATATCCACTACAACGATTACAATCATGCACAAATAGATTGTTTACTTTATTGTTATGATAGTTTCCATGGTAACTAAGCATGAATATTACACATGGGTAAAATTTTTCCGGATGAGCCAATAGAGAGCTTCGACCTGATTACATTGAGTGTAAAATCACATCTGCATCTTCTATACTAACGGAGATATGCGAGTTTGAAATTTCATATAATGTTTTCGTAAAACGTGATTCCAAGGATGTATTACATTGTTTCAACAATGAAAGTGGTTATTTCAAATCTCCACTACAACGACTACAATCATGCACAAATAGATTGTTTACTTTATTGTTATGATAGTTTCCATTGTAACTAAGCATGAATATTACACATGGGAAAATTTTTTCCGGATGAGCCAATAGAGAGCTTCGACCTGATTCCATTGAGTGTAAAATCACATCTGTATCTTCTATAGTAACGGAGATATGCGAGTTTGAAATTTTATATAATTTTTTTTTTTAAAACGTGATTCCAAGGATGTATTACATTGTTTCAACAATGAAAGTGGTTATTTCAAATATCCACTACAACGACTGCAATCATGCACAAATAGATTGTTTAATTTATTGTTATGATAACTTCCATGGTAACTAAGCATGAATATTACACATGGGTAAAATTTTTCCGGATGAGCCAATAGAGAGCTTCGACATGATTACATTGAGTGTAAAATCACTTCTGTATCTTCTATAGTAACGGAGATATGCGAGTTTGAAATTTTATATAATGTTTTTTTAAAACGTGATTCCAAGGATGTATTACATTGTTTCAACAATGAAAGTGGTTATTTCAAATCTCCACGACAACGACTACAATCATGCACAAATAGATTGTTTACTTTATTGTTATGATAGTTTCCTTGGTAACTAAGCTTGAATATTAATCATGGGAAATTTTTTTCCGGATGAGCCAATAGAGAGCTTCGACCTGATTACATTGAGTGTAAAATCACATCTGCATCTTCTATACTAACGGAGATATGCGAGTTTGAAATTTTATATAATGTTTTTGTAAAACGTGATTCCAAGGATGTATTACATTGTTTCAACAATGAAAGTGGTTATTTCAAATATCCACTACAACGATTACAATCATGCACAAATAGATTGTTTACTTTATTGTTATGATAGTTTCCATGGTAACTAAGCATGAATATTACACATGGGTAAAATTTTTCCGGATGAGCCAATAGAGAGCTTCGACATGATTACATTGAGGGTTAAATCACTTCTGTATCTTCTATAGTTACGGAGATATGCGAGTTTGAAATTTTATATAATGTTTTTTTAAAACGTGATTCCAAGGATGTATTACATTGTTTCAACAATGAAAGTGGTTATTTCAAATCTCCACGACAACGACTACAATCATGCACAAATACATTGTTTACTTTATTGTTATGATAGTTTCCTTGGTAACTAAGCTTGAATATTAATCATGGGAAAATTTTTTCCGGATGAGCCAATAGAGAGCTTCGACCTGATTACATTGAGTGTAAAATCACATCTGCATCTTCTATACTAACGGAGATATGCGAGTTTGAAATTTCATATAATGTTTTCGTAAAACGTGATTCCAAGGATGTATTACATTGTTTCAACAATGAAAGAGGTTTTTTCAAATCTCCACTACAACGACTACAATCATGCACAAATAGATTGTTTACTTTATTGTTATGATAGTTTCCATGGTAACTAAGCATGAATATTACACATGGGAAATTTTTTTCCGGATGAGCCAATAGAGACCTTCGACCTGATTCCATTGAGTGTAAAATCACTTCTGTATCTTCTATAGTAACGGAGATATGCGAGTTTGAAATTTTATATAATGTTTTTGTAAAACGTGATTCCAAGGATGTATTACATTGTTTCAACAATGAAAGTGTTTATTTCAAATCTCCACGACAACGACTACAATCATGCACAAATAGATTGTTTACTTTATTGTTATGATAGTTTCCTTGGTAACTAAGCTTGAATATTAAACATGGGAAAATTTTTTCCGGATGAGCCAATAGAGAGCTTCGACCTGATTACATTGAGTGTAAAATCACATCTGCATCTTCTATACTAACGGAGATTTGCGAGTTTGAAATTTCATATAATGTTTTTCGTAAAACGTGATTCCAAGGATGTATTACATTGTTTCAACAATGAAAGAGGTTTTTTCAAATCTCCACTACAACGACTACAGTCATGCACAAATTGATTGTTTAGTTTATTGTTATGATAGTTTCCATGGTAACTAAGCATGAATATTACACATGGGTAAAATTTTTCCGGATGAGCCAATAGAGAGCTTCGACCTGATTCCTTTGAGTGTAAAATCACTTCTGTATCTTCTATAGTAACGGAGATATGCGAGTTTGAAATTTTATATAATGTTTTTGTAAAACGTGATTCCAAGGATGTATTACATTGTTTCAACAATGAAAGTGGTTATTTCAAATCTCGACGAAAACGACTACAATCATGCACAAATAGATTGTTTACTTTATTGTTATGAGAGTTTCCATGGTAACTAAGCATGAATATTACACATGGGTAAAATTTTTCCGGATGAGCCAATAGAGAGCTTCGACATGATTACATTGAGTGTAAAATCACTTCTGTATCTTCTATAGTAACGGAGATATGCGAGTTTGAAATTTTATATAATGTTTTTTTAAAACGTGATTCCAAGGATGTATTACATTGTTTCAACAATGAAAGTGGTTATTTCAAATATCCACTACAACGATTACAATCATGCACAAATAGATTGTTTACTTTATTGTTATGATAGTTTCCATGGTAACTAAGCATGAATATTACACATGGGTAAAATTTTTCCGGAAGAGCCAATAGAGAGCTTCGACCTGATTCCATTGAGTGTAAAATCACATCTGTATCTTCTATAGTAACGGAGATATGCGAGTTTGAATTTTTATATAATGTTTTTGTAAAACGTGATTCCAAGGATGTATTACATTGTTTCAACAATGAAAGTGGTTATTTCAAATATCCACTACAACGACTGCAATCATGCACAAATAGATTGTTTACTTTATTGTTATGATAGTTTCCTTGGTAACTAAGCTTGAATATTAATCATGGGAAATTTTTTTCCGGATGAGCCAATAGAGAGCTTCGACCTGATTACATTGAGTGTAAAATCACATCTGCATCTTCTATACTAACGGAGATATGCGAGTTTGAAATTTTATATAATGTTTTTGTAAAACGTCATTCCAAGGATGTATTACATTGTTTCAACAATGAAAGTGGTTATTTCAAATATCCACTACAACGATTACAATCATGCACAAATAGATTGTTTACTTTATTGTTATGATAGTTTCCATGGTAACTAAGCATGAATATTACACATGGGTAAATTTTTTCCGGATGAGCCAATAGAGAGCTTCGACATGATTACATTGAGGGTAAAATCACTTCTGTATCTTCTATAGTTACGGAGATATGCGAGTTTGAAATTTTATATAATGTTTTTTTAAAACGTGATTCCAAGGATGTATTACATTGTTTCAACAATGAAAGTGGTTATTTCAAATCTCCACGACAACGACTACAATCATGCACAAATAGATTGTTTACTTTATTGTTATGATAGTTTCCTTGGTAACTAAGCTTGAATATTAATCATGGGAATTTTTTTTCCGGATGAGCCAATTGAGAGCTTCGACCTGATTACATTGAGTGTAAAATCACATCTGCATCTTCTATACTAACGGAGATATGCGAGTTTGAAATTTCATATAATGTTTTCGTAAAACGTGATTCCAAGGATGTATTACATTGTTTCAACAATGAAAGTGGTTATTTCAAATCTCCACTACAACGACTACAATCATGCACAAATAGATTGTTTACTTTATTGTTATGATAGTTTCCATGGTAACTAAGCATGAATATTACACATGGGAAAATTTTTTCCGGATGAGCCAATAGAGAGCTTCGACCTGATTCCATTGAGTGTAAAATCACATCTGTATCTTCTATAGTAACGGAGATATGCGAGTTTGAAATTTTATATATTTTTTTTTTTTAAAACGTGATTCCAAGGATGTATTACATTGTTTCAACAATGAAAGTGGTTATTTCAAATATCCACTACAACGACTGCAATCATGCACAAATAGATTGTTTAATTTATTGTTATGATAACTTCCATGTTAACTAAGCATGAATATTACACATGGGTAAAATTTTTCCGGATGAGCCAATAGAGAGCTTCGACATGATTACATTGAGTGTAAAATCACTTCTGTATCTTCTATAGTAACGGAGATATGCGAGTTTGAAATTTTATATAATGTTTTTTTAAAACGTGATTCCAAGGATGTATTACATTGTTTCAACAATGAAAGTGGTTATTTCAAATCTCCACGACAACGACTACAATCATGCACAAATAGATTGTTTACTTTATTGTTATGAGAGTTTCCATGGTAACTAAGCATGAATATTACACATGGGTAAAATTTTTCCGGATGAGCCAATAGAGAGCTTCGACATGATTGCATTGAGTGTAAAATCACTTCTGTATCTTCTATAGTAACGGAGATATGCGAGTTTGAAATTTTATATAATGTTTTTTTAAAACGTGATTCCAAGGATGTATTACATTGTTTCAACAATGAAAGTGGTTATTTCAAATATCCACTACAACGATTACAATCATGCACAAATAGATTGTTTACTTTATTGTTATGATAGTTTCCATGGTAACTAAGCATGAATATTACACATGGGTAAAATTTTTCCGGAAGAGCCAATAGAGAGCTTCGACCTGATTCCATTGAGTGTAAAATCACATCTGTATCGTCTATAGTAACGGAGATATGCGAGTTTGAATTTTTATATAATGTTTTTGTAAAACGTGATTCCAAGGATGTATTACATTTTTTCAACAATGAAAGTGGTTATTTCAAATATCCACTACAACGACTGCAATCATGCACAAATAGATTGTTTACTTTATTGTTATGATAGTTTCCTTGGTAACTAAGCTTGAATATTAATCATGGGAAAATTTTTTCCGGATGAGCCAATAGAGAGCTTCGACCTGATTACATTGAGTGTAAAATCACATCTGCATCTTCTATACTAACGGAGATATGCGAGTTTGAAATTTTATATAATGTTTTTGTAAAACGTGATTCCAAGGATGTATTACATTGTTTCAACAATGAAAGTGGTTATTTCAAATATCCACTACAACGATTACAATCATGCACAAATAGATTGTTTACTTTATTGTTATGATAGTTTCCATGGTAACTAAGCATGAATATTACACATGGGTAAAATTTTTCCGGATGAGCCAATAGAGAGCTTCGACCTGATTACATTGAGTGTAAAATCACATCTGCATCTTCTATACTAACGGAGATATGCGAGTTTGAAATTTCATATAATGTTTTCGTAAAACGTGATTCCAAGGATGTATTACATTGTTTCAACAATGAAAGTGGTTATTTCAAATCTCCACTACAACGACTACAATCATGCACAAATAGATTGTTTACTTTATTGTTATGATAGTTTCCATGGTAACTAAGCATGAATATTACACATGGGAAAATTTTTTCCGGATGAGCCAATAGAGACCTTCGACCTGATTCCATTGAGTGTAAAATCACTTCTGTATCTTCTATAGTAACGGAGATATGCGAGTTTGAAATTTTATATAATGTTTTTGTAAAACGTGATTCCAAGGATGTATTACATTGTTTCAACAATGAAAGTGTTTATTTCAAATCTCCACGACAACGACTACAATCATGCACAAATAGATTGTTTACTTTATTGTTATGATAGTTTCCTTGGTAACTAAGCTTGAATATTAAACATGGGAAAATTTTTTCCGGATGAGCCAATAGAGAGCTTCGACCTGATTACATTGAGTGTAAAATCACATCTGCATCTTCTATACTAACGGAGATTTGCGAGTTTGAAATTTCATATAATGTTTTTCGTAAAACGTGATTCCAAGGATGTATTACATTGTTTCAACAATGAAAGAGGTTTTTTCAAATCTCCACTACAACGACTACAGTCATGCACAAATTGATTGTTTAGTTTATTGTTATGATAGTTTCCATGGTAACTAAGCATGAATATTACACATGGGTAAAATTTTTCCGGATGAGCCAATAGAGAGCTTCGACCTGATTCCTTTGAGTGTAAAATCACTTCTGTATCTTCTATAGTAACGGAGATATGCGAGTTTGAAATTTTATATAATGTTTTTGTAAAACGTGATTCCAAGGATGTATTACATTGTTTCAACAATGAAAGTGGTTATTTCAAATCTCGACGAAAACGACTACAATCATGCACAAATAGATTGTTTACTTTATTGTTATGAGAGTTTCCATGGTAACTAAGCATGAATATTACACATGGGTAAAATTTTTCCGGATGAGCCAATAGAGAGCTTCGACATGATTACATTGAGTGTAAAATCACTTCTGTATCTTCTATAGTAACGGAGATATGCGAGTTTGAAATTTTATATAATGTTTTTTTAAAACGTGATTCCAAGGATGTATTACATTGTTTCAACAATGAAAGTGGTTATTTCAAATATCCACTACAACGATTACAATCATGCACAAATAGATTGTTTACTTTATTGTTATGATAGTTTCCATGGTAACTAAGCATGAATATTACACATGGGTAAAATTTTTCCGGAAGAGCCAATAGAGAGCTTCGACCTGATTCCATTGAGTGTAAAATCACATCTGTATCTTCTATAGTAACGGAGATATGCGAGTTTGAATTTTTATATAATGTTTTTGTAAAACGTGATTCCAAGGATGTATTACATTGTTTCAACAATGAAAGTGGTTATTTCAAATATCCACTACAACGACTGCAATCATGCACAAATAGATTGTTTACTTTATTGTTATGATAGTTTCCTTGGTAACTAAGCTTGAATATTAATCATGGGAAATTTTTTTCCGGATGAGCCAATAGAGAGCTTCGACCTGATTACATTGAGTGTAAAATCACATCTGCATCTTCTATACTAACGGAGATATGCGAGTTTGAAATTTTATATATGGTTTTTGTAAAACGTGATTCCAAGGATGTATTACATTGTTTCAACAATGAAAGTGGTTATTTCAAATATCCACTACAACGATTACAATCATGCACAAATAGATTGTTTACTTTATTGTTATGATAGTTTCCATGGTAACTAAGCATGAATATTACACATGGGTAAATTTTTTCCGGATGAGCCAATAGAGAGCTTCGACATGATTACATTGAGGGTAAAATCACTTCTGTATCTTCTATAGTTACGGAGATATGCGAGTTTGAAATTTTATATAATGTTTTTTTAAAACGTGATTCCAAGGATGTATTACATTGTTTCAACAATGAAAGTGGTTATTTCAAATCTCCACGACAACGACTACAATCATGCACAAATAGATTGTTTACTTTATTGTTATGATAGTTTCCTTGGTAACTAAGCTTGAATATTAATCATGGGAATTTTTTTTCCGGATGAGCCAATAGAGAGCTTCGACCTGATTACATTGAGTGTAAAATCACATCTGCATCTTCTATACTAACGGAGATATGCGAGTTTGAAATTTCATATAATGTTTTCGTAAAACGTGATTCCAAGGATGTATTACATTGTTTCAACAATGAAAGTGGTTATTTCAAATCTCCACTACAACGACTACAATCATGCACAAATAGATTGTTTACTTTATTGTTATGATAGTTTCCATGGTAACTAAGCATGAATATTACACATGGGAAAATTTTTTCCGGATGAGCCAATAGAGAGCTTCGACCTGATTCCATTGAGTGTAAAATCACATCTGTATCTTCTATAGTAACGGAGATATGCGAGTTTGAAATTTTATATATTTTTTTTTTTTAAAACGTGATTCCAAGGATGTATTACATTGTTTCAACAATGAAAGTGGTTATTTCAAATATCCACTACAACGACTGCAATCATGCACAAATAGATTGTTTAATTTATTGTTATGATAACTTCCATGTTAACTAAGCATGAATATTACACATGGGTAAAATTTTTCCGGATGAGCCAATAGAGAGCTTCGACATGATTACATTGAGTGTAAAATCACTTCTGTATCTTCTATAGTAACGGAGATATGCGAGTTTGAAATTTTATATAATGTTTTTTTAAAACGTGATTCCAAGGATGTATTACATTGTTTCAACAATGAAAGTGGTTATTTCAAATATCCACTACAACGATTACAATCATGCACAAATAGATTGTTTACTTTATTGTTATGATAGTTTCCATGGTAACTAAGCATGAATATTACACATGGGTAAAATTTTTCCGGAAGAGCCAATAGAGAGCTTCGACCTGATTCCATTGAGTGTAAAATCACATCTGTATCGTCTATAGTAACGGAGATATGCGAGTTTGAATTTTTATATAATGTTTTTGTAAAACGTGATTCCAAGGATGTATTACATTTTTTCAACAATGAAAGTGGTTATTTCAAATATCCACTACAACGACTGCAATCATGCACAAATAGATTGTTTACTTTATTGTTATGATAGTTTCCTTGGTAACTAAGCTTGAATATTAATCATGGGAAAATTTTTTCCGGATGAGCCAATAGAGAGCTTCGACCTGATTACATTGAGTGTAAAATCACATCTGCATCTTCTATACTAACGGAGATATGCGAGTTTGAAATTTTATATAATGTTTTTGTAAAACGTGATTCCAAGGATGTATTACATTGTTTCAACAATGAAAGTGGTTATTTCAAATATCCACTACAACGATTACAATCATGCACAAATAGATTGTTTACTTTATTGTTATGATAGTTTCCATGGTAACTAAGCATGAATATTACACATGGGTAAAATTTTTCCGGATGAGCCAATAGAGAGCTTCGACCTGATTACATTGAGTGTAAAATCACATCTGCATCTTCTATACTAACGGAGATATGCGAGTTTGAAATTTCATATAATGTTTTCGTAAAACGTGATTCCAAGGATGTATTACATTGTTTCAACAATGAAAGTGGTTATTTCAAATCTCCACTACAACGACTACAATCATGCACAAATAGATTGTTTACTTTATTGTTATGATAGTTTCCATGGTAACTAAGCATGAATATTACACATGGGAAAATTTTTTCCGGATGAGCCAATAGAGAGCTTCGACCTGATTCCATTGAGTGTAAAATCACATCTGTATCTTCTATAGTAACGGAGATATGCGAGTTTGAAATTTTATATATTTTTTTTTTTTAAAACGTGATTCCAAGGATGTATTACATTGTTTCAACAATGAAAGTGGTTATTTCAAATATCCACTACAACGACTGCAATCATGCACAAATAGATTGTTTAATTTATTGTTATGATAACTTCCATGTTAACTAAGCATGAATATTACACATGGGTAAAATTTTTCCGGATGAGCCAATAGAGAGCTTCGACATGATTACATTGAGTGTAAAATCACTTCTGTATCTTCTATAGTAACGGAGATATGCGAGTTTGAAATTTTATATAATGTTTTTTTAAAACGTGATTCCAAGGATGTATTACATTGTTTCAACAATGAAAGTGGTTATTTCAAATCTCCACGACAACGACTACAATCATGCACAAATAGATTGTTTACTTTATTGTTATGAGAGTTTCCATGGTAACTAAGCATGAATATTACACATGGGTAAAATTTTTCCGGATGAGCCAATAGAGAGCTTCGACATGATTGCATTGAGTGTAAAATCACTTCTGTATCTTCTATAGTAACGGAGATATGCGAGTTTGAAATTTTATATAATGTTTTTTTAAAACGTGATTCCAAGGATGTATTACATTGTTTCAACAATGAAAGTGGTTATTTCAAATATCCACTACAACGATTACAATCATGCACAAATAGATTGTTTACTTTATTGTTATGATAGTTTCCATGGTAACTAAGCATGAATATTACACATGGGTAAAATTTTTCCGGAAGAGCCAATAGAGAGCTTCGACCTGATTCCATTGAGTGTAAAATCACATCTGTATCGTCTATAGTAACGGAGATATGCGAGTTTGAATTTTTATATAATGTTTTTGTAAAACGTGATTCCAAGGATGTATTACATTTTTTCAACAATGAAAGTGGTTATTTCAAATATCCACTACAACGACTGCAATCATGCACAAATAGATTGTTTACTTTATTGTTATGATAGTTTCCTTGGTAACTAAGCTTGAATATTAATCATGGGAAAATTTTTTCCGGATGAGCCAATAGAGAGCTTCGACCTGATTACATTGAGTGTAAAATCACATCTGCATCTTCTATACTAACGGAGATATGCGAGTTTGAAATTTTATATAATGTTTTTGTAAAACGTGATTCCAAGGATGTATTACATTGTTTCAACAATGAAAGTGGTTATTTCAAATATCCACTACAACGATTACAATCATGCACAAATAGATTGTTTACTTTATTGTTATGATAGTTTCCATGGTAACTAAGCATGAATATTACACATGGGTAAAATTTTTCCGGATGAGCCAATAGAGAGCTTCGACCTGATTACATTGAGTGTAAAATCACATCTGCATCTTCTATACTAACGGAGATATGCGAGTTTGAAATTTCATATAATGTTTTCGTAAAACGTGATTCCAAGGATGTATTACATTGTTTCAACAATGAAAGTGGTTATTTCAAATCTCCACTACAACGACTACAATCATGCACAAATAGATTGTTTACTTTATTGTTATGATAGTTTCCATGGTAACTAAGCATGAATATTACACATGGGAAAATTTTTTCCGGATGAGCCAATAGAGACCTTCGACCTGATTCCATTGAGTGTAAAATCACTTCTGTATCTTCTATAGTAACGGAGATATGCGAGTTTGAAATTTTATATAATGTTTTTGTAAAACGTGATTCCAAGGATGTATTACATTGTTTCAACAATGAAAGTGTTTATTTCAAATCTCCACGACAACGACTACAATCATGCACAAATAGATTGTTTACTTTATTGTTATGATAGTTTCCTTGGTAACTAAGCTTGAATATTAAACATGGGAAAATTTTTTCCGGATGAGCCAATAGAGAGCTTCGACCTGATTACATTGAGTGTAAAATCACATCTGCATCTTCTATACTAACGGAGATTTGCGAGTTTGAAATTTCATATAATGTTTTTCGTAAAACGTGATTCCAAGGATGTATTACATTGTTTCAACAATGAAAGAGGTTTTTTCAAATCTCCACTACAACGACTACAGTCATGCACAAATTGATTGTTTAGTTTATTGTTATGATAGTTTCCATGGTAACTAAGCATGAATATTACACATGGGTAAATTTTTTCCGGATGAGCCAATAGAGAGCTTCGACATGATTACATTGAGGGTAAAATCACTTCTGTATCTTCTATAGTTACGGAGATATGCGAGTTTGAAATTTTATATAATGTTTTTTTAAAACGTGATTCCAAGGATGTATTACATTGTTTCAACAATGAAAGTGGTTATTTCAAATCTCCACGACAACGACTACAATCATGCACAAATAGATTGTTTACTTTATTGTTATGATAGTTTCCTTGGTAACTAAGCTTGAATATTAATCATGGGAATTTTTTTTCCGGATGAGCCAATAGAGAGCTTCGACCTGATTACATTGAGTGTAAAATCACATCTGCATCTTCTATACTAACGGAGATATGCGAGTTTGAAATTTCATATAATGTTTTCGTAAAACGTGATTCCAAGGATGTATTACATTGTTTCAACAATGAAAGTGGTTATTTCAAATCTCCACTACAACGACTACAATCATGCACAAATAGATTGTTTACTTTATTGTTATGATAGTTTCCATGGTAACTAAGCATGAATATTACACATGGGAAAATTTTTTCCGGATGAGCCAATAGAGAGCTTCGACCTGATTCCATTGAGTGTAAAATCACATCTGTATCTTCTATAGTAACGGAGATATGCGAGTTTGAAATTTTATATATTTTTTTTTTTTAAAACGTGATTCCAAGGATGTATTACATTGTTTCAACAATGAAAGTGGTTATTTCAAATATCCACTACAACGACTGCAATCATGCACAAATAGATTGTTTAATTTATTGTTATGATAACTTCCATGTTAACTAAGCATGAATATTACACATGGGTAAAATTTTTCCGGATGAGCCAATAGAGAGCTTCGACATGATTACATTGAGTGTAAAATCACTTCTGTATCTTCTATAGTAACGGAGATATGCGAGTTTGAAATTTTATATAATGTTTTTTTAAAACGTGATTCCAAGGATGTATTACATTGTTTCAACAATGAAAGTGGTTATTTCAAATATCCACTACAACGATTACAATCATGCACAAATAGATTGTTTACTTTATTGTTATGATAGTTTCCATGGTAACTAAGCATGAATATTACACATGGGTAAAATTTTTCCGGAAGAGCCAATAGAGAGCTTCGACCTGATTCCATTGAGTGTAAAATCACATCTGTATCGTCTATAGTAACGGAGATATGCGAGTTTGAATTTTTATATAATGTTTTTGTAAAACGTGATTCCAAGGATGTATTACATTTTTTCAACAATGAAAGTGGTTATTTCAAATATCCACTACAACGACTGCAATCATGCACAAATAGATTGTTTACTTTATTGTTATGATAGTTTCCTTGGTAACTAAGCTTGAATATTAATCATGGGAAAATTTTTTCCGGATGAGCCAATAGAGAGCTTCGACCTGATTACATTGAGTGTAAAATCACATCTGCATCTTCTATACTAACGGAGATATGCGAGTTTGAAATTTTATATAATGTTTTTGTAAAACGTGATTCCAAGGATGTATTACATTGTTTCAACAATGAAAGTGGTTATTTCAAATATCCACTACAACGATTACAATCATGCACAAATAGATTGTTTACTTTATTGTTATGATAGTTTCCATGGTAACTAAGCATGAATATTACACATGGGTAAAATTTTTCCGGATGAGCCAATAGAGAGCTTCGACCTGATTACATTGAGTGTAAAATCACATCTGCATCTTCTATACTAACGGAGATATGCGAGTTTGAAATTTCATATAATGTTTTCGTAAAACGTGATTCCAAGGATGTATTACATTGTTTCAACAATGAAAGTGGTTATTTCAAATCTCCACTACAACGACTACAATCATGCACAAATAGATTGTTTACTTTATTGTTATGATAGTTTCCATGGTAACTAAGCATGAATATTACACATGGGAAAATTTTTTCCGGATGAGCCAATAGAGAGCTTCGACCTGATTCCATTGAGTGTAAAATCACATCTGTATCTTCTATAGTAACGGAGATATGCGAGTTTGAAATTTTATATATTTTTTTTTTTTAAAACGTGATTCCAAGGATGTATTACATTGTTTCAACAATGAAAGTGGTTATTTCAAATATCCACTACAACGACTGCAATCATGCACAAATAGATTGTTTAATTTATTGTTATGATAACTTCCATGTTAACTAAGCATGAATATTACACATGGGTAAAATTTTTCCGGATGAGCCAATAGAGAGCTTCGACATGATTACATTGAGTGTAAAATCACTTCTGTATCTTCTATAGTAACGGAGATATGCGAGTTTGAAATTTTATATAATGTTTTTTTAAAACGTGATTCCAAGGATGTATTACATTGTTTCAACAATGAAAGTGGTTATTTCAAATCTCCACGACAACGACTACAATCATGCACAAATAGATTGTTTACTTTATTGTTATGAGAGTTTCCATGGTAACTAAGCATGAATATTACACATGGGTAAAATTTTTCCGGATGAGCCAATAGAGAGCTTCGACATGATTGCATTGAGTGTAAAATCACTTCTGTATCTTCTATAGTAACGGAGATATGCGAGTTTGAAATTTTATATAATGTTTTTTTAAAACGTGATTCCAAGGATGTATTACATTGTTTCAACAATGAAAGTGGTTATTTCAAATATCCACTACAACGATTACAATCATGCACAAATAGATTGTTTACTTTATTGTTATGATAGTTTCCATGGTAACTAAGCATGAATATTACACATGGGTAAAATTTTTCCGGAAGAGCCAATAGAGAGCTTCGACCTGATTCCATTGAGTGTAAAATCACATCTGTATCGTCTATAGTAACGGAGATATGCGAGTTTGAATTTTTATATAATGTTTTTGTAAAACGTGATTCCAAGGATGTATTACATTTTTTCAACAATGAAAGTGGTTATTTCAAATATCCACTACAACGACTGCAATCATGCACAAATAGATTGTTTACTTTATTGTTATGATAGTTTCCTTGGTAACTAAGCTTGAATATTAATCATGGGAAAATTTTTTCCGGATGAGCCAATAGAGAGCTTCGACCTGATTACATTGAGTGTAAAATCACATCTGCATCTTCTATACTAACGGAGATATGCGAGTTTGAAATTTTATATAATGTTTTTGTAAAACGTGATTCCAAGGATGTATTACATTGTTTCAACAATGAAAGTGGTTATTTCAAATATCCACTACAACGATTACAATCATGCACAAATAGATTGTTTACTTTATTGTTATGATAGTTTCCATGGTAACTAAGCATGAATATTACACATGGGTAAAATTTTTCCGGATGAGCCAATAGAGAGCTTCGACCTGATTACATTGAGTGTAAAATCACATCTGCATCTTCTATACTAACGGAGATATGTGAGTTTGAAATTTCATATAATGTTTTCGTAAAACGTGATTCCAAGGATGTATTACATTGTTTCAACAATGAAAGTGGTTATTTCAAATCTCCACTACAACGACTACAATCATGCACAAATAGATTGTTTACTTTATTGTTATGATAGTTTCCATGGTAACTAAGCATGAATATTACACATGGGAAAATTTTTTCCGGATGAGCCAATAGAGACCTTCGACCTGATTCCATTGAGTGTAAAATCACTTCTGTATCTTCTATAGTAACGGAGATATGCGAGTTTGAAATTTTATATAATGTTTTTGTAAAACGTGATTCCAAGGATGTATTACATTGTTTCAACAATGAAAGTGTTTATTTCAAATCTCCACGACAACGACTACAATCATGCACAAATAGATTGTTTACTTTATTGTTATGATAGTTTCCTTGGTAACTAAGCTTGAATATTAAACATGGGAAAATTTTTTCCGGATGAGCCAATAGAGAGCTTCGACCTGATTACATTGAGTGTAAAATCACATCTGCATCTTCTATACTAACGGAGATTTGCGAGTTTGAAATTTCATATAATGTTTTTCGTAAAACGTGATTCCAAGGATGTATTACATTGTTTCAACAATGAAAGAGGTTTTTTCAAATCTCCACTACAACGACTACAGTCATGCACAAATTGATTGTTTAGTTTATTGTTATGATAGTTTCCATGGTAACTAAGCATGAATATTACACATGGGTAAAATTTTTCCGGATGAGCCAATAGAGAGCTTCGACCTGATTCCTTTGAGTGTAAAATCACTTCTGTATCTTCTATAGTAACGGAGATATGCGAGTTTGAAATTTTATATAATGTTTTTGTAAAACGTGATTCCAAGGATGTATTACATTGTTTCAACAATGAAAGTGGTTATTTCAAATCTCGACGAAAACGACTACAATCATGCACAAATAGATTGTTTACTTTATTGTTATGAGAGTTTCCATGGTAACTAAGCATGAATATTACACATGGGTAAAATTTTTCCGGATGAGCCAATAGAGAGCTTCGACATGATTACATTGAGTGTAAAATCACTTCTGTATCTTCTATAGTAACGGAGATATGCGAGTTTGAAATTTTATATAATGTTTTTTTAAAACGTGATTCCAAGGATGTATTACATTGTTTCAACAATGAAAGTGGTTATTTCAAATATCCACTACAACGATTACAATCATGCACAAATAGATTGTTTACTTTATTGTTATGATAGTTTCCATGGTAACTAAGCATGAATATTACACATGGGTAAAATTTTTCCGGAAGAGCCAATAGAGAGCTTCGACCTGATTCCATTGAGTGTAAAATCACATCTGTATCTTCTATAGTAACGGAGATATGCGAGTTTGAATTTTTATATAATGTTTTTGTAAAACGTGATTCCAAGGATGTATTACATTGTTTCAACAATGAAAGTGGTTATTTCAAATATCCACTACAACGACTGCAATCATGCACAAATAGATTGTTTACTTTATTGTTATGATAGTTTCCTTGGTAACTAAGCTTGAATATTAATCATGGGAAATTTTTTTCCGGATGAGCCAATAGAGAGCTTCGACCTGATTACATTGAGTGTAAAATCACATCTGCATCTTCTATACTAACGGAGATATGCGAGTTTGAAATTTTATATATGGTTTTTGTAAAACGTGATTCCAAGGATGTATTACATTGTTTCAACAATGAAAGTGGTTATTTCAAATATCCACTACAACGATTACAATCATGCACAAATAGATTGTTTACTTTATTGTTATGATAGTTTCCATGGTAACTAAGCATGAATATTACACATGGGTAAATTTTTTCCGGATGAGCCAATAGAGAGCTTCGACATGATTACATTGAGGGTAAAATCACTTCTGTATCTTCTATAGTTACGGAGATATGCGAGTTTGAAATTTTATATAATGTTTTTTTAAAACGTGATTCCAAGGATGTATTACATTGTTTCAACAATGAAAGTGGTTATTTCAAATCTCCGCGACAACGACTACAATCATGCACAAATAGATTGTTTACTTTATTGTTATGATAGTTTCCTTGGTAACTAAGCTTGAATATTAATCATGGGAATTTTTTTTCCGGATGAGCCAATAGAGAGCTTCGACCTGATTACATTGAGTGTAAAATCACATCTGCATCTTCTATACTAACGGAGATATGCGAGTTTGAAATTTCATATAATGTTTTCGTAAAACGTGATTCCAAGGATGTATTACATTGTTTCAACAATGAAAGTGGTTATTTCAAATCTCCACTACAACGACTACAATCATGCACAAATAGATTGTTTACTTTATTGTTATGATAGTTTCCATGGTAACTAAGCATGAATATTACACATGGGAAAATTTTTTCCGGATGAGCCAATAGAGAGCTTCGACCTGATTCCATTGAGTGTAAAATCACATCTGTATCTTCTATAGTAACGGAGATATGCGAGTTTGAAATTTTATATATTTTTTTTTTTTAAAACGTGATTCCAAGGATGTATTACATTGTTTCAACAATGAAAGTGGTTATTTCAAATATCCACTACAACGACTGCAATCATGCACAAATAGATTGTTTAATTTATTGTTATGATAACTTCCATGTTAACTAAGCATGAATATTACACATGGGTAAAATTTTTCCGGATGAGCCAATAGAGAGCTTCGACATGATTACATTGAGTGTAAAATCACTTCTGTATCTTCTATAGTAACGGAGATATGCGAGTTTGAAATTTTATATAATGTTTTTTTAAAACGTGATTCCAAGGATGTATTACATTGTTTCAACAATGAAAGTGGTTATTTCAAATCTCCACGACAACGACTACAATCATGCACAAATAGATTGTTTACTTTATTGTTATGAGAGTTTCCATGGTAACTAAGCATGAATATTACACATGGGTAAAATTTTTCCGGATGAGCCAATAGAGAGCTTCGACATGATTGCATTGAGTGTAAAATCACTTCTGTATCTTCTATAGTAACGGAGATATGCGAGTTTGAAATTTTATATAATGTTTTTTTAAAACGTGATTCCAAGGATGTATTACATTGTTTCAACAATGAAAGTGGTTATTTCAAATATCCACTACAACGATTACAATCATGCACAAATAGATTGTTTACTTTATTGTTATGATAGTTTCCATGGTAACTAAGCATGAATATTACACATGGGTAAAATTTTTCCGGAAGAGCCAATAGAGAGCTTCGACCTGATTCCATTGAGTGTAAAATCACATCTGTATCGTCTATAGTAACGGAGATATGCGAGTTTGAATTTTTATATAATGTTTTTGTAAAACGTGATTCCAAGGATGTATTACATTTTTTCAACAATGAAAGTGGTTATTTCAAATATCCACTACAACGACTGCAATCATGCACAAATAGATTGTTTACTTTATTGTTATGATAGTTTCCTTGGTAACTAAGCTTGAATATTAATCATGGGAAAATTTTTTCCGGATGAGCCAATAGAGAGCTTCGACCTGATTACATTGAGTGTAAAATCACATCTGCATCTTCTATACTAACGGAGATATGCGAGTTTGAAATTTTATATAATGTTTTTGTAAAACGTGATTCCAAGGATGTATTACATTGTTTCAACAATGAAAGTGGTTATTTCAAATATCCACTACAACGATTACAATCATGCACAAATAGATTGTTTACTTTATTGTTATGATAGTTTCCATGGTAACTAAGCATGAATATTACACATGGGTAAAATTTTTCCGGATGAGCCAATAGAGAGCTTCGACCTGATTACATTGAGTGTAAAATCACATCTGCATCTTCTATACTAACGGAGATATGCGAGTTTGAAATTTCATATAATGTTTTCGTAAAACGTGATTCCAAGGATGTATTACATTGTTTCAACAATGAAAGTGGTTATTTCAAATCTCCACTACAACGACTACAATCATGCACAAATAGATTGTTTACTTTATTGTTATGATAGTTTCCATGGTAACTAAGCATGAATATTACACATGGGAAAATTTTTTCCGGATGAGCCAATAGAGAGCTTCGACCTGATTCCATTGAGTGTAAAATCACATCTGTATCTTCTATAGTAACGGAGATATGCGAGTTTGAAATTTTATATAATTTTTTTTTTAAAACGTGATTCCAAGGATGTATTACATTGTTTCAACAATGAAAGTGGTTATTTCAAATATCCACTACAACGACTGCAATCATGCACAAATAGATTGTTTAATTTATTGTTATGATAACTTCCATGGTAACTAAGCATGAATATTACA
This sequence comes from Lepisma saccharinum, assembly GCF_977018435.1. NCBI lineage: Eukaryota > Metazoa > Arthropoda > Insecta > Zygentoma > Lepismatidae > Lepisma > Lepisma saccharinum. The sequence goes on along the minus strand of NC_139242.1, from coordinate 1,928,164 downwards.
CATGGGTAAAATTTTTCCGGATGAGCCAATAGAGAGCTTCGACATGATTACATTGAGTGTAAAATCACTTCTGTATCTTCTATAGTAACGGAGATATGCGAGTTTGAAATTTTATATAATGTTTTTTTAAAACGTGATTCCAAGGATGTATTACATTGTTTCAACAATGAAAGTGGTTATTTCAAATCTCCACGACAACGACTACAATCATGCACAAATAGATTGTTTACTTTATTGTTATGATAGTTTCCTTGGTAACTAAGCTTGAATATTAATCATGGGAAATTTTTTTCCGGATGAGCCAATAGAGAGCTTCGACCTGATTACATTGAGTGTAAAATCACATCTGCATCTTCTATACTAACGGAGATATGCGAGTTTGAAATTTTATATATGGTTTTTGTAAAACGTGATTCCAAGGATGTATTACATTGTTTCAACAATGAAAGTGGTTATTTCAAATATCCACTACAACGATTACAATCATGCACAAATAGATTGTTTACTTTATTGTTATGATAGTTTCCATGGTAACTAAGCATGAATATTACACATGGGTAAATTTTTTCCGGATGAGCCAATAGAGAGCTTCGACATGATTACATTGAGGGTAAAATCACTTCTGTATCTTCTATAGTTACGGAGATATGCGAGTTTGAAATTTTATATAATGTTTTTTTAAAACGTGATTCCAAGGATGTATTACATTGTTTCAACAATGAAAGTGGTTATTTCAAATCTCCACGACAACGACTACAATCATGCACAAATAGATTGTTTACTTTATTGTTATGATAGTTTCCTTGGTAACTAAGCTTGAATATTAATCATGGGAATTTTTTTTCCGGATGAGCCAATAGAGAGCTTCGACCTGATTCCATTGAGTGTAAAATCACATCTGTATCTTCTATAGTAACGGAGATATGCGAGTTTGAAATTTTATATATTTTTTTTTTTTAAAACGTGATTCCAAGGATGTATTACATTGTTTCAACAATGAAAGTGGTTATTTCAAATATCCACTACAACGACTGCAATCATGCACAAATAGATTGTTTAATTTATTGTTATGATAACTTCCATGTTAACTAAGCATGAATATTACACATGGGTAAAATTTTTCCGGATGAGCCAATAGAGAGCTTCGACATGATTACATTGAGTGTAAAATCACTTCTGTATCTTCTATAGTAACGGAGATATGCGAGTTTGAAATTTTATATAATGTTTTTTTAAAACGTGATTCCAAGGATGTATTACATTGTTTCAACAATGAAAGTGGTTATTTCAAATCTCCACGACAACGACTACAATCATGCACAAATAGATTGTTTACTTTATTGTTATGAGAGTTTCCATGGTAACTAAGCATGAATATTACACATGGGTAAAATTTTTCCGGATGAGCCAATAGAGAGCTTCGACATGATTGCATTGAGTGTAAAATCACTTCTGTATCTTCTATAGTAACGGAGATATGCGAGTTTGAAATTTTATATAATGTTTTTTTAAAACGTGATTCCAAGGATGTATTACATTGTTTCAACAATGAAAGTGGTTATTTCAAATATCCACTACAACGATTACAATCATGCACAAATAGATTGTTTACTTTATTGTTATGATAGTTTCCATGGTAACTAAGCATGAATATTACACATGGGTAAAATTTTTCCGGAAGAGCCAATAGAGAGCTTCGACCTGATTCCATTGAGTGTAAAATCACATCTGTATCGTCTATAGTAACGGAGATATGCGAGTTTGAATTTTTATATAATGTTTTTGTAAAACGTGATTCCAAGGATGTATTACATTTTTTCAACAATGAAAGTGGTTATTTCAAATATCCACTACAACGACTGCAATCATGCACAAATAGATTGTTTACTTTATTGTTATGATAGTTTCCTTGGTAACTAAGCTTGAATATTAATCATGGGAAAATTTTTTCCGGATGAGCCAATAGAGAGCTTCGACCTGATTACATTGAGTGTAAAATCACATCTGCATCTTCTATACTAACGGAGATATGCGAGTTTGAAATTTTATATAATGTTTTTGTAAAACGTGATTCCAAGGATGTATTACATTGTTTCAACAATGAAAGTGGTTATTTCAAATATCCACTACAACGATTACAATCATGCACAAATAGATTGTTTACTTTATTGTTATGATAGTTTCCATGGTAACTAAGCATGAATATTACACATGGGTAAAATTTTTCCGGATGAGCCAATAGAGAGCTTCGACCTGATTACATTGAGTGTAAAATCACATCTGCATCTTCTATACTAACGGAGATATGCGAGTTTGAAATTTCATATAATGTTTTCGTAAAACGTGATTCCAAGGATGTATTACATTGTTTCAACAATGAAAGTGGTTATTTCAAATCTCCACTACAACGACTACAATCATGCACAAATAGATTGTTTACTTTATTGTTATGATAGTTTCCATGGTAACTAAGCATGAATATTACACATGGGAAAATTTTTTCCGGATGAGCCAATAGAGAGCTTCGACCTGATTCCATTGAGTGTAAAATCACATCTGTATCTTCTATAGTAACGGAGATATGCGAGTTTGAAATTTTATATAATTTTTTTTTTAAAACGTGATTCCAAGGATGTATTACATTGTTTCAACAATGAAAGTGGTTATTTCAAATATCCACTACAACGACTGCAATCATGCACAAATAGATTGTTTAATTTATTGTTATGATAACTTCCATGGTAACTAAGCATGAATATTACACATGGGTAAAATTTTTCCGGATGAGCCAATAGAGAGCTTCGACATGATTACATTGAGTGTAAAATCACTTCTGTATCTTCTATAGTAACGGAGATATGCGAGTTTGAAATTTTATATAATGTTTTTTTAAAACGTGATTCCAAGGATGTATTACATTGTTTCAACAATGAAAGTGGTTATTTCAAATCTCCACGACAACGACTACAATCATGCACAAATAGATTGTTTACTTTATTGTTATGATAGTTTCCTTGGTAACTAAGCTTGAATATTAATCATGGGAAATTTTTTTCCGGATGAGCCAATAGAGAGCTTCGACCTGATTACATTGAGTGTAAAATCACATCTGCATCTTCTATACTAACGGAGATATGCGAGTTTGAAATTTTATATAATGTTTTTGTAAAACGTGATTCCAAGGATGTATTACATTGTTTCAACAATGAAAGTGGTTATTTCAAATATCCACTACAACGATTACAATCATGCACAAATAGATTGTTTACTTTATTGTTATGATAGTTTCCATGGTAACTAAGCATGAATATTACACATGGGTAAAATTTTTCCGGAAGAGCCAATAGAGAGCTTCGACCTGATTCCATTGAGTGTAAAATCACATCTGTATCGTCTATAGTAACGGAGATATGCGAGTTTGAATTTTTATATAATGTTTTTGTAAAACGTGATTCCAAGGATGTATTACATTTTTTCAACAATGAAAGTGGTTATTTCAAATATCCACTACAACGACTGCAATCATGCACAAATAGATTGTTTACTTTATTGTTATGATAGTTTCCTTGGTAACTAAGCTTGAATATTAATCATGGGAAAATTTTTTCCGGATGAGCCAATAGAGAGCTTCGACCTGATTACATTGAGTGTAAAATCACATCTGCATCTTCTATACTAACGGAGATATGCGAGTTTGAAATTTTATATAATGTTTTTGTAAAACGTGATTCCAAGGATGTATTACATTGTTTCAACAATGAAAGTGGTTATTTCAAATCTCCACTACAACGACTACAATCATGCACAAATAGATTGTTTACTTTATTGTTATGATAGTTTCCATGGTAACTAAGCATGAATATTAATCATGGGAAAATTTTTTCCGGATGAGCCAATAGAGAGCTTCGACCTGATTCCATTGAGTGTAAAATCACATCTGTATCTTCTATAGTAACGGAGATATGCGAGTTTGAAATTTTATATAATTTTTTTTTTTAAAACGTGATTCCAAGGATGTATTACATTGTTTCAACAATGAAAGTGGTTATTTCAAATATCCACTACAACGACTGCAATCATGCACAAATAGATTGTTTAATTTATTGTTATGATAACTTCCATGGTAACTAAGCATGAATATTACACATGGGTAAAATTTTTCCGGATGAGCCAATAGAGAGCTTCGACATGATTACATTGAGTGTAAAATCACTTCTGTATCTTGTATAGTAACGGAGATATGCGAGTTTGAAATTTTATATAATGTATTTGTAAAACGTGATTCCAAGGATGTATTACATTGTTTCAACAATGAAAGAGGTTTTTTCAAATCTCCACTAAAACGACTACAATCATGCACAAATTGATTGTTTAGTTTATTGTTATGATAGTTTCCATGGTAACTAAGCATGAATATTAATCATGGGAAATTTTTTTCCGGATGAGCCAATAGAGAGCTTCGACCTGATTCCATTGAGTGTAAAATCACTTCTGTATCTTCTATAGTAACGGAGATATGCGAATTTGAAATTTTATATAATGTTTTTTAAAACGTGATTCCAAGGATGTATTACATTGTTTCAACAATGAAAGTGGTTATTTCAAATCTCCACGACAACGACTACAATCATGCACAAATAGATTGTTTACTTTATTGTTATGATAGTTTCCTTGGTAACTAAGCTTGACTATTAATCATGGGAAATTTTTTTCCGGATGAGCCAATAGAGAGCTTCGACCTGATTACATTGAGTGTAAAATCACATCTGCATCTTCTATAGTAACGGAGATATGCGAGTTTGAAATTTTTTATAATGTATTTGTAAAACGTGATTCCAAGGATGTATTACATTGTTTCAACAATGAAAGAGGTTTTTTCAAATCTCCACTACAACGACTACAATCATGCACAAATTGATTGTTTAGTTTATTGTTATGATAGTTTCCATGGTAACTAAGCATGAATATTACACATGGGTAAAATTTTTCCGGATGAGCCAATAGAGAGCTTCGACCTGATTCCTTTGAGTGTAAAATCACTTCTGTATCTTCTATAGTAACGGAGATATGCGAGTTTGAAATTTTATATAATGTTTTTGTAAAACGTGATTCCAAGGATGTATTACATTGTTTCAACAATGAAAGTGTTTATTTCAAATCTCCACGACAACGACTACAATCATGCACAAATAGATTGTTTACTTTATTGTTATGAGAGTTTCCATGGTAACTAAGCATGAATATTACACATGGGTAAAATTTTTCCGGATGAGCCAATAGAGAGCTTCGACATGATTACATTGAGTGTAAAATCACTTCTGTATCTTCTATAGTAACGGAGATATGCGAGTTTGAAATTTTATATAATGTTTTTTTAAAACGTGATTCCAAGGATGTATTACATTGTTTCAACAATGAAAGTGGTTATTTCAAATATCCACTACAACGATTACAATCATGCACAAATAGATTGTTTACTTTATTGTTATGATAGTTTCCATGGTAACTAAGCATGAATATTACACATGGGTAAAATTTTTCCGGAAGAGCCAATAGAGAGCTTCGACCTGATTCCATTGAGTGTAAAATCACATCTGTATCTTCTATAGTAACGGAGATATGCGAGTTTGAATTTTTATATAATGTTTTTGTAAAACGTGATTCCAAGGATGTATTACATTGTTTCAACAATGAAAGTGGTTATTTCAAATATCCACTACAACGACTGCAATCATGCACAAATAGATTGTTTACTTTATTGTTATGATAGTTTCCTTGGTAACTAAGCTTGAATATTAATCATGGGAAATTTTTTTCCGGATGAGCCAATAGAGAGCTTCGACCTGATTACATTGAGTGTAAAATCACATCTGCATCTTCTATACTAACGGAGATATGCGAGTTTGAAATTTTATATAATGTTTTTGTAAAACGTGATTCCAAGGATGTATTACATTGTTTCAACAATGAAAGTGGTTATTTCAAATATCCACTACAACGATTACAATCATGCACAAATAGATTGTTTACTTTATTGTTATGATAGTTTCCATGGTAACTAAGCATGAATATTACACATGGGTAAAATTTTTCCGGATGAGCCAATAGAGAGCTTCGACATGATTACATTGAGGGTAAAATCACTTCTGTATCTTCTATAGTTACGGAGATATGCGAGTTTGAAATTTTATATAATGTTTTTTTAAAACGTGATTCCAAGGATGTATTACATTGTTTCAACAATGAAAGTGGTTATTTCAAATCTCCACGACAACGACTACAATCATGCACAAATAGATTGTTTACTTTATTGTTATGATAGTTTCCTTGGTAACTAAGCTTGAATATTAATCATGGGAATTTTTTTTCCGGATGAGCCAATAGAGAGCTTCGACCTGATTACATTGAGTGTAAAATCACATCTGTATCTTCTATAGTAACGGAGATATGCGAGTTTGAAATTTTATATAATTTTTTTTTTTTAAAACGTGATTCCAAGGATGTATTACATTGTTTCAACAATGAAAGTGGTTATTTCAAATATCCACTACAACGACTGCAATCATGCACAAATAGATTGTTTAATTTATTGTTATGATAACTTCCATGTTAACTAAGCATGAATATTACACATGGGTAAAATTTTTCCGGATGAGCCAATAGAGAGCTTCGACATGATTACATTGAGTGTAAAATCACTTCTGTATCTTCTATAGTAACGGAGATATGCGAGTTTGAAATTTTATATAATGTTTTTTTAAAACGTGATTCCAAGGATGTATTACATTGTTTCAACAATGAAAGTGGTTATTTCAAATCTCCACGACAACGACTACAATCATGCACAAATAGATTGTTTACTTTATTGTTATGAGAGTTTCCATGGTAACTAAGCATGAATATTACACATGGGTAAAATTTTTCCGGATGAGCCAATAGAGAGCTTCGACATGATTGCATTGAGTGTAAAATCACTTCTGTATCTTCTATAGTAACGGAGATATGCGAGTTTGAAATTTTATATAATGTTTTTTTAAAACGTGATTCCAAGGATGTATTACATTGTTTCAACAATGAAAGTGGTTATTTCAAATATCCACTACAACGATTACAATCATGCACAAATAGATTGTTTACTTTATTGTTATGATAGTTTCCATGGTAACTAAGCATGAATATTACACATGGGTAAAATTTTTCCGGAAGAGCCAATAGAGAGCTTCGACCTGATTCCATTGAGTGTAAAATCACATCTGTATCGTCTATAGTAACGGAGATATGCGAGTTTGAATTTTTATATAATGTTTTTGTAAAACGTGATTCCAAGGATGTATTACATTTTTTCAACAATGAAAGTGGTTATTTCAAATATCCACTACAACGACTGCAATCATGCACAAATAGATTGTTTACTTTATTGTTATGATAGTTTCCTTGGTAACTAAGCTTGAATATTAATCATGGGAAAATTTTTTCCGGATGAGCCAATAGAGAGCTTCGACCTGATTACATTGAGTGTAAAATCACATCTGCATCTTCTATACTAACGGAGATATGCGAGTTTGAAATTTTATATAATGTTTTTGTAAAACGTGATTCCAAGGATGTATTACATTGTTTCAACAATGAAAGTGGTTATTTCAAATATCCACTACAACGATTACAATCATGCACAAATAGATTGTTTACTTTATTGTTATGATAGTTTCCATGGTAACTAAGCATGAATATTACACATGGGTAAAATTTTTCCGGATGAGCCAATAGAGAGCTTCGACCTGATTACATTGAGTGTAAAATCACATCTGCATCTTCTATACTAACGGAGATATGCGAGTTTGAAATTTCATATAATGTTTTCGTAAAACGTGATTCCAAGGATGTATTACATTGTTTCAACAATGAAAGTGGTTATTTCAAATCTCCACTACAACGACTACAATCATGCACAAATAGATTGTTTACTTTATTGTTATGATAGTTTCCATTGTAACTAAGCATGAATATTACACATGGGAAAATTTTTTCCGGATGAGCCAATAGAGAGCTTCGACCTGATTCCATTGAGTGTAAAATCACATCTGTATCTTCTATAGTAACGGAGATATGCGAGTTTGAAATTTTATATAATTTTTTTTTTTAAAACGTGATTCCAAGGATGTATTACATTGTTTCAACAATGAAAGTGGTTATTTCAAATATCCACTACAACGACTGCAATCATGCACAAATAGATTGTTTAATTTATTGTTATGATAACTTCCATGGTAACTAAGCATGAATATTACACATGGGTAAAATTTTTCCGGATGAGCCAATAGAGAGCTTCGACATGATTACATTGAGTGTAAAATCACTTCTGTATCTTCTATAGTAACGGAGATATGCGAGTTTGAAATTTTATATAATGTTTTTTTAAAACGTGATTCCAAGGATGTATTACATTGTTTCAACAATGAAAGTGGTTATTTCAAATCTCCACGACAACGACTACAATCATGCACAAATAGATTGTTTACTTTATTGTTATGATAGTTTCCTTGGTAACTAAGCTTGAATATTAATCATGGGAAATTTTTTTCCGGATGAGCCAATAGAGAGCTTCGACCTGATTACATTGAGTGTAAAATCACATCTGCATCTTCTATACTAACGGAGATATGCGAGTTTGAAATTTTATATAATGTTTTTGTAAAACGTGATTCCAAGGATGTATTACATTGTTTCAACAATGAAAGTGGTTATTTCAAATATCCACTACAACGATTACAATCATGCACAAATAGATTGTTTACTTTATTGTTATGATAGTTTCCATGGTAACTAAGCATGAATATTACACATGGGTAAAATTTTTCCGGATGAGCCAATAGAGAGCTTCGACATGATTACATTGAGGGTTAAATCACTTCTGTATCTTCTATAGTTACGGAGATATGCGAGTTTGAAATTTTATATAATGTTTTTTTAAAACGTGATTCCAAGGATGTATTACATTGTTTCAACAATGAAAGTGGTTATTTCAAATCTCCACGACAACGACTACAATCATGCACAAATACATTGTTTACTTTATTGTTATGATAGTTTCCTTGGTAACTAAGCTTGAATATTAATCATGGGAAAATTTTTTCCGGATGAGCCAATAGAGAGCTTCGACCTGATTACATTGAGTGTAAAATCACATCTGCATCTTCTATACTAACGGAGATATGCGAGTTTGAAATTTTATATAATGTTTTTGTAAAACGTGATTCCAAGGATGTATTACATTGTTTCAACAATGAAAGTGGTTATTTCAAATATCCACTACAACGATTACAATCATGCACAAATAGATTGTTTACTTTATTGTTATGATAGTTTCCATGGTAACTAAGCATGAATATTACACATGGGTAAAATTTTTCCGGATGAGCCAATAGAGAGCTTCGACCTGATTACATTGAGTGTAAAATCACATCTGCATCTTCTATACTAACGGAGATATGCGAGTTTGAAATTTCATATAATGTTTTCGTAAAACGTGATTCCAAGGATGTATTACATTGTTTCAACAATGAAAGTGGTTATTTCAAATCTCCACTACAACGACTACAATCATGCACAAATAGATTGTTTACTTTATTGTTATGATAGTTTCCATTGTAACTAAGCATGAATATTACACATGGGAAAATTTTTTCCGGATGAGCCAATAGAGAGCTTCGACCTGATTCCATTGAGTGTAAAATCACATCTGTATCTTCTATAGTAACGGAGATATGCGAGTTTGAAATTTTATATAATTTTTTTTTTTAAAACGTGATTCCAAGGATGTATTACATTGTTTCAACAATGAAAGTGGTTATTTCAAATATCCACTACAACGACTGCAATCATGCACAAATAGATTGTTTAATTTATTGTTATGATAACTTCCATGGTAACTAAGCATGAATATTACACATGGGTAAAATTTTTCCGGATGAGCCAATAGAGAGCTTCGACATGATTACATTGAGTGTAAAATCACTTCTGTATCTTCTATAGTAACGGAGATATGCGAGTTTGAAATTTTATATAATGTTTTTTTAAAACGTGATTCCAAGGATGTATTACATTGTTTCAACAATGAAAGTGGTTATTTCAAATCTCCACGACAACGACTACAATCATGCACAAATAGATTGTTTACTTTATTGTTATGATAGTTTCCTTGGTAACTAAGCTTGAATATTAATCATGGGAAATTTTTTTCCGGATGAGCCAATAGAGAGCTTCGACCTGATTACATTGAGTGTAAAATCACATCTGCATCTTCTATACTAACGGAGATATGCGAGTTTGAAATTTTATATAATGTTTTTGTAAAACGTGATTCCAAGGATGTATTACATTGTTTCAACAATGAAAGTGGTTATTTCAAATATCCACTACAACGATTACAATCATGCACAAATAGATTGTTTACTTTATTGTTATGATAGTTTCCATGGTAACTAAGCATGAATATTACACATGGGTAAAATTTTTCCGGATGAGCCAATAGAGAGCTTCGACATGATTACATTGAGGGTTAAATCACTTCTGTATCTTCTATAGTTACGGAGATATGCGAGTTTGAAATTTTATATAATGTTTTTTTAAAACGTGATTCCAAGGATGTATTACATTGTTTCAACAATGAAAGTGGTTATTTCAAATCTCCACGACAACGACTACAATCATGCACAAATACATTGTTTACTTTATTGTTATGATAGTTTCCTTGGTAACTAAGCTTGAATATTAATCATGGGAAAATTTTTTCCGGATGAGCCAATAGAGAGCTTCGACCTGATTACATTGAGTGTAAAATCACATCTGCATCTTCTATACTAACGGAGATATGCGAGTTTGAAATTTCATATAATGTTTTCGTAAAACGTGATTCCAAGGATGTATTACATTGTTTCAACAATGAAAGAGGTTTTTTCAAATCTCCACTACAACGACTACAATCATGCACAAATAGATTGTTTACTTTATTGTTATGATAGTTTCCATGGTAACTAAGCATGAATATTACACATGGGAAATTTTTTTCCGGATGAGCCAATAGAGACCTTCGACCTGATTCCATTGAGTGTAAAATCACTTCTGTATCTTCTATAGTAACGGAGATATGCGAGTTTGAAATTTTATATAATGTTTTTGTAAAACGTGATTCCAAGGATGTATTACATTGTTTCAACAATGAAAGTGTTTATTTCAAATCTCCACGACAACGACTACAATCATGCACAAATAGATTGTTTACTTTATTGTTATGATAGTTTCCTTGGTAACTAAGCTTGAATATTAAACATGGGAAAATTTTTTCCGGATGAGCCAATAGAGAGCTTCGACCTGATTACATTGAGTGTAAAATCACATCTGCATCTTCTATACTAACGGAGATTTGCGAGTTTGAAATTTCATATAATGTTTTTCGTAAAACGTGATTCCAAGGATGTATTACATTGTTTCAACAATGAAAGAGGTTTTTTCAAATCTCCACTACAACGACTACAGTCATGCACAAATTGATTGTTTAGTTTATTGTTATGATAGTTTCCATGGTAACTAAGCATGAATATTACACATGGGTAAAATTTTTCCGGATGAGCCAATAGAGAGCTTCGACCTGATTCCTTTGAGTGTAAAATCACTTCTGTATCTTCTATAGTAACGGAGATATGCGAGTTTGAAATTTTATATAATGTTTTTGTAAAACGTGATTCCAAGGATGTATTACATTGTTTCAACAATGAAAGTGGTTATTTCAAATCTCGACGAAAACGACTACAATCATGCACAAATAGATTGTTTACTTTATTGTTATGAGAGTTTCCATGGTAACTAAGCATGAATATTACACATGGGTAAAATTTTTCCGGATGAGCCAATAGAGAGCTTCGACATGATTACATTGAGTGTAAAATCACTTCTGTATCTTCTATAGTAACGGAGATATGCGAGTTTGAAATTTTATATAATGTTTTTTTAAAACGTGATTCCAAGGATGTATTACATTGTTTCAACAATGAAAGTGGTTATTTCAAATATCCACTACAACGATTACAATCATGCACAAATAGATTGTTTACTTTATTGTTATGATAGTTTCCATGGTAACTAAGCATGAATATTACACATGGGTAAAATTTTTCCGGAAGAGCCAATAGAGAGCTTCGACCTGATTCCATTGAGTGTAAAATCACATCTGTATCTTCTATAGTAACGGAGATATGCGAGTTTGAATTTTTATATAATGTTTTTGTAAAACGTGATTCCAAGGATGTATTACATTGTTTCAACAATGAAAGTGGTTATTTCAAATATCCACTACAACGATTACAATCATGCACAAATAGATTGTTTACTTTATTGTTATGATAGTTTCCATGGTAACTAAGCATGAATATTACACATGGGTAAAATTTTTCCGGAAGAGCCAATAGAGAGCTTCGACCTGATTCCATTGAGTGTAAAATCACATCTGTATCTTCTATAGTAACGGAGATATGCGAGTTTGAATTTTTATATAATGTTTTTGTAAAACGTGATTCCAAGGATGTATTACATTGTTTCAACAATGAAAGTGGTTATTTCAAATATCCACTACAACGACTGCAATCATGCACAAATAGATTGTTTACTTTATTGTTATGATAGTTTCCATGGTAACTAAGCATGAATATTACACATGGGTAAAATTTTTCCGGATGAGCCAATAGAGAGCTTCGACATGATTACATTGAGGGTTAAATCACTTCTGTATCTTCTATAGTTACGGAGATATGCGAGTTTGAAATTTTATATAATGTTTTTTTAAAACGTGATTCCAAGGATGTATTACATTGTTTCAACAATGAAAGTGGTTATTTCAAATCTCCACGACAACGACTACAATCATGCACAAATACATTGTTTACTTTATTGTTATGATAGTTTCCTTGGTAACTAAGCTTGAATATTAATCATGGGAAAATTTTTTCCGGATGAGCCAATAGAGAGCTTCGACCTGATTACATTGAGTGTAAAATCACATCTGCATCTTCTATACTAACGGAGATATGCGAGTTTGAAATTTCATATAATGTTTTCGTAAAACGTGATTCCAAGGATGTATTACATTGTTTCAACAATGAAAGAGGTTTTTTCAAATCTCCACTACAACGACTACAATCATGCACAAATAGATTGTTTACTTTATTGTTATGATAGTTTCCATGGTAACTAAGCATGAATATTACACATGGGAAATTTTTTTCCGGATGAGCCAATAGAGACCTTCGACCTGATTCCATTGAGTGTAAAATCACTTCTGTATCTTCTATAGTAACGGAGATATGCGAGTTTGAAATTTTATATAATGTTTTTGTAAAACGTGATTCCAAGGATGTATTACATTGTTTCAACAATGAAAGTGTTTATTTCAAATCTCCACGACAACGACTACAATCATGCACAAATAGATTGTTTACTTTATTGTTATGATAGTTTCCTTGGTAACTAAGCTTGAATATTAAACATGGGAAAATTTTTTCCGGATGAGCCAATAGAGAGCTTCGACCTGATTACATTGAGTGTAAAATCACATCTGCATCTTCTATACTAACGGAGATTTGCGAGTTTGAAATTTCATATAATGTTTTTCGTAAAACGTGATTCCAAGGATGTATTACATTGTTTCAACAATGAAAGAGGTTTTTTCAAATCTCCACTACAACGACTACAGTCATGCACAAATTGATTGTTTAGTTTATTGTTATGATAGTTTCCATGGTAACTAAGCATGAATATTACACATGGGTAAAATTTTTCCGGATGAGCCAATAGAGAGCTTCGACCTGATTCCTTTGAGTGTAAAATCACTTCTGTATCTTCTATAGTAACGGAGATATGCGAGTTTGAAATTTTATATAATGTTTTTGTAAAACGTGATTCCAAGGATGTATTACATTGTTTCAACAATGAAAGTGGTTATTTCAAATCTCGACGAAAACGACTACAATCATGCACAAATAGATTGTTTACTTTATTGTTATGAGAGTTTCCATGGTAACTAAGCATGAATATTACACATGGGTAAAATTTTTCCGGATGAGCCAATAGAGAGCTTCGACATGATTACATTGAGTGTAAAATCACTTCTGTATCTTCTATAGTAACGGAGATATGCGAGTTTGAAATTTTATATAATGTTTTTTTAAAACGTGATTCCAAGGATGTATTACATTGTTTCAACAATGAAAGTGGTTATTTCAAATATCCACTACAACGATTACAATCATGCACAAATAGATTGTTTACTTTATTGTTATGATAGTTTCCATGGTAACTAAGCATGAATATTACACATGGGTAAAATTTTTCCGGAAGAGCCAATAGAGAGCTTCGACCTGATTCCATTGAGTGTAAAATCACATCTGTATCTTCTATAGTAATGGAGATATGCGAGTTTGAATTTTTATATAATGTTTTTGTAAAACGTGATTCCAAGGATGTATTACATTGTTTCAACAATGAAAGTGGTTATTTCAAATATCCACTACAACGATTACAATCATGCACAAATAGATTGTTTACTTTATTGTTATGATAGTTTCCATGGTAACTAAGCATGAATATTACACATGGGTAAAATTTTTCCGGAAGAGCCAATAGAGAGCTTCGACCTGATTCCATTGAGTGTAAAATCACATCTGTATCTTCTATAGTAACGGAGATATGCGAGTTTGAATTTTTATATAATGTTTTTGTAAAACGTGATTCCAAGGATGTATTACATTGTTTCAACAATGAAAGTGGTTATTTCAAATATCCACTACAACGACTGCAATCATGCACAAATAGATTGTTTACTTTATTGTTATGATAGTTTCCTTGGTAACTAAGCTTGAATATTAATCATGGGAAATTTTTTTCCGGATGAGCCAATAGAGAGCTTCGACCTGATTACATTGAGTGTAAAATCACATCTGCATCTTCTATACTAACGGAGATATGCGAGTTTGAAATTTTATATAATGTTTTTGTAAAACGTGATTCCAAGGATGTATTACATTGTTTCAACAATGAAAGTGGTTATTTCAAATATCCACTACAACGATTACAATCATGCACAAATAGATTGTTTACTTTATTGTTATGATAGTTTCCATGGTAACTAAGCATGAATATTACACATGGGTAAAATTTTTCCGGATGAGCCAATAGAGAGCTTCGACATGATTACATTGAGGGTAAAATCACTTCTGTATCTTCTATAGTTACGGAGATATGCGAGTTTGAAATTTTATATAATGTTTTTTTAAAACGTGATTCCAAGGATGTATTACATTGTTTCAACAATGAAAGTGGTTATTTCAAATCTCCACGACAACGACTACAATCATGCACAAATAGATTGTTTACTTTATTGTTATGATAGTTTCCTTGGTAACTAAGCTTGAATATTAATCATGGGAATTTTTTTTCCGGATGAGCCAATAGAGAGCTTCGACCTGATTACATTGAGTGTAAAATCACATCTGTATCTTCTATAGTAACGGAGATATGCGAGTTTGAAATTTTATATAATTTTTTTTTTTTAAAACGTGATTCCAAGGATGTATTACATTGTTTCAACAATGAAAGTGGTTATTTCAAATATCCACTACAACGACTGCAATCATGCACAAATAGATTGTTTAATTTATTGTTATGATAACTTCCATGTTAACTAAGCATGAATATTACACATGGGTAAAATTTTTCCGGATGAGCCAATAGAGAGCTTCGACATGATTACATTGAGTGTAAAATCACTTCTGTATCTTCTATAGTAACGGAGATATGCGAGTTTGAAATTTTATATAATGTTTTTTTAAAACGTGATTCCAAGGATGTATTACATTGTTTCAACAATGAAAGTGGTTATTTCAAATCTCCACGACAACGACTACAATCATGCACAAATAGATTGTTTACTTTATTGTTATGAGAGTTTCCATGGTAACTAAGCATGAATATTACACATGGGTAAAATTTTTCCGGATGAGCCAATAGAGAGCTTCGACATGATTGCATTGAGTGTAAAATCACTTCTGTATCTTCTATAGTAACGGAGATATGCGAGTTTGAAATTTTATATAATGTTTTTTTAAAACGTGATTCCAAGGATGTATTACATTGTTTCAACAATGAAAGTGGTTATTTCAAATATCCACTACAACGATTACAATCATGCACAAATAGATTGTTTACTTTATTGTTATGATAGTTTCCATGGTAACTAAGCATGAATATTACACATGGGTAAAATTTTTCCGGAAGAGCCAATAGAGAGCTTCGACCTGATTCCATTGAGTGTAAAATCACATCTGTATCGTCTATAGTAACGGAGATATGCGAGTTTGAATTTTTATATAATGTTTTTGTAAAACGTGATTCCAAGGATGTATTACATTTTTTCAACAATGAAAGTGGTTATTTCAAATATCCACTACAACGACTGCAATCATGCACAAATAGATTGTTTACTTTATTGTTATGATAGTTTCCTTGGTAACTAAGCTTGAATATTAATCATGGGAAAATTTTTTCCGGATGAGCCAATAGAGAGCTTCGACCTGATTACATTGAGTGTAAAATCACATCTGCATCTTCTATACTAACGGAGATATGCGAGTTTGAAATTTTATATAATGTTTTTGTAAAACGTGATTCCAAGGATGTATTACATTGTTTCAACAATGAAAGTGGTTATTTCAAATATCCACTACAACGATTACAATCATGCACAAATAGATTGTTTACTTTATTGTTATGATAGTTTCCATGGTAACTAAGCATGAATATTACACATGGGTAAAATTTTTCCGGATGAGCCAATAGAGAGCTTCGACCTGATTACATTGAGTGTAAAATCACATCTGCATCTTCTATACTAACGGAGATATGCGAGTTTGAAATTTCATATAATGTTTTCGTAAAACGTGATTCCAAGGATGTATTACATTGTTTCAACAATGAAAGTGGTTATTTCAAATCTCCACTACAACGACTACAATCATGCACAAATAGATTGTTTACTTTATTGTTATGATAGTTTCCATTGTAACTAAGCATGAATATTACACATGGGAAAATTTTTTCCGGATGAGCCAATAGAGAGCTTCGACCTGATTCCATTGAGTGTAAAATCACATCTGTATCTTCTATAGTAACGGAGATATGCGAGTTTGAAATTTTATATAATTTTTTTTTTTAAAACGTGATTCCAAGGATGTATTACATTGTTTCAACAATGAAAGTGGTTATTTCAAATATCCACTACAACGACTGCAATCATGCACAAATAGATTGTTTAATTTATTGTTATGATAACTTCCATGGTAACTAAGCATGAATATTACACATGGGTAAAATTTTTCCGGATGAGCCAATAGAGAGCTTCGACATGATTACATTGAGTGTAAAATCACTTCTGTATCTTCTATAGTAACGGAGATATGCGAGTTTGAAATTTTATATAATGTTTTTTTAAAACGTGATTCCAAGGATGTATTACATTGTTTCAACAATGAAAGTGGTTATTTCAAATCTCCACGACAACGACTACAATCATGCACAAATAGATTGTTTACTTTATTGTTATGATAGTTTCCTTGGTAACTAAGCTTGAATATTAATCATGGGAAATTTTTTTCCGGATGAGCCAATAGAGAGCTTCGACCTGATTACATTGAGTGTAAAATCACATCTGCATCTTCTATACTAACGGAGATATGCGAGTTTGAAATTTTATATAATGTTTTTGTAAAACGTGATTCCAAGGATGTATTACATTGTTTCAACAATGAAAGTGGTTATTTCAAATATCCACTACAACGATTACAATCATGCACAAATAGATTGTTTACTTTATTGTTATGATAGTTTCCATGGTAACTAAGCATGAATATTACACATGGGTAAAATTTTTCCGGATGAGCCAATAGAGAGCTTCGACATGATTACATTGAGGGTTAAATCACTTCTGTATCTTCTATAGTTACGGAGATATGCGAGTTTGAAATTTTATATAATGTTTTTTTAAAACGTGATTCCAAGGATGTATTACATTGTTTCAACAATGAAAGTGGTTATTTCAAATCTCCACGACAACGACTACAATCATGCACAAATACATTGTTTACTTTATTGTTATGATAGTTTCCTTGGTAACTAAGCTTGAATATTAATCATGGGAAAATTTTTTCCGGATGAGCCAATAGAGAGCTTCGACCTGATTACATTGAGTGTAAAATCACATCTGCATCTTCTATACTAACGGAGATATGCGAGTTTGAAATTTCATATAATGTTTTCGTAAAACGTGATTCCAAGGATGTATTACATTGTTTCAACAATGAAAGAGGTTTTTTCAAATCTCCACTACAACGACTACAATCATGCACAAATAGATTGTTTACTTTATTGTTATGATAGTTTCCATGGTAACTAAGCATGAATATTACACATGGGAAATTTTTTTCCGGATGAGCCAATAGAGACCTTCGACCTGATTCCATTGAGTGTAAAATCACTTCTGTATCTTCTATAGTAACGGAGATATGCGAGTTTGAAATTTTATATAATGTTTTTGTAAAACGTGATTCCAAGGATGTATTACATTGTTTCAACAATGAAAGTGTTTATTTCAAATCTCCACGACAACGACTACAATCATGCACAAATAGATTGTTTACTTTATTGTTATGATAGTTTCCTTGGTAACTAAGCTTGAATATTAAACATGGGAAAATTTTTTCCGGATGAGCCAATAGAGAGCTTCGACCTGATTACATTGAGTGTAAAATCACATCTGCATCTTCTATACTAACGGAGATTTGCGAGTTTGAAATTTCATATAATGTTTTTCGTAAAACGTGATTCCAAGGATGTATTACATTGTTTCAACAATGAAAGAGGTTTTTTCAAATCTCCACTACAACGACTACAGTCATGCACAAATTGATTGTTTAGTTTATTGTTATGATAGTTTCCATGGTAACTAAGCATGAATATTACACATGGGTAAAATTTTTCCGGAAGAGCCAATAGAGAGCTTCGACCTGATTCCATTGAGTGTAAAATCACATCTGTATCTTCTATAGTAACGGAGATATGCGAGTTTGAAATTTTATATAATGTTTTTGTAAAACGTGATTCCAAGGATGTATTACATTGTTTCAACAATGAAAGTGGTTATTTCAAATCTCGACGAAAACGACTACAATCATGCACAAATAGATTGTTTACTTTATTGTTATGAGAGTTTCCATGGTAACTAAGCATGAATATTACACATGGGTAAAATTTTTCCGGATGAGCCAATAGAGAGCTTCGACATGATTACATTGAGTGTAAAATCACTTCTGTATCTTCTATAGTAACGGAGATATGCGAGTTTGAAATTTTATATAATGTTTTTTTAAAACGTGATTCCAAGGATGTATTACATTGTTTCAACAATGAAAGTGGTTATTTCAAATATCCACTACAACGATTACAATCATGCACAAATAGATTGTTTACTTTATTGTTATGATAGTTTCCATGGTAACTAAGCATGAATATTACACATGGGTAAAATTTTTCCGGAAGAGCCAATAGAGAGCTTCGACCTGATTCCATTGAGTGTAAAATCACATCTGTATCTTCTATAGTAACGGAGATATGCGAGTTTGAATTTTTATATAATGTTTTTGTAAAACGTGATTCCAAGGATGTATTACATTGTTTCAACAATGAAAGTGGTTATTTCAAATATCCACTACAACGACTGCAATCATGCACAAATAGATTGTTTACTTTATTGTTATGATAGTTTCCTTGGTAACTAAGCTTGAATATTAATCATGGGAAATTTTTTTCCGGATGAGCCAATAGAGAGCTTCGACCTGATTACATTGAGTGTAAAATCACATCTGCATCTTCTATACTAACGGAGATATGCGAGTTTGAAATTTTATATATGGTTTTTGTAAAACGTGATTCCAAGGATGTATTACATTGTTTCAACAATGAAAGTGGTTATTTCAAATATCCACTACAACGATTACAATCATGCACAAATAGATTGTTTACTTTATTGTTATGATAGTTTCCATGGTAACTAAGCATGAATATTACACATGGGTAAATTTTTTCCGGATGAGCCAATAGAGAGCTTCGACATGATTACATTGAGGGTAAAATCACTTCTGTATCTTCTATAGTTACGGAGATATGCGAGTTTGAAATTTTATATAATGTTTTTTTAAAACGTGATTCCAAGGATGTATTACATTGTTTCAACAATGAAAGTGGTTATTTCAAATCTCCACGACAACGACTACAATCATGCACAAATAGATTGTTTACTTTATTGTTATGATAGTTTCCTTGGTAACTAAGCTTGAATATTAATCATGGGAATTTTTTTTCCGGATGAGCCAATAGAGAGCTTCGACCTGATTACATTGAGTGTAAAATCACATCTGCATCTTCTATACTAACGGAGATATGCGAGTTTGAAATTTCATATAATGTTTTCGTAAAACGTGATTCCAAGGATGTATTACATTGTTTCAACAATGAAAGTGGTTATTTCAAATCTCCACTACAACGACTACAATCATGCACAAATAGATTGTTTACTTTATTGTTATGATAGTTTCCATGGTAACTAAGCATGAATATTACACATGGGAAAATTTTTTCCGGATGAGCCAATAGAGAGCTTCGACCTGATTCCATTGAGTGTAAAATCACATCTGTATCTTCTATAGTAACGGAGATATGCGAGTTTGAAATTTTATATATTTTTTTTTTTTAAAACGTGATTCCAAGGATGTATTACATTGTTTCAACAATGAAAGTGGTTATTTCAAATATCCACTACAACGACTGCAATCATGCACAAATAGATTGTTTAATTTATTGTTATGATAACTTCCATGTTAACTAAGCATGAATATTACACATGGGTAAAATTTTTCCGGATGAGCCAATAGAGAGCTTCGACATGATTACATTGAGTGTAAAATCACTTCTGTATCTTCTATAGTAACGGAGATATGCGAGTTTGAAATTTTATATAATGTTTTTTTAAAACGTGATTCCAAGGATGTATTACATTGTTTCAACAATGAAAGTGGTTATTTCAAATCTCCACGACAACGACTACAATCATGCACAAATAGATTGTTTACTTTATTGTTATGAGAGTTTCCATGGTAACTAAGCATGAATATTACACATGGGTAAAATTTTTCCGGATGAGCCAATAGAGAGCTTCGACATGATTGCATTGAGTGTAAAATCACTTCTGTATCTTCTATAGTAACGGAGATATGCGAGTTTGAAATTTTATATAATGTTTTTTTAAAACGTGATTCCAAGGATGTATTACATTGTTTCAACAATGAAAGTGGTTATTTCAAATATCCACTACAACGATTACAATCATGCACAAATAGATTGTTTACTTTATTGTTATGATAGTTTCCATGGTAACTAAGCATGAATATTACACATGGGTAAAATTTTTCCGGAAGAGCCAATAGAGAGCTTCGACCTGATTCCATTGAGTGTAAAATCACATCTGTATCGTCTATAGTAACGGAGATATGCGAGTTTGAATTTTTATATAATGTTTTTGTAAAACGTGATTCCAAGGATGTATTACATTTTTTCAACAATGAAAGTGGTTATTTCAAATATCCACTACAACGACTGCAATCATGCACAAATAGATTGTTTACTTTATTGTTATGATAGTTTCCTTGGTAACTAAGCTTGAATATTAATCATGGGAAAATTTTTTCCGGATGAGCCAATAGAGAGCTTCGACCTGATTACATTGAGTGTAAAATCACATCTGCATCTTCTATACTAACGGAGATATGCGAGTTTGAAATTTTATATAATTTTTTTTTTTAAAACGTGATTCCAAGGATGTATTACATTGTTTCAACAATGAAAGTGGTTATTTCAAATATCCACTACAACGACTGCAATCATGCACAAATAGATTGTTTAATTTATTGTTATGATAACTTCCATGGTAACTAAGCATGAATATTACACATGGGTAAAATTTTTCCGGATGAGCCAATAGAGAGCTTCGACATGATTACATTGAGTGTAAAATCACTTCTGTATCTTCTATAGTAACGGAGATATGCGAGTTTGAAATTTTATATAATGTTTTTTTAAAACGTGATTCCAAGGATGTATTACATTGTTTCAACAATGAAAGTGGTTATTTCAAATCTCCACGACAACGACTACAATCATGCACAAATAGATTGTTTACTTTATTGTTATGATAGTTTCCTTGGTAACTAAGCTTGAATATTAATCATGGGAAATTTTTTTCCGGATGAGCCAATAGAGAGCTTCGACCTGATTACATTGAGTGTAAAATCACATCTGCATCTTCTATACTAACGGAGATATGCGAGTTTGAAATTTTATATAATGTTTTTGTAAAACGTGATTCCAAGGATGTATTACATTGTTTCAACAATGAAAGTGGTTATTTCAAATATCCACTACAACGATTACAATCATGCACAAATAGATTGTTTACTTTATTGTTATGATAGTTTCCATGGTAACTAAGCATGAATATTACACATGGGTAAAATTTTTCCGGATGAGCCAATAGAGAGCTTCGACATGATTACATTGAGGGTTAAATCACTTCTGTATCTTCTATAGTTACGGAGATATGCGAGTTTGAAATTTTATATAATGTTTTTTTAAAACGTGATTCCAAGGATGTATTACATTGTTTCAACAATGAAAGTGGTTATTTCAAATCTCCACGACAACGACTACAATCATGCACAAATACATTGTTTACTTTATTGTTATGATAGTTTCCTTGGTAACTAAGCTTGAATATTAATCATGGGAAAATTTTTTCCGGATGAGCCAATAGAGAGCTTCGACCTGATTACATTGAGTGTAAAATCACATCTGCATCTTCTATACTAACGGAGATATGCGAGTTTGAAATTTCATATAATGTTTTCGTAAAACGTGATTCCAAGGATGTATTACATTGTTTCAACAATGAAAGAGGTTTTTTCAAATCTCCACTACAACGACTACAATCATGCACAAATAGATTGTTTACTTTATTGTTATGATAGTTTCCATGGTAACTAAGCATGAATATTACACATGGGAAATTTTTTTCCGGATGAGCCAATAGAGACCTTCGACCTGATTCCATTGAGTGTAAAATCACTTCTGTATCTTCTATAGTAACGGAGATATGCGAGTTTGAAATTTTATATAATGTTTTTGTAAAACGTGATTCCAAGGATGTATTACATTGTTTCAACAATGAAAGTGTTTATTTCAAATCTCCACGACAACGACTACAATCATGCACAAATAGATTGTTTACTTTATTGTTATGATAGTTTCCTTGGTAACTAAGCTTGAATATTAAACATGGGAAAATTTTTTCCGGATGAGCCAATAGAGAGCTTCGACCTGATTACATTGAGTGTAAAATCACATCTGCATCTTCTATACTAACGGAGATTTGCGAGTTTGAAATTTCATATAATGTTTTTCGTAAAACGTGATTCCAAGGATGTATTACATTGTTTCAACAATGAAAGAGGTTTTTTCAAATCTCCACTACAACGACTACAGTCATGCACAAATTGATTGTTTAGTTTATTGTTATGATAGTTTCCATGGTAACTAAGCATGAATATTACACATGGGTAAAATTTTTCCGGATGAGCCAATAGAGAGCTTCGACCTGATTCCTTTGAGTGTAAAATCACTTCTGTATCTTCTATAGTAACGGAGATATGCGAGTTTGAAATTTTATATAATGTTTTTGTAAAACGTGATTCCAAGGATGTATTACATTGTTTCAACAATGAAAGTGGTTATTTCAAATCTCGACGAAAACGACTACAATCATGCACAAATAGATTGTTTACTTTATTGTTATGAGAGTTTCCATGGTAACTAAGCATGAATATTACACATGGGTAAAATTTTTCCGGATGAGCCAA
Organism: Lepisma saccharinum; assembly: GCF_977018435.1. NCBI lineage: Eukaryota > Metazoa > Arthropoda > Insecta > Zygentoma > Lepismatidae > Lepisma > Lepisma saccharinum. Next base: position 1,904,099 of record NC_139242.1, on the reverse strand, counting down.
TAGAGAGCTTCGACATGATTACATTGAGTGTAAAATCACTTCTGTATCTTCTATAGTAACGGAGATATGCGAGTTTGAAATTTTATATAATGTTTTTTTAAAACGTGATTCCAAGGATGTATTACATTGTTTCAACAATGAAAGTGGTTATTTCAAATATCCACTACAACGATTACAATCATGCACAAATAGATTGTTTACTTTATTGTTATGATAGTTTCCATGGTAACTAAGCATGAATATTACACATGGGTAAAATTTTTCCGGAAGAGCCAATAGAGAGCTTCGACCTGATTCCATTGAGTGTAAAATCACATCTGTATCTTCTATAGTAACGGAGATATGCGAGTTTGAATTTTTATATAATGTTTTTGTAAAACGTGATTCCAAGGATGTATTACATTGTTTCAACAATGAAAGTGGTTATTTCAAATATCCACTACAACGACTGCAATCATGCACAAATAGATTGTTTACTTTATTGTTATGATAGTTTCCTTGGTAACTAAGCTTGAATATTAATCATGGGAAATTTTTTTCCGGATGAGCCAATAGAGAGCTTCGACCTGATTACATTGAGTGTAAAATCACATCTGCATCTTCTATACTAACGGAGATATGCGAGTTTGAAATTTTATATATGGTTTTTGTAAAACGTGATTCCAAGGATGTATTACATTGTTTCAACAATGAAAGTGGTTATTTCAAATATCCACTACAACGATTACAATCATGCACAAATAGATTGTTTACTTTATTGTTATGATAGTTTCCATGGTAACTAAGCATGAATATTACACATGGGTAAATTTTTTCCGGATGAGCCAATAGAGAGCTTCGACATGATTACATTGAGGGTAAAATCACTTCTGTATCTTCTATAGTTACGGAGATATGCGAGTTTGAAATTTTATATAATGTTTTTTTAAAACGTGATTCCAAGGATGTATTACATTGTTTCAACAATGAAAGTGGTTATTTCAAATCTCCACGACAACGACTACAATCATGCACAAATAGATTGTTTACTTTATTGTTATGATAGTTTCCTTGGTAACTAAGCTTGAATATTAATCATGGGAATTTTTTTTCCGGATGAGCCAATAGAGAGCTTCGACCTGATTACATTGAGTGTAAAATCACATCTGCATCTTCTATACTAACGGAGATATGCGAGTTTGAAATTTCATATAATGTTTTCGTAAAACGTGATTCCAAGGATGTATTACATTGTTTCAACAATGAAAGTGGTTATTTCAAATCTCCACTACAACGACTACAATCATGCACAAATAGATTGTTTACTTTATTGTTATGATAGTTTCCATGGTAACTAAGCATGAATATTACACATGGGAAAATTTTTTCCGGATGAGCCAATAGAGAGCTTCGACCTGATTCCATTGAGTGTAAAATCACATCTGTATCTTCTATAGTAACGGAGATATGCGAGTTTGAAATTTTATATATTTTTTTTTTTTAAAACGTGATTCCAAGGATGTATTACATTGTTTCAACAATGAAAGTGGTTATTTCAAATATCCACTACAACGATTACAATCATGCACAAATAGATTGTTTACTTTATTGTTATGATAGTTTCCATGGTAACTAAGCATGAATATTACACATGGGTAAAATTTTTCCGGATGAGCCAATAGAGAGCTTCGACATGATTACATTGAGGGTTAAATCACTTCTGTATCTTCTATAGTTACGGAGATATGCGAGTTTGAAATTTTATATAATGTTTTTTTAAAACGTGATTCCAAGGATGTATTACATTGTTTCAACAATGAAAGTGGTTATTTCAAATCTCCACGACAACGACTACAATCATGCACAAATACATTGTTTACTTTATTGTTATGATAGTTTCCTTGGTAACTAAGCTTGAATATTAATCATGGGAAAATTTTTTCCGGATGAGCCAATAGAGAGCTTCGACCTGATTACATTGAGTGTAAAATCACATCTGCATCTTCTATACTAACGGAGATATGCGAGTTTGAAATTTCATATAATGTTTTCGTAAAACGTGATTCCAAGGATGTATTACATTGTTTCAACAATGAAAGAGGTTTTTTCAAATCTCCACTACAACGACTACAATCATGCACAAATAGATTGTTTACTTTATTGTTATGATAGTTTCCATGGTAACTAAGCATGAATATTACACATGGGAAATTTTTTTCCGGATGAGCCAATAGAGACCTTCGACCTGATTCCATTGAGTGTAAAATCACTTCTGTATCTTCTATAGTAACGGAGATATGCGAGTTTGAAATTTTATATAATGTTTTTGTAAAACGTGATTCCAAGGATGTATTACATTGTTTCAACAATGAAAGTGTTTATTTCAAATCTCCACGACAACGACTACAATCATGCACAAATAGATTGTTTACTTTATTGTTATGATAGTTTCCTTGGTAACTAAGCTTGAATATTAAACATGGGAAAATTTTTTCCGGATGAGCCAATAGAGAGCTTCGACCTGATTACATTGAGTGTAAAATCACATCTGCATCTTCTATACTAACGGAGATTTGCGAGTTTGAAATTTCATATAATGTTTTTCGTAAAACGTGATTCCAAGGATGTATTACATTGTTTCAACAATGAAAGAGGTTTTTTCAAATCTCCACTACAACGACTACAGTCATGCACAAATTGATTGTTTAGTTTATTGTTATGATAGTTTCCATGGTAACTAAGCATGAATATTACACATGGGTAAAATTTTTCCGGATGAGCCAATAGAGAGCTTCGACCTGATTCCTTTGAGTGTAAAATCACTTCTGTATCTTCTATAGTAACGGAGATATGCGAGTTTGAAATTTTATATAATGTTTTTGTAAAACGTGATTCCAAGGATGTATTACATTGTTTCAACAATGAAAGTGGTTATTTCAAATCTCGACGAAAACGACTACAATCATGCACAAATAGATTGTTTACTTTATTGTTATGAGAGTTTCCATGGTAACTAAGCATGAATATTACACATGGGTAAAATTTTTCCGGATGAGCCAATAGAGAGCTTCGACATGATTACATTGAGTGTAAAATCACTTCTGTATCTTCTATAGTAACGGAGATATGCGAGTTTGAAATTTTATATAATGTTTTTTTAAAACGTGATTCCAAGGATGTATTACATTGTTTCAACAATGAAAGTGGTTATTTCAAATATCCACTACAACGATTACAATCATGCACAAATAGATTGTTTACTTTATTGTTATGATAGTTTCCATGGTAACTAAGCATGAATATTACACATGGGTAAAATTTTTCCGGAAGAGCCAATAGAGAGCTTCGACCTGATTCCATTGAGTGTAAAATCACATCTGTATCTTCTATAGTAACGGAGATATGCGAGTTTGAATTTTTATATAATGTTTTTGTAAAACGTGATTCCAAGGATGTATTACATTGTTTCAACAATGAAAGTGGTTATTTCAAATATCCACTACAACGACTGCAATCATGCACAAATAGATTGTTTACTTTATTGTTATGATAGTTTCCTTGGTAACTAAGCTTGAATATTAATCATGGGAAATTTTTTTCCGGATGAGCCAATAGAGAGCTTCGACCTGATTACATTGAGTGTAAAATCACATCTGCATCTTCTATACTAACGGAGATATGCGAGTTTGAAATTTTATATATGGTTTTTGTAAAACGTGATTCCAAGGATGTATTACATTGTTTCAACAATGAAAGTGGTTATTTCAAATATCCACTACAACGATTACAATCATGCACAAATAGATTGTTTACTTTATTGTTATGATAGTTTCCATGGTAACTAAGCATGAATATTACACATGGGTAAATTTTTTCCGGATGAGCCAATAGAGAGCTTCGACATGATTACATTGAGGGTAAAATCACTTCTGTATCTTCTATAGTTACGGAGATATGCGAGTTTGAAATTTTATATAATGTTTTTTTAAAACGTGATTCCAAGGATGTATTACATTGTTTCAACAATGAAAGTGGTTATTTCAAATCTCCACGACAACGACTACAATCATGCACAAATAGATTGTTTACTTTATTGTTATGATAGTTTCCTTGGTAACTAAGCTTGAATATTAATCATGGGAATTTTTTTTCCGGATGAGCCAATAGAGAGCTTCGACCTGATTACATTGAGTGTAAAATCACATCTGCATCTTCTATACTAACGGAGATATGCGAGTTTGAAATTTCATATAATGTTTTCGTAAAACGTGATTCCAAGGATGTATTACATTGTTTCAACAATGAAAGTGGTTATTTCAAATCTCCACTACAACGACTACAATCATGCACAAATAGATTGTTTACTTTATTGTTATGATAGTTTCCATGGTAACTAAGCATGAATATTACACATGGGAAAATTTTTTCCGGATGAGCCAATAGAGAGCTTCGACCTGATTCCATTGAGTGTAAAATCACATCTGTATCTTCTATAGTAACGGAGATATGCGAGTTTGAAATTTTATATATTTTTTTTTTTTAAAACGTGATTCCAAGGATGTATTACATTGTTTCAACAATGAAAGTGGTTATTTCAAATATCCACTACAACGACTGCAATCATGCACAAATAGATTGTTTAATTTATTGTTATGATAACTTCCATGTTAACTAAGCATGAATATTACACATGGGTAAAATTTTTCCGGATGAGCCAATAGAGAGCTTCGACATGATTACATTGAGTGTAAAATCACTTCTGTATCTTCTATAGTAACGGAGATATGCGAGTTTGAAATTTTATATAATGTTTTTTTAAAACGTGATTCCAAGGATGTATTACATTGTTTCAACAATGAAAGTGGTTATTTCAAATCTCCACGACAACGACTACAATCATGCACAAATAGATTGTTTACTTTATTGTTATGAGAGTTTCCATGGTAACTAAGCATGAATATTACACATGGGTAAAATTTTTCCGGATGAGCCAATAGAGAGCTTCGACATGATTGCATTGAGTGTAAAATCACTTCTGTATCTTCTATAGTAACGGAGATATGCGAGTTTGAAATTTTATATAATGTTTTTTTAAAACGTGATTCCAAGGATGTATTACATTGTTTCAACAATGAAAGTGGTTATTTCAAATATCCACTACAACGATTACAATCATGCACAAATAGATTGTTTACTTTATTGTTATGATAGTTTCCATGGTAACTAAGCATGAATATTACACATGGGTAAAATTTTTCCGGAAGAGCCAATAGAGAGCTTCGACCTGATTCCATTGAGTGTAAAATCACATCTGTATCGTCTATAGTAACGGAGATATGCGAGTTTGAATTTTTATATAATGTTTTTGTAAAACGTGATTCCAAGGATGTATTACATTTTTTCAACAATGAAAGTGGTTATTTCAAATATCCACTACAACGACTGCAATCATGCACAAATAGATTGTTTACTTTATTGTTATGATAGTTTCCTTGGTAACTAAGCTTGAATATTAATCATGGGAAAATTTTTTCCGGATGAGCCAATAGAGAGCTTCGACCTGATTACATTGAGTGTAAAATCACATCTGCATCTTCTATACTAACGGAGATATGCGAGTTTGAAATTTTATATAATGTTTTTGTAAAACGTGATTCCAAGGATGTATTACATTGTTTCAACAATGAAAGTGGTTATTTCAAATCTCGACGAAAACGACTACAATCATGCACAAATAGATTGTTTACTTTATTGTTATGAGAGTTTCCATGGTAACTAAGCATGAATATTACACATGGGTAAAATTTTTCCGGATGAGCCAATAGAGAGCTTCGACATGATTACATTGAGTGTAAAATCACTTCTGTATCTTCTATAGTAACGGAGATATGCGAGTTTGAAATTTTATATAATGTTTTTTTAAAACGTGATTCCAAGGATGTATTACATTGTTTCAACAATGAAAGTGGTTATTTCAAATATCCACTACAACGATTACAATCATGCACAAATAGATTGTTTACTTTATTGTTATGATAGTTTCCATGGTAACTAAGCATGAATATTACACATGGGTAAAATTTTTCCGGAAGAGCCAATAGAGAGCTTCGACCTGATTCCATTGAGTGTAAAATCACATCTGTATCTTCTATAGTAACGGAGATATGCGAGTTTGAATTTTTATATAATGTTTTTGTAAAACGTGATTCCAAGGATGTATTACATTGTTTCAACAATGAAAGTGGTTATTTCAAATATCCACTACAACGACTGCAATCATGCACAAATAGATTGTTTACTTTATTGTTATGATAGTTTCCTTGGTAACTAAGCTTGAATATTAATCATGGGAAATTTTTTTCCGGATGAGCCAATAGAGAGCTTCGACCTGATTACATTGAGTGTAAAATCACATCTGCATCTTCTATACTAACGGAGATATGCGAGTTTGAAATTTTATATATGGTTTTTGTAAAACGTGATTCCAAGGATGTATTACATTGTTTCAACAATGAAAGTGGTTATTTCAAATATCCACTACAACGATTACAATCATGCACAAATAGATTGTTTACTTTATTGTTATGATAGTTTCCATGGTAACTAAGCATGAATATTACACATGGGTAAATTTTTTCCGGATGAGCCAATAGAGAGCTTCGACATGATTACATTGAGGGTAAAATCACTTCTGTATCTTCTATAGTTACGGAGATATGCGAGTTTGAAATTTTATATAATGTTTTTTTAAAACGTGATTCCAAGGATGTATTACATTGTTTCAACAATGAAAGTGGTTATTTCAAATCTCCACGACAACGACTACAATCATGCACAAATAGATTGTTTACTTTATTGTTATGATAGTTTCCTTGGTAACTAAGCTTGAATATTAATCATGGGAATTTTTTTTCCGGATGAGCCAATAGAGAGCTTCGACCTGATTACATTGAGTGTAAAATCACATCTGCATCTTCTATACTAACGGAGATATGCGAGTTTGAAATTTCATATAATGTTTTCGTAAAACGTGATTCCAAGGATGTATTACATTGTTTCAACAATGAAAGTGGTTATTTCAAATCTCCACTACAACGACTACAATCATGCACAAATAGATTGTTTACTTTATTGTTATGATAGTTTCCATGGTAACTAAGCATGAATATTACACATGGGAAAATTTTTTCCGGATGAGCCAATAGAGAGCTTCGACCTGATTCCATTGAGTGTAAAATCACATCTGTATCTTCTATAGTAACGGAGATATGCGAGTTTGAAATTTTATATATTTTTTTTTTTTAAAACGTGATTCCAAGGATGTATTACATTGTTTCAACAATGAAAGTGGTTATTTCAAATATCCACTACAACGACTGCAATCATGCACAAATAGATTGTTTAATTTATTGTTATGATAACTTCCATGTTAACTAAGCATGAATATTACACATGGGTAAAATTTTTCCGGATGAGCCAATAGAGAGCTTCGACATGATTACATTGAGTGTAAAATCACT
>NC_139242.1:1107400-1296400 GCF_977018435.1 Lepisma saccharinum | reverse complement strand
TTCCATGTTAACTAAGCATGAATATTACACATGGGTAAAATTTTTCCGGATGAGCCAATAGAGAGCTTCGACCTGATTCCATTGAGTGTAAAATCACTTCTGTATCTTCTATAGTAACGGAGATATGCGAGTTTGAAATTTTATATAATGTTTTTTTAAAACGTGATTCCAAGGATGTATTACATTGTTTCAACAATGAAAGTGGTTATTTCAAATCTCCACGACAACGACTACAATCATGCACAAATACATTGTTTACTTTATTGTTATGATAGTTTCCTTGGTAACTAAGCTTGAATATTAATCATGGGAAAATTTTTTCCGGATGAGCCAATAGAGAGCTTCGACCTGATTCCATTGAGTGTAAAATCACATCTGTATCTTCTATAGTAACGGAGATATGCGAGTTTGAAATTTTATATAATTTTTTTTTTTAAAACGTGATTCCAAGGATGTATTACATTGTTTCAACAATGAAAGTGGTTATTTCAAATATCCACTACAACGACTGCAATCATGCACAAATAGATTGTTTAATTTATTGTTATGATAACTTCCATGGTAACTAAGCATGAATATTACACATGGGTAAAATTTTTCCGAGTGAGCCAATAGAGAGCTTCGACATGATTACATTGAGTGTAAAATCACTTCTGTATCTTCTATAGTAACGGAGATATGCGAGTTTGAAATTTTATATAATGTTTTTTTAAAACGTGATTCCAAGGATGTATTACATTGTTTCAACAATGAAAGTGGTTATTTCAAATATCCACTACAACGATTACAATCATGCACAAATAGATTGTTTACTTTATTGTTATGATAGTTTCCATGGTAACTAAGCATGAATATTACACATGGGTAAAATTTTTCCGGATGAGCCAATAGAGAGCTTCGACATGATTACATTGAGGGTAAAATCACTTCTGTATCTTCTATAGTTACGGAGATATGCGAGTTTGAAATTTTATATAATGTTTTTTTAAAACGTGATTCCAAGGATGTATTACATTGTTTCAACAATGAAAGTGGTTATTTCAAATCTCCACGACAACGACTACAATCATGCACAAATACATTGTTTACTTTATTGTTATGATAGTTTCCTTGGTAACTAAGCTTGAATATTAATCATGGGAAAATTTTTTCCGGATGAGCCAATAGAGAGCTTCGACCTGATTACATTGAGTGTAAAATCACATCTGCATCTTCTATACTAACGGAGATATGCGAGTTTGAAATTTCATATAATGTTTTCGTAAAACGTGATTCCAAGGATGTATTACATTGTTTCAACAATGAAAGAGGTTTTTTCAAATCTCCACTACAACGACTACAATCATGCACAAATAGATTGTTTACTTTATTGTTATGATAGTTTCCATGGTAACTAAGCATGAATATTACACATGGGTAAAATTTTCCGGATGAGCCAATAGAGAGCTTCGACATGATTCCATTGAGTGTAAAATCACTTCTGTATCTTCTATAGTAACGGAGATATGCGAGTTTGAAATTTTATATAATGTTTTTGTAAAACGTGATTCCAAGGATGTATTACATTGTTTCAACAATGAAAGTGTTTATTTCAAATCTCCACGACAACGACTACAATCATGCACAAATAGATTGTTTACTTTATTGTTATGATAGTTTCCTTGGTAACTAAGCTTGAATATTAAACATGGGAAAATTTTTTCCGGATGAGCCAATAGAGAGCTTCGACCTGATTCCATTGAGTGTAAAATCACTTCTGTATCTTCTATAGTAACGGAGATATGCGAATTTGAAATTTTATATAATGTTTTTTAAAACGTGATTCCAAGGATGTATTACATTGTTTCAACAATGAAAGTGGTTATTTCAAATCTCCACGAAAACGACTACAATCATGCACAAATAGATTGTTTACTTTATTGTTATGAGAGTTTCCATGGTAACTAAGCATGAATATTACACATGGGTAAAATTTTTCCGGATGAGCCAATAGAGAGCTTCGACATGATTACATTGAGTGTAAAATCACTTCTGTATCTTCTATAGTAACGGAGATATGCGAGTTGAAATTTTATATAATGTTTTTGTAAAACGTGATTCCAAGGATGTATTACATTGTTTCAACAATGAAAGTGGTTATTTCAAATCTCCACGACAACGACTACAATCATGCACAAATAGATTGTTTACTTTATTGTTATGATAGTTTCCTTGGTAACTAAGCTTGACTATTAATCATGGGAAATTTTTTTCCGGATGAGCCAATAGAGAGCTTCGACCTGATTACATTGAGTGTAAAATCACATCTGCATCTTCTATAGTAACGGAGATATGCGAGTTTGAAATTTTTTATAATGTATTTGTAAAACGTGATTCCAAGGATGTATTACATTGTTTCAACAATGAAAGAGGTTTTTTCAAATCTCCACTACAACGACTACAATCATGCACAAATTGATTGTTTAGTTTATTGTTATGAGAGTTTCCATGGTAACTAAGCATGAATATTACACATGGGTAAAATTTTTCCGGATGAGCCAATAGAGAGCTTCGACATGATTACATTGAGTGTAAAATCACTTCTGTATCTTCTATAGTAACGGAGATATGCGAGTTTGAAATTTTATATAATGTTTTTTTAAAACGTGATTCCAAGGATGTATTACATTGTTTCAACAATGAAAGTGGTTATTTCAAATCTCCACGACAACGACTACAATCATGCACAAATAGATTGTTTACTTTATTGTTATGATAGTTTCCTTGGTAACTAAGCTTGAATATTAATCATGGGAATTTTTTTTCCGGATGAGCCAATAGAGAGCTTCGACCTGATTCCATTGAGTGTAAAATCACATCTGTATCTTCTATAGTAACGGAGATATGCGAGTTTGAAATTTTATATAATGTTTTTGTAAAACGTGATTCCAAGGATGTATTACATTGTTTCAACAATGAAAGTGGTTATTTCAAATATCCACTACAACGACTGCAATCATGCACAAATAGATTGTTTAATTTATTGTTATGATAGTTTCCATGGTAACTAAGCATGAATATTACACATGGGTAAATTTTTTCCGGATGAGCCAATAGAGAGCTTCGACATGATTACATTGAGTGTAAAATCACTTCTGTATCTTCTATAGTAACGGAGATATGCGAGTTTGAAATTTTATATAATGTTTTTTTAAAACGTGATTCCAAGGATGTATTACATTGTTTCAACAATGAAAGTGGTTATTTCAAATCTCCACGACAACGACTACAATCATGCACAAATACATTGTTTACTTTATTGTTATGATAGTTTCCTTGGTAACTAAGCTTGAATATTAATCATGGGAAAATTTTTTCCGGATGAGCCAATAGAGAGCTTCGACCTGATTCCATTGAGTGTAAAATCACATCTGTATCTTCTATAGTAACGGAGATATGCGAGTTTGAAATTTTATATATTTTTTTTTTTAAAACGTGATTCCAAGGATGTATTACATTGTTTCAACAATGAAAGTGGTTATTTCAAATATCCACTACAACGACTGCAATCATGCACAAATAGATTGTTTAATTTATTGTTATGATAACTTCCATGGTAACTAAGCATGAATATTACACATGGGTAAAATTTTTCCGAGTGAGCCAATAGAGAGCTTCGACATGATTACATTGAGTGTAAAATCACTTCTGTATCTTCTATAGTAACGGAGATATGCGAGTTTGAAATTTTATATAATGTTTTTTTAAAACGTGATTCCAAGGATGTATTACATTGTTTCAACAATGAAAGTGGTTATTTCAAATCTCCACGACAACGACTACAATCATGCACAAATAGATTGTTTACTTTATTGTTATGATAGTTTCCTTGGTAACTAAGCTTGAATATTAATCATGGGAAATTTTTTTCCGGATGAGCCAATAGAGAGCTTCGACCTGATTACATTGAGTGTAAAATCACATCTGCATCTTCTATACTAACGGAGATATGCGAGTTTGAAATTTTATATAATGTTTTTGTAAAACGTGATTCCAAGGATGTATTACATTGTTTCAACAATGAAAGTGGTTATTTCAAATATCCACTACAACGATTACAATCATGCACAAATAGATTGTTTACTTTATTGTTATGATAGTTTCCATGGTAACTAAGCATGAATATTACACATGGGTAAAATTTTTCCGGATGAGCCAATAGAGAGCTTCGACATGATTACATTGAGGGTAAAATCACTTCTGTATCTTCTATAGTTACGGAGATATGCGAGTTTGAAATTTTATATAATGTTTTTTTAAAACGTGATTCCAAGGATGTATTACATTGTTTCAACAATGAAAGTGGTTATTTCAAATCTCCACGACAACGACTACAATCATGCACAAATACATTGTTTACTTTATTGTTATGATAGTTTCCTTGGTAACTAAGCTTGAATATTAATCATGGGAAAAGTTTTTCCGGATGAGCCAATAGAGAGCTTCGACCTGATTCCATTGAGTGTAAAATCACATCTGTATCTTCTATAGTAACGGAGATATGCGAGTTTGAAATTTTATATAATTTTTTTTTTTAAAACGTGATTCCAAGGATGTATTACATTGTTTCAACAATGAAAGTGGTTATTTCAAATATCCACTACAACGACTGCAATCATGCACAAATAGATTGTTTAATTTATTGTTATGATAACTTCCATGTTAACTAAGCATGAATATTACACATGGGTAAAATTTTTCCGGATGAGCCAATAGAGAGCTTCGACATGATTACATTGAGTGTAAAATCACTTCTGTATCTTCTATAGTAACGGAGATATGCGAGTTTGAAATTTTATATAATGTTTTTTTAAAACGTGATTCCAAGGATGTATTACATTGTTTCAACAATGAAAGTGGTTATTTCAAATCTCCACGACAACGACTACAATCATGCACAAATAGATTGTTTACTTTATTGTTATGAGAGTTTCCATGGTAACTAAGCATGAATATTACACATGGGTAAAATTTTTCCGGAAGAGCCAATAGAGAGCTTCGACCTGATTCCATTGAGTGTAAAATCACATCTGTATCTTCTATAGTAACGGAGATATGCGAGTTTGAATTTTTATATAATGTTTTTGTAAAACGTGATTCCAAGGATGTATTACATTGTTTCAACAATGAAAGTGGTTATTTCAAATATCCACTACAACGACTGCAATCATGCACAAATAGATTGTTTACTTTATTGTTATGATAGTTTCGTTGGTAACTAAGCTTGAATATTAATCATGGGAAAATTTTTTCCGGATGAGCCAATAGAGAGCTTCGACCTGATTACATTGAGTGTAAAATCACATCTGCATCTTCTATACTAACGGAGATATGCGAGTTTGAAATTTTATATAATGTTTTTGTAAAACGTGATTCCAAGGATGTATTACATTGTTTCAACAATGAAAGTGGTTATTTCAAATATCCACTACAACGATTACAATCATGCACAAATAGATTGTTTACTTTATTGTTATGATAGTTTCCTTGGTAACTAAGCTTGACTATTAATCATGGGAAATTTTTTTCCGGATGAGCCAATAGAGAGCTTCGACCTGATTACATTGAGTGTAAAATCACATCTGCATCTTCTATAGTAACGGAGATATGCGAGTTTGAAATTTTTTATAATGTATTTGTAAAACGTGATTCCAAGGATGTATTACATTGTTTCAACAATGAAAGAGGTTTTTTCAAATCTCCACTACAACGACTACAATCATGCACAAATTGATTGTTTAGTTTATTGTTATGAGAGTTTCCATGGTAACTAAGCATGAATATTACACATGGGTAAAATTTTTCCGGATGAGCCAATAGAGAGCTTCGACATGATTACATTGAGTGTAAAATCACTTCTGTATCTTCTATAGTAACGGAGATATGCGAGTTTGAAATTTTATATAATGTTTTTTTAAAACGTGATTCCAAGGATGTATTACATTGTTTCAACAATGAAAGTGGTTATTTCAAATCTCCACGACAACGACTACAATCATGCACAAATAGATTGTTTACTTTATTGTTATGATAGTTTCCTTGGTAACTAAGCTTGAATATTAATCATGGGAATTTTTTTTCCGGATGAGCCAATAGAGAGCTTCGACCTGATTCCATTGAGTGTAAAATCACATCTGTATCTTCTATAGTAACGGAGATATGCGAGTTTGAAATTTTATATAATGTTTTTGTAAAACGTGATTCCAAGGATGTATTACATTGTTTCAACAATGAAAGTGGTTATTTCAAATATCCACTACAACGACTGCAATCATGCACAAATAGATTGTTTAATTTATTGTTATGATAGTTTCCATGGTAACTAAGCATGAATATTACACATGGGTAAATTTTTTCCGGATGAGCCAATAGAGAGCTTCGACATGATTACATTGAGTGTAAAATCACTTCTGTATCTTCTATAGTAACGGAGATATGCGAGTTTGAAATTTTATATAATGTTTTTTTAAAACGTGATTCCAAGGATGTATTACATTGTTTCAACAATGAAAGTGGTTATTTCAAATCTCCACGACAACGACTACAATCATGCACAAATACATTGTTTACTTTATTGTTATGATAGTTTCCTTGGTAACTAAGCTTGAATATTAATCATGGGAAAATTTTTTCCGGATGAGCCAATAGAGAGCTTCGACCTGATTCCATTGAGTGTAAAATCACATCTGTATCTTCTATAGTAACGGAGATATGCGAGTTTGAAATTTTATATATTTTTTTTTTTAAAACGTGATTCCAAGGATGTATTACATTGTTTCAACAATGAAAGTGGTTATTTCAAATATCCACTACAACGACTGCAATCATGCACAAATAGATTGTTTAATTTATTGTTATGATAACTTCCATGGTAACTAAGCATGAATATTACACATGGGTAAAATTTTTCCGAGTGAGCCAATAGAGAGCTTCGACATGATTACATTGAGTGTAAAATCACTTCTGTATCTTCTATAGTAACGGAGATATGCGAGTTTGAAATTTTATATAATGTTTTTTTAAAACGTGATTCCAAGGATGTATTACATTGTTTCAACAATGAAAGTGGTTATTTCAAATCTCCACGACAACGACTACAATCATGCACAAATAGATTGTTTACTTTATTGTTATGATAGTTTCCTTGGTAACTAAGCTTGAATATTAATCATGGGAAATTTTTTTCCGGATGAGCCAATAGAGAGCTTCGACCTGATTACATTGAGTGTAAAATCACATCTGCATCTTCTATACTAACGGAGATATGCGAGTTTGAAATTTTATATAATGTTTTTGTAAAACGTGATTCCAAGGATGTATTACATTGTTTCAACAATGAAAGTGGTTATTTCAAATATCCACTACAACGATTACAATCATGCACAAATAGATTGTTTACTTTATTGTTATGATAGTTTCCATGGTAACTAAGCATGAATATTACACATGGGTAAAATTTTTCCGGATGAGCCAATAGAGAGCTTCGACATGATTACATTGAGGGTAAAATCACTTCTGTATCTTCTATAGTTACGGAGATATGCGAGTTTGAAATTTTATATAATGTTTTTTTAAAACGTGATTCCAAGGATGTATTACATTGTTTCAACAATGAAAGTGGTTATTTCAAATCTCCACGACAACGACTACAATCATGCACAAATACATTGTTTACTTTATTGTTATGATAGTTTCCTTGGTAACTAAGCTTGAATATTAATCATGGGAAAAGTTTTTCCGGATGAGCCAATAGAGAGCTTCGACCTGATTCCATTGAGTGTAAAATCACATCTGTATCTTCTATAGTAACGGAGATATGCGAGTTTGAAATTTTATATAATTTTTTTTTTTAAAACGTGATTCCAAGGATGTATTACATTGTTTCAACAATGAAAGTGGTTATTTCAAATATCCACTACAACGACTGCAATCATGCACAAATAGATTGTTTAATTTATTGTTATGATAACTTCCATGTTAACTAAGCATGAATATTACACATGGGTAAAATTTTTCCGGATGAGCCAATAGAGAGCTTCGACATGATTACATTGAGTGTAAAATCACTTCTGTATCTTCTATAGTAACGGAGATATGCGAGTTTGAAATTTTATATAATGTTTTTTTAAAACGTGATTCCAAGGATGTATTACATTGTTTCAACAATGAAAGTGGTTATTTCAAATCTCCACGACAACGACTACAATCATGCACAAATAGATTGTTTACTTTATTGTTATGAGAGTTTCCATGGTAACTAAGCATGAATATTACACATGGGTAAAATTTTTCCGGAAGAGCCAATAGAGAGCTTCGACCTGATTCCATTGAGTGTAAAATCACATCTGTATCTTCTATAGTAACGGAGATATGCGAGTTTGAATTTTTATATAATGTTTTTGTAAAACGTGATTCCAAGGATGTATTACATTGTTTCAACAATGAAAGTGGTTATTTCAAATATCCACTACAACGACTGCAATCATGCACAAATAGATTGTTTACTTTATTGTTATGATAGTTTCGTTGGTAACTAAGCTTGAATATTAATCATGGGAAAATTTTTTCCGGATGAGCCAATAGAGAGCTTCGACCTGATTACATTGAGTGTAAAATCACATCTGCATCTTCTATACTAACGGAGATATGCGAGTTTGAAATTTTATATAATGTTTTTGTAAAACGTGATTCCAAGGATGTATTACATTGTTTCAACAATGAAAGTGGTTATTTCAAATATCCACTACAACGATTACAATCATGCACAAATAGATTGTTTACTTTATTGTTATGATAGTTTCCATGGTAACTAAGCATGAATATTACACATGGGTAAAATTTTTCCGGATGAGCCAATAGAGAGCTTCGACATGATTACATTGAGGGTAAAATCACTTCTGTATCTTCTATAGTTACGGAGATATGCGAGTTTGAAATTTTATATAATGTTTTTTTAAAACGTGATTCCAAGGATGTATTACATTGTTTCAACAATGAAAGTGGTTATTTCAAATCTCCACGACAACGACTACAATCATGCACAAATACATTGTTTACTTTATTGTTATGATAGTTTCCTTGGTAACTAAGCTTGAATACTAATCATGGGAAATTTTTTTCCGGATGAGCCAATAGAGAGCTTCGACCTGATTACATTGAGTGTAAAATCACATCTGCATCTTCTATACTAACGGAGATATGCGAGTTTGAAATTTCATATAATGTTTTCGTAAAACGTGATTCCAAGGATGTATTACATTGTTTCAACAATGAAAGAGGTTTTTTCAAATCTCCACTACAACGACTACAATCATGCACAAATAGATTGTTTACTTTATTGTTATGATAGTTTCCATGGTAACTAAGCATGAATATTACACATGGGAAATTTTTTTCCGGATGAGCCAATAGAGACCTTCGACCTGATTCCATTGAGTGTAAAATCACTTCTGTATCTTCTATAGTAACGGAGATATGCGAGTTTGAAATTTTATATAATGTTTTTGTAAAACGTGATTCCAAGGATGTATTACATTGTTTCAACAATGAAAGTGTTTATTTCAAATCTCCACGACAACGACTACAATCATGCACAAATAGATTGTTTACTTTATTGTTATGATAGTTTCCTTGGTAACTAAGCTTGAATATTAAACATGGGAAAATTTTTTCCGGATGAGCCAATAGAGAGCTTCGACCTGATTACATTGAGTGTAAAATCACATCTGCATCTTCTATACTAACGGAGATTTGCGAGTTTGAAATTTCATATAATGTTTTCGTAAAACGTGATTCCAAGGATGTATTACATTGTTTCAACAATGAAAGAGGTTTTTTCAAATCTCCACTACAACGACTACACTCATGCACAAATAGATTGTTTACTTTATTGTTATGATAGTTTCCATGGTAACTAAGCATGAATAATAATCATGGGAAAATTTTTTCCGGATGAGCCAATAGAGAGCTTCGACCTGATTCCATTGAGTGTAAAATCACTTCTGTATCTTCTATAGTAACGGAGATATGCGAATTTGAAATTTTATATAATGTTTTTTAAAACGTGATTCCAAGGATGTATTACATTGTTTCAACAATGAAAGTGGTTATTTCAAATCTCCACGAAAACGACTACAATCATGCACAAATAGATTGTTTACTTTATTGTTATGAGAGTTTCCATGGTAACTAAGCATGAATATTACACATGGGTAAAATTTTTCCGGATGAGCCAATAGAGAGCTTCGACATGATTACATTGAGTGTAAAATCACTTCTGTATCTTCCATAGTAACGGAGATATGCGAGTTGAAATTTTATATAATGTTTTTGTAAAACGTGATTCCAAGGATGTATTACATTGTTTCAACAATGAAAGTGGTTATTTCAAATCTCCACGACAACGACTACAATCATGCACAAATAGATTGTTTACTTTATTGTTATGATAGTTTCCTTGGTAACTAAGCTTGACTATTAATCATGGGAAATTTTTTTCCGGATGAGCCAATAGAGAGCTTCGACCTGATTACATTGAGTGTAAAATCACATCTGCATCTTCTATACTAACGGAGATTTGCGAGTTTGAAATTTCATATAATGTTTTCGTAAAACGTGATTCCAAGGATGTATTACATTGTTTCAACAATGAAAGAGGTTTTTTCAAATCTCCACTACAACGACTACACTCATGCACAAATAGATTGTTTACTTTATTGTTATGATAGTTTCCATGGTAACTAAGCATGAATATTAATCATGGGAAAATTTTTTCCGGATGAGCCAATAGAGAGCTTCGACCTGATTCCATTGAGTGTAAAATCACTTCTGTATCTTCTATAGTAACGGAGATATGCGAATTTGAAATTTTATATAATGTTTTTTAAAACGTGATTCCAAGGATGTATTACATTGTTTCAACAATGAAAGTGGTTATTTCAAATCTCCACGAAAACGACTACAATCATGCACAAATAGATTGTTTACTTTATTGTTATGAGAGTTTCCATGGTAACTAAGCATGAATATTACACATGGGTAAAATTTTTCCGGATGAGCCAATAGAGAGCTTCGACATGATTACATTGAGTGTAAAATCACTTCTGTATCTTCTATAGTAACGGAGATATGCGAGTTGAAATTTTATATAATGTTTTTGTAAAACGTGATTCCAAGGATGTATTACATTGTTTCAACAATGAAAGTAGTTATTTCAAATCTACACGACAACGACTACAATCATGCACAAATAGATTGTTTACTTTATTGTTATGATAGTTTCCTTGGTAACTAAGCTTGACTATTAATCATGGGAAATTTTTTTCCGGATGAGCCAATAGAGAGCTTCGACCTGATTACATTGAGTGTAAAATCACATCTGCATCTTCTATAGTAACGGAGATATGCGAGTTTGAAATTTTTTATAATGTATTTGTAAAACGTGATTCCAAGGATGTATTACATTGTTTCAACAATGAAAGAGGTTTTTTCAAATCTCCACTACAACGACTACAATCATGCACAAATTGATTGTTTAGTTTATTGTTATGATAGTTTCCATGGTAACTAAGCATGAATATTACACATGGAAAAAATTTTTCCGGATGAGCCAATAGAGAGCTTCGACATGATTACATTGAGTGTAAAATCACTTCTGTATCTTCTATAGTAACGGAGATATGCGAGTTTGAAATTTTATATAATGTTTTTTTAAAACGTGATTCCAAGGATGTATTACATTGTTTCAACAATGAAAGTGGTTATTTCAAATCTCCACGACAACGACTACAATCATGCACAAATAGATTGTTTACTTTATTGTTATGATAGTTTCCTTGGTAACTAAGCTTGAATATTAATCATGGGAATTTTTTTTCCGGATGAGCCAATAGAGAGCTTCGACCTGATTCCATTGAGTGTAAAATCACATCTGTATCTTCTATAGTAACGGAGATATGCGAGTTTGAAATTTTATATAATGTTTTTGTAAAACGTGATTCCAAGGATGTATTACATTGTTTCAACAATGAAAGTGGTTATTTCAAATATCCACTACAACGACTGCAATCATGCACAAATAGATTGTTTAATTTATTGTTATGATAGTTTCCATGGTAACTAAGCATGAATATTACACATGGGTAAATTTTTTCCGGATGAGCCAATAGAGAGCTTCGACATGATTACATTGAGTGTAAAATCACTTCTGTATCTTCTATAGTAACGGAGATATGCGAGTTTGAAATTTTATATAATGTTTTTTTAAAACGTGATTCCAAGGATGTATTACATTGTTTCAACAATGAAAGTGGTTATTTCAAATCTCCACGACAACGACTACAATCATGCACAAATAGATTGTTTACTTTATTGTTATGATAGTTTCCTTGGTAACTAAGCTTGAATATTAATCATGGGAAATTTTTTTCCGGATGAGCCAATAGAGAGCTTCGACCTGATTACATTGAGTGTAAAATCACATCTGCATCTTCTATACTAACGGAGATATGCGAGTTTGAAATTTTATATAATGTTTTTGTAAAACGTGATTCCAAGGATGTATTACATTGTTTCAACAATGAAAGTGGTTATTTCAAATATCCACTACAACGATTACAATCATGCACAAATAGATTGTTTACTTTATTGTTATGATAGTTTCCATGGTAACTAAGCATGAATATTACACATGGGTAAAATTTTTCCGGATGAGCCAATAGAGAGCTTCGACATGATTACATTGAGGGTAAAATCACTTCTGTATCTTCTATAGTTACGGAGATATGCGAGTTTGAAATTTTATATAATGTTTTTTTAAAACGTGATTCCAAGGATGTATTACATTGTTTCAACAATGAAAGTGGTTATTTCAAATCTCCACGACAACGACTACAATCATGCACAAATACATTGTTTACTTTATTGTTATGATAGTTTCCTTGGTAACTAAGCTTGAATATTAATCATGGGAAAAGTTTTTCCGGATGAGCCAATAGAGAGCTTCGACCTGATTCCATTGAGTGTAAAATCACATCTGTATCTTCTATAGTAACGGAGATATGCGAGTTTGAAATTTTATATAATTTTTTTTTTTAAAACGTGATTCCAAGGATGTATTACATTGTTTCAACAATGAAAGTGGTTATTTCAAATATCCACTACAACGACTGCAATCATGCACAAATAGATTGTTTAATTTATTGTTATGATAACTTCCATGTTAACTAAGCATGAATATTACACATGGGTAAAATTTTTCCGGATGAGCCAATAGAGAGCTTCGACATGATTACATTGAGTGTAAAATCACTTCTGTATCTTCTATAGTAACGGAGATATGCGAGTTTGAAATTTTATATAATGTTTTTTTAAAACGTGATTCCAAGGATGTATTACATTGTTTCAACAATGAAAGTGGTTATTTCAAATCTCCACGACAACGACTACAATCATGCACAAATAGATTGTTTACTTTATTGTTATGATAGTTTCGTTGGTAACTAAGCTTGAATATTAATCATGGGAAAATTTTTTCCGGATGAGCCAATAGAGAGCTTCGACCTGATTACATTGAGTGTAAAATCACATCTGCATCTTCTATACTAACGGAGATATGCGAGTTTGAAATTTTATATAATGTTTTTGTAAAACGTGATTCCAAGGATGTATTACATTGTTTCAACAATGAAAGTGGTTATTTCAAATATCCACTACAACGATTACAATCATGCACAAATAGATTGTTTACTTTATTGTTATGATAGTTTCCATGGTAACTAAGCATGAATATTACACATGGGTAAAATTTTTCCGGATGAGCCAATAGAGA
This sequence comes from Lepisma saccharinum, assembly GCF_977018435.1. Classification (NCBI taxonomy): domain Eukaryota; kingdom Metazoa; phylum Arthropoda; class Insecta; order Zygentoma; family Lepismatidae; genus Lepisma; species Lepisma saccharinum. The sequence goes on along the minus strand of NC_139242.1, from coordinate 1,282,533 downwards.
GCTTCGACATGATTACATTGAGGGTAAAATCACTTCTGTATCTTCTATAGTTACGGAGATATGCGAGTTTGAAATTTTATATAATGTTTTTTTAAAACGTGATTCCAAGGATGTATTACATTGTTTCAACAATGAAAGTGGTTATTTCAAATCTCCACGACAACGACTACAATCATGCACAAATACATTGTTTACTTTATTGTTATGATAGTTTCCTTGGTAACTAAGCTTGAATATTAATCATGGGAAAATTTTTTCCGGATGAGCCAATAGAGAGCTTCGACCTGATTACATTGAGTGTAAAATCACATCTGCATCTTCTATACTAACGGAGATATGCGAGTTTGAAATTTTATATAATGTTTTCGTAAAACGTGATTCCAAGGATGTATTACATTGTTTCAACAATGAAAGAGGTTTTTTCAAATCTCCACTACAACGACTACAATCATGCACAAATAGATTGTTTACTTTATTGTTATGATAGTTTCCATGGTAACTAAGCATGAATATTACACATGGGAAATTTTTTTCCGGATGAGCCAATAGAGACCTTCGACCTGATTCCATTGAGTGTAAAATCACTTCTGTATCTTCTATAGTAACGGAGATATGCGAGTTTGAAATTTTATATAATGTTTTTGTAAAACGTGATTCCAAGGATGTATTACATTGTTTCAACAATGAAAGTGTTTATTTCAAATCTCCACGACAACGACTACAATCATGCACAAATAGATTGTTTACTTTATTGTTATGATAGTTTCCTTGGTAACTAAGCTTGAATATTAAACATGGGAAAATTTTTTCCGGATGAGCCAATAGAGAGCTTCGACCTGATTACATTGAGTGTAAAATCACATCTGCATCTTCTATACTAACGGAGATTTGCGAGTTTGAAATTTCATATAATGTTTTCGTAAAACGTGATTCCAAGGATGTATTACATTGTTTCAACAATGAAAGTGGTTATTTCAAATATCCACTACAACGACTGCAATCATGCACAAATAGATTGTTTACTTTATTGTTATGATAGTTTCGTTGGTAACTAAGCTTGAATATTAATCATGGGAAAATTTTTTCCGGATGAGCCAATAGAGAGCTTCGACCTGATTACATTGAGTGTAAAATCACATCTGCATCTTCTATACTAACGGAGATATGCGAGTTTGAAATTTTATATAATGTTTTTGTAAAACGTGATTCCAAGGATGTATTACATTGTTTCAACAATGAAAGTGGTTATTTCAAATATCCACTACAACGATTACAATCATGCACAAATAGATTGTTTACTTTATTGTTATGATAGTTTCCATGGTAACTAAGCATGAATATTACACATGGGTAAAATTTTTCCGGATGAGCCAATAGAGAGCTTCGACATGATTACATTGAGGGTAAAATCACTTCTGTATCTTCTATAGTTACGGAGATATGCGAGTTTGAAATTTTATATAATGTTTTTTTAAAACGTGATTCCAAGGATGTATTACATTGTTTCAACAATGAAAGTGGTTATTTCAAATCTCCACGACAACGACTACAATCATGCACAAATACATTGTTTACTTTATTGTTATGATAGTTTCCTTGGTAACTAAGCTTGAATATTAATCATGGGAAAATTTTTTCCGGATGAGCCAATAGAGAGCTTCGACCTGATTACATTGAGTGTAAAATCACATCTGCATCTTCTATACAAACGGAGATATGCGAGTTTGAAATTTTATATAATGTTTTCGTAAAACGTGATTCCAAGGATGTATTACATTGTTTCAACAATGAAAGAGGTTTTTTCAAATCTCCACTACAACGACTACAATCATGCACAAATAGATTGTTTACTTTATTGTTATGATAGTTTCCATGGTAACTAAGCATGAATATTACACATGGGAAATTTTTTTCCGGATGAGCCAATAGAGACCTTCGACCTGATTCCATTGAGTGTAAAATCACTTCTGTATCTTCTATAGTAACGGAGATATGCGAGTTTGAAATTTTATATAATGTTTTTGTAAAACGTGATTCCAAGGATGTATTACATTGTTTCAACAATGAAAGTGTTTATTTCAAATCTCCACGACAACGACTACAATCATGCACAAATAGATTGTTTACTTTATTGTTATGATAGTTTCCTTGGTAACTAAGCTTGAATATTAAACATGGGAAAATTTTTTCCGGATGAGCCAATAGAGAGCTTCGACCTGATTACATTGAGTGTAAAATCACATCTGCATCTTCTATACTAACGGAGATTTGCGAGTTTGAAATTTCATATAATGTTTTCGTAAAACGTGATTCCAAGGATGTATTACATTGTTTCAACAATGAAAGAGGTTTTTTCAAATCTCCACTACAACGACTACACTCATGCACAAATAGATTGTTTACTTTATTGTTATGATAGTTTCCATGGTAACTAAGCATGAATATTAATCATGGGAAAATTTTTTCCGGATGAGCCAATAGAGAGCTTCGACCTGATTCCATTGAGTGTAAAATCACTTCTGTATCTTCTATAGTAACGGAGATATGCGAATTTGAAATTTTATATAATGTTTTTTAAAACGTGATTCCAAGGATGTATTACATTGTTTCAACAATGAAAGTGGTTATTTCAAATCTCCACGAAAACGACTACAATCATGCACAAATAGATTGTTTACTTTATTGTTATGATAGTTTCCATGGTAACTAAGCATGAATATTACACATGGGTAAATTTTTTCCGGATGAGCCAATAGAGAGCTTCGACATGATTACATTGAGTGTAAAATCACTTCTGTATCTTCTATAGTAACGGAGATATGCGAGTTTGAAATTTTATATAATGTTTTTTTAAAACGTGATTCCAAGGATGTATTACATTGTTTCAACAATGAAAGTGGTTATTTCAAATCTCCACGACAACGACTACAATCATGCACAAATACATTGTTTACTTTATTGTTATGATAGTTTCCTTGGTAACTAAGCTTGAATATTAATCATGGGAAAATTTTTTCCGGATGAGCCAATAGAGAGCTTCGACCTGATTCCATTGAGTGTAAAATCACATCTGTATCTTCTATAGTAACGGAGATATGCGAGTTTGAAATTTTATATATTTTTTTTTTTTAAAACGTGATTCCAAGGATGTATTACATTGTTTCAACAATGAAAGTGGTTATTTCAAATATCCACTACAACGACTGCAATCATGCACAAATAGATTGTTTAATTTATTGTTATGATAACTTCCATGGTAACTAAGCATGAATATTACACATGGGTAAAATTTTTCCGAGTGAGCCAATAGAGAGCTTCGACATGATTACATTGAGTGTAAAATCACTTCTGTATCTTCTATAGTAACGGAGATATGCGAGTTTGAAATTTTATATAATGTTTTTTTAAAACGTGATTCCAAGGATGTATTACATTGTTTCAACAATGAAAGTGGTTATTTCAAATCTCCACGACAACGACTACAATCATGCACAAATAGATTGTTTACTTTATTGTTATGATAGTTTCCTTGGTAACTAAGCTTGAATATTAATCATGGGAAATTTTTTTCCGGATGAGCCAATAGAGAGCTTCGACCTGATTACATTGAGTGTAAAATCACATCTGCATCTTCTATACTAACGGAGATATGCGAGTTTGAAATTTTATATAATGTTTTTGTAAAACGTGATTCCAAGGATGTATTACATTGTTTCAACAATGAAAGTGGTTATTTCAAATATCCACTACAACGATTACAATCATGCACAAATAGATTGTTTACTTTATTGTTATGATAGTTTCCATGGTAACTAAGCATGAATATTACACATGGGTAAAATTTTTCCGGATGAGCCAATAGAGAGCTTCGACATGATTACATTGAGGGTAAAATCACTTCTGTATCTTCTATAGTTACGGAGATATGCGAGTTTGAAATTTTATATAATGTTTTTTTAAAACGTGATTCCAAGGATGTATTACATTGTTTCAACAATGAAAGTGGTTATTTCAAATCTCCACGACAACGACTACAATCATGCACAAATACATTGTTTACTTTATTGTTATGATAGTTTCCTTGGTAACTAAGCTTGAATATTAATCATGGGAAAAGTTTTTCCGGATGAGCCAATAGAGAGCTTCGACCTGATTCCATTGAGTGTAAAATCACATCTGTATCTTCTATAGTAACGGAGATATGCGAGTTTGAAATTTTATATAATTTTTTTTTTTAAAACGTGATTCCAAGGATGTGTTACATTGTTTCAACAATGAAAGTGGTTATTTCAAATATCCACTACAACGACTGCAATCATGCACAAATAGATTGTTTAATTTATTGTTATGATAACTTCCATGTTAACTAAGCATGAATATTACACATGGGTAAAATTTTTCCGGATGAGCCAATAGAGAGCTTCGACCTGATTCCATTGAGTGTAAAATCACATCTGTATCTTCTATAGTAACGGAGATATGCGAGTTTGAATTTTTATATAATGTTTTTGTAAAACGTGATTCCAAGGATGTATTACATTGTTTCAACAATGAAAGTGGTTATTTCAAATATCCACTACAACGACTGCAATCATGCACAAATAGATTGTTTACTTTATTGTTATGATAGTTTCGTTGGTAACTAAGCTTGAATATTAATCATGGGAAAAATTTTTCCGGATGAGCCAATAGAGAGCTTCGACCTGATTACATTGAGTGTAAAATCACATCTGCATCTTCTATACTAACGGAGATATGCGAGTTTGAAATTTCATATAATGTTTTCGTAAAACGTGATTCCAAGGATGTATTACATTGTTTCAACAATGAAAGAGGTTTTTTCAAATCTCCACGACAACGACTACAATCATGCACAAATAGATTGTTTACTTTATTGTTATGATAGTTTCCATGGTAACTAAGCATGAATATTACACATGGGAAATTTTTTTCCGGATGAGCCAATAGAGACCTTCGACCTGATTCCATTGAGTGTAAAATCACTTCTGTATCTTCTATAGTAACGGAGATATGCGAGTTTGAAATTTTATATAATGTTTTTGTAAAACGTGATTCCAAGGATGTATTACATTGTTTCAACAATGAAAGTGTTTATTTCAAATCTCCACGACAACGACTACAATCATGCACAAATAGATTGTTTACTTTATTGTTATGATAGTTTCCTTGGTAACTAAGCTTGAATATTAAACATGGGAAAATTTTTTCCGGATGAGCCAATAGAGAGCTTCGACCTGATTACATTGAGTGTAAAATCACATCTGCATCTTCTATACTAACGGAGATTTGCGAGTTTGAAATTTCATATAATGTTTTCGTAAAACGTGATTCCAAGGATGTATTACATTGTTTCAACAATGAAAGAGGTTTTTTCAAATCTCCACTACAACGACTACACTCATGCACAAATAGATTGTTTACTTTATTGTTATGATAGTTTCCATGGTAACTAAGCATGAATATTAATCATGGGAAAATTTTTTCCGGATGAGCCAATAGAGAGCTTCGACCTGATTCCATTGAGTGTAAAATCACTTCTGTATCTTCTATAGTAACGGAGATATGCGAATTTGAAATTTTATATAATGTTTTTTAAAACGTGATTCCAAGGATGTATTACATTGTTTCAACAATGAAAGTGGTTATTTCAAATCTCCACGAAAACGACTACAATCATGCACAAATAGATTGTTTACTTTATTGTTATGAGAGTTTCCATGGTAACTAAGCATGAATATTACACATGGGTAAAATTTTTCCGGATGAGCCAATAGAGAGCTTCGACATGATTACATTGAGTGTAAAATCACTTCTGTATCTTCTATAGTAACGGAGATATGCGAGTTGAAATTTTATATAATGTTTTTGTAAAACGTGATTCCAAGGATGTATTACATTGTTTCAACAATGAAAGTGGTTATTTCAAATCTCCACGACAACGACTACAATCATGCACAAATAGATTGTTTACTTTATTGTTATGATAGTTTCCTTGGTAACTAAGCTTGAATATTAAACATGGGAAAATTTTTTCCGGATGAGCCAATAGAGAGCTTCGACCTGATTACATTGAGTGTAAAATCACATCTGCATCTTCTATACTAACGGAGATTTGCGAGTTTGAAATTTCATATAATGTTTTCGTAAAACGTGATTCCAAGGATGTATTACATTGTTTCAACAATGAAAGAGGTTTTTTCAAATCTCCACTACAACGACTACACTCATGCACAAATAGATTGTTTACTTTATTGTTATGATAGTTTCCATGGTAACTAAGCATGAATATTAATCATGGGAAAATTTTTTCCGGATGAGCCAATAGAGAGCTTCGACCTGATTCCATTGAGTGTAAAATCACTTCTGTATCTTCTATAGTAACGGAGATATGCGAATTTGAAATTTTATATAATGTTTTTTAAAACGTGATTCCAAGGATGTATTACATTGTTTCAACAATGAAAGTGGTTATTTCAAATCTCCACGAAAACGACTACAATCATGCACAAATAGATTGTTTACTTTATTGTTATGAGAGTTTCCATGGTAACTAAGCATGAATATTACACATGGGTAAAATTTTTCCGGATGAGCCAATAGAGAGCTTCGACATGATTACATTGAGTGTAAAATCACTTCTGTATCTTCTATAGTAACGGAGATATGCGAGTTGAAATTTTATATAATGTTTTTGTAAAACGTGATTCCAAGGATGTATTACATTGTTTCAACAATGAAAGTGGTTATTTCAAATCTCCACGACAACGACTACAATCATGCACAAATAGATTGTTTACTTTATTGTTATGATAGTTTCCATGGTAACTAAGCATGAATATTACACATGGGTAAAATTTTTCCGGATGAGCCAATAGAGAGCTTCGACCTGATTCCTTTGAGTGTAAAATCACTTCTGTATCTTCTATAGTAACGGAGATATGCGAGTTTGAAATTTTATATAATGTTTTTGTAAAACGTGATTCCAAGGATGTATTACATTGTTTCAACAATGAAAGTGGTTATTTCAAATATCCACTACAACGACTGCAATCATGCACAAATAGATTCTTTAATTTATTGTTATGATAGTTTCCATGGTAACTAAGCATGAATATTACACATGGGTAAAATTTTTCCGGATGAGCCAATAGAGAGCTTCGACATGATTACATTGAGTGTAAAATCACTTCTGTATCTTCTATAGTAACGGAGATATGCGAGTTTGAAATTTTATATAATGTTTTTTTAAAACGTGATTCCAAGGATGTATTACATTGTTTCAACAATGAAAGTGGTTATTTCAAATCTCCACGACAACGACTACAATCATGCACAAATAGATTGTTTACTTTATTGTTATGATAGTTTCCTTGGTAACTAAGCTTGAATATTAATCATGGGAAAATTTTTTCCGGATGAGCCAATAGAGAGCTTCGACCTGATTACATTGAGTGTAAAATCACATCTGCATCTTCTATACTAACGGAGATATGCGAGTTTGAAATTTCATATAATGTTTTCGTAAAACGTGATTCCAAGGATGTATTACATTGTTTCAACAATGAAAGAGGTTTTTTCAAATCTCCACTACAACGACTACAATCATGCACAAATAGATTGTTTACTTTATTGTTATGATAGTTTCCATGGTAACTAAGCATGAATATTACACATGGGAAATTTTTTTCCGGATGAGCCAATAGAGAGCTTCGACCTGATTCTATTGAGTGTAAAATCACTTCTGTATCTTCTATAGTAACGGAGATATGCGAGTTTGAAATTTTATATAATGTTTTTGTAAAACGTGATTCCAAGGATGTATTACATTGTTTCAACAATGAAAGTGGTTATTTCAAATATCCACTACAACGATTACAATCATGCACAAATAGATTGTTTACTTTATTGTTATGATAGTTTCCATGGTAACTAAGCATGAATATTACACATGGGTAAAATTTTTCCGGATGAGCCAATAGAGAGCTTGGACATGATTACATTGAGGGTAAAATCACTTCTGTATCTTCTATAGTTACGGAGATATGCGAGTTTGAAATTTTATATAATGTTTTTTTAAAACGTGATTCCAAGGATGTATTACATTGTTTCAACAACGAAAGTGGTTATTTCAAATCTCCACGACAACGACTACAATCATGCACAAATAGATTGTTTAATTTATTGTTATGATAGTTTCCATGGTAACTAAGCATGAATATTACACATGGGTAAATTTTTTCCGGATGAGCCAATAGAGAGCTTCGACATGATTACATTGAGTGTAAAATCACTTCTGTATCTTCTATAGTAAAGAGATATGCGAGTTTGAAATTTTATATAATGTTTTTTTAAAACGTGATTCCAAGGATGTATTACATTGTTTCAACAATGAAAGTGGTTATTTCAAATCTCCACGACAACGACTACAATCATGCACAAATACATTGTTTACTTTATTGTTATGATAGTTTCCTTGGTAACTAAGCTTGAATATTAATCATGGGAAAATTTTTTCCGGATGAGCCAATAGAGAGCTTCGACCTGATTACATTGAGTGTAAAATCACATCTGCATCTTCTATACTAACGGAGATATGCGAGTTTGAAATTTCATATAATGTTTTCGTAAAACGTGATTCCAAGGATGTATTACATTGTTTCAACAATGAAAGAGGTTTTTTCAAATCTCCACTACAACGACTACAATCATGCACAAATAGATTGTTTACTTTATTGTTATGATAGTTTCCATGGTAACTAAGCATGAATATTACACATGGGAAATTTTTTTCCGGATGAGCCAATAGAGACCTTCGACCTGATTCCATTGAGTGTAAAATCACTTCTGTATCTTCTATAGTAACGGAGATATGCGAGTTTGAAATTTTATATAATGTTTTTGTAAAACGTGATTCCAAGGATGTATTACATTGTTTCAACAATGAAAGTGTTTATTTCAAATCTCCACGACAACGACTACAATCATGCACAAATAGATTGTTTACTTTATTGTTATGATAGTTTCCTTGGTAACTAAGCTTGAATATTAAACATGGGAAAATTTTTTCCGGATGAGCCAATAGAGAGCTTCGACCTGATTACATTGAGTGTAAAATCACATCTGCATCTTCTATACTAACGGAGATTTGCGAGTTTGAAATTTCATATAATGTTTTCGTAAAACGTGATTCCAAGGATGTATTACATTGTTTCAACAATGAAAGAGGTTTTTTCAAATCTCCACTACAACGACTACACTCATGCACAAATAGATTGTTTAATTTATTGTTATGATAGTTTCCATGGTAACTAAGCATGAATATTAATCATGGGAAAATTTTTTCCCGATGAGCCAATAGAGAGCTTCGACCTGATTCCATTGAGTGTAAAATCACTTCTGTATCTTCTATAGTAACGGAGATATGCGAATTTGAAATTTTATATAATGTTTTTTAAAACGTGATTCCAAGGATGTATTACATTGTTTCAACAATGAAAGTGGTTATTTCAAATCTCCACGAAAACGACTACAATCATGCACAAATAGATTGTTTACTTTATTGTTATGAGAGTTTCCATGGTAACTAAGCATGAATATTACACATGGGTAAAATTTTTCCGGATGAGCCAATAGAGAGCTTCGACATGATTACATTGAGTGTAAAATCACTTCTGTATCTTCTATAGTAACGGAGATATGCGAGTTGAAATTTTATATAATGTTTTTGTAAAACGTGATTCCAAGGATGTATTACATTGTTTCAACAATGAAAGTGGTTATTTCAAATCTCCACGACAACGACTACAATCATGCACAAATAGATTGTTTACTTTATTGTTATGATAGTTTCCTTGGTAACTAAGCTTGAATATTAAACATGGGAAAATTTTTTCCGGATGAGCCAATAGAGAGCTTCGACCTGATTACATTGAGTGTAAAATCACATCTGCATCTTCTATACTAACGGAGATTTGCGAGTTTGAAATTTCATATAATGTTTTCGTAAAACGTGATTCCAAGGATGTATTACATTGTTTCAACAATGAAAGAGGTTTTTTCAAATCTCCACTACAACGACTACACTCATGCACAAATAGATTGTTTACTTTATTGTTATGATAGTTTCCATGGTAACTAAGCATGAATATTAATCATGGGAAAATTTTTTCCGGATGAGCCAATAGAGAGCTTCGACCTGATTCCATTGAGTGTAAAATCACTTCTGTATCTTCTATAGTAACGGAGATATGCGAATTTGAAATTTTATATAATGTTTTTTAAAACGTGATTCCAAGGATGTATTACATTGTTTCAACAATGAAAGTGGTTATTTCAAATCTCCACGAAAACGACTACAATCATGCACAAATAGATTGTTTACTTTATTGTTATGAGAGTTTCCATGGTAACTAAGCATGAATATTACACATGGGTAAAATTTTTCCGGATGAGCCAATAGAGAGCTTCGACATGATTACATTGAGTGTAAAATCACTTCTGTATCTTCTATAGTAACGGAGATATGCGAGTTGAAATTTTATATAATGTTTTTGTAAAACGTGATTCCAAGGATGTATTACATTGTTTCAACAATGAAAGTGGTTATTTCAAATCTCCACGACAACGACTACAATCATGCACAAATAGATTGTTTACTTTATTGTTATGATAGTTTCCATGGTAACTAAGCATGAATATTACACATGGGTAAAATTTTTCCGGATGAGCCAATAGAGAGCTTCGACCTGATTCCTTTGAGTGTAAAATCACTTCTGTATCTTCTATAGTAACGGAGATATGCGAGTTTGAAATTTTATATAATGTTTTTGTAAAACGTGATTCCAAGGATGTATTACATTGTTTCAACAATGAAAGTGGTTATTTCAAATATCCACTACAACGACTGCAATCATGCACAAATAGATTCTTTAATTTATTGTTATGATAGTTTCCATGGTAACTAAGCATGAATATTACACATGGGTAAAATTTTTCCGGATGAGCCAATAGAGAGCTTCGACATGATTACATTGAGTGTAAAATCACTTCTGTATCTTCTATAGTAACGGAGATATGCGAGTTTGAAATTTTATATAATGTTTTTTTAAAACGTGATTCCAAGGATGTATTACATTGTTTCAACAATGAAAGTGGTTATTTCAAATCTCCACGACAACGACTACAATCATGCACAAATAGATTGTTTACTTTATTGTTATGATAGTTTCCTTGGTAACTAAGCTTGAATATTAATCATGGGAAAATTTTTTCCGGATGAGCCAATAGAGAGCTTCGACCTGATTACATTGAGTGTAAAATCACATCTGCATCTTCTATACTAACGGAGATATGCGAGTTTGAAATTTCATATAATGTTTTCGTAAAACGTGATTCCAAGGATGTATTACATTGTTTCAACAATGAAAGAGGTTTTTTCAAATCTCCACTACAACGACTACAATCATGCACAAATAGATTGTTTACTTTATTGTTATGATAGTTTCCATGGTAACTAAGCATGAATATTACACATGGGAAATTTTTTTCCGGATGAGCCAATAGAGAGCTTCGACCTGATTCTATTGAGTGTAAAATCACTTCTGTATCTTCTATAGTAACGGAGATATGCGAGTTTGAAATTTTATATAATGTTTTTGTAAAACGTGATTCCAAGGATGTATTACATTGTTTCAACAATGAAAGTGGTTATTTCAAATATCCACTACAACGATTACAATCATGCACAAATAGATTGTTTACTTTATTGTTATGATAGTTTCCATGGTAACTAAGCATGAATATTACACATGGGTAAAATTTTTCCGGATGAGCCAATAGAGAGCTTGGACATGATTACATTGAGGGTAAAATCACTTCTGTATCTTCTATAGTTACGGAGATATGCGAGTTTGAAATTTTATATAATGTTTTTTTAAAACGTGATTCCAAGGATGTATTACATTGTTTCAACAACGAAAGTGGTTATTTCAAATCTCCACGACAACGACTACAATCATGCACAAATAGATTGTTTAATTTATTGTTATGATAGTTTCCATGGTAACTAAGCATGAATATTACACATGGGTAAATTTTTTCCGGATGAGCCAATAGAGAGCTTCGACATGATTACATTGAGTGTAAAATCACTTCTGTATCTTCTATAGTAAAGAGATATGCGAGTTTGAAATTTTATATAATGTTTTTTTAAAACGTGATTCCAAGGATGTATTACATTGTTTCAACAATGAAAGTGGTTATTTCAAATCTCCACGACAACGACTACAATCATGCACAAATACATTGTTTACTTTATTGTTATGATAGTTTCCTTGGTAACTAAGCTTGAATATTAATCATGGGAAAATTTTTTCCGGATGAGCCAATAGAGAGCTTCGACCTGATTACATTGAGTGTAAAATCACATCTGCATCTTCTATACTAACGGAGATATGCGAGTTTGAAATTTCATATAATGTTTTCGTAAAACGTGATTCCAAGGATGTATTACATTGTTTCAACAATGAAAGAGGTTTTTTCAAATCTCCACTACAACGACTACAATCATGCACAAATAGATTGTTTACTTTATTGTTATGATAGTTTCCATGGTAACTAAGCATGAATATTACACATGGGAAATTTTTTTCCGGATGAGCCAATAGAGACCTTCGACCTGATTCCATTGAGTGTAAAATCACTTCTGTATCTTCTATAGTAACGGAGATATGCGAGTTTGAAATTTTATATAATGTTTTTGTAAAACGTGATTCCAAGGATGTATTACATTGTTTCAACAATGAAAGTGTTTATTTCAAATCTAAACGACAACGACTACAATCATGCACAAATAGATTGTTTACTTTATTGTTATGATAGTTTCCTTGGTAACTAAGCTTGAATATTAAACATGGGAAAATTTTTTCCGGATGAGCCAATAGAGAGCTTCGACCTGATTACATTGAGTGTAAAATCACATCTGCATCTTCTATACTAACGGAGATTTGCGAGTTTGAAATTTCATATAATGTTTTCGTAAAACGTGATTCCAAGGATGTATTACATTGTTTCAACAATGAAAGAGGTTTTTTCAAATCTCCACTACAACGACTACACTCATGCACAAATAGATTGTTTAATTTATTGTTATGATAGTTTCCATGGTAACTAAGCATGAATATTAATCATGGGAAAATTTTTTCCCGATGAGCCAATAGAGAGCTTCGACCTGATTCCATTGAGTGTAAAATCACTTCTGTATCTTCTATAGTAACGGAGATATGCGAATTTGAAATTTTATATAATGTTTTTTAAAACGTGATTCCAAGGATGTATTACATTGTTTCAACAATGAAAGTGGTTATTTCAAATCTCCACGAAAACGACTACAATCATGCACAAATAGATTGTTTACTTTATTGTTATGAGAGTTTCCATGGTAACTAAGCATGAATATTACACATGGGTAAAATTTTTCCGGATGAGCCAATAGAGAGCTTCGACATGATTACATTGAGTGTAAAATCACTTCTGTATCTTCTATAGTAACGGAGATATGCGAGTTGAAATTTTATATAATGTTTTTGTAAAACGTGATTCCAAGGATGTATTACATTGTTTCAACAATGAAAGTGGTTATTTCAAATCTCCACGACAACGACTACAATCATGCACAAATAGATTGTTTACTTTATTGTTATGATAGTTTCCTTGGTAACTAAGCTTGACTATTAATCATGGGAAATTTTTTTCCGGATGAGCCAATAGAGAGCTTCGACCTGATTACATTGAGTGTAAAATCACATCTGCATCTTCTATAGTAACGGAGATATGCGAGTTTGAAATTTTTTATAATGTATTTGTAAAACGTAATTCCAAGGATGTATTACATTGTTTCAACAATGAAAGAGGTTTTTTCAAATCTCCACTACAACGACTACAATCATGCACAAATTGATTGTTTAGTTTATTGTTATGATAGTTTCCATGGTAACTAAGCATGAATATTACACATGGGTAAAATTTTTCCGGATGAGCCAATAGAGAGCTTCGACCTGATTCCTTTGAGTGTAAAATCACTTCTGTATCTTCTATAGTAACGGAGATATGCGAGTTTGAAATTTTATATAATGTTTTTTTAAAACGTGATTCCAAGGATGTATTACATTGTTTCAACAATGAAAGTGGTTATTTCAAATCTCCACGACAACGACTACAATCATGCACACATAGATTGTTTACTTTATTGTTATGATAGTTTCCTTGGTAACTAAGCTGAATATTAATCATGGGAATTTTTTTTCCGGATGAGCCAATAGAGAGCTTCGACCTGATTACATTGAGTGTAAAATCACATCTGCATCTTGTATAGTAACGGAGATATGCGAGTTTGAAATTTTATATAATGTATTTGTAAAACGTGATTCCAAGGATGTATTACATTGTTTCAACAATGAAAGAGGTTTTTTCAAATCTCCACTACAACGACTACAATCATGCACAAATTGATTGTTTAGTTTATTGTTATGATAGTTTCCATGGTAACTAAGCATGAATATTAATCATGGGAAAATTTTTTCCGGATGAGCCAATAGAGAGCTTCGACCTGATTCCATTGAGTGTAAAATCACTTCTGTATCTTCTATAGTAACGGAGATATGCGAATTTGAAATTTTATATAATGTTTTTTAAAACGTGATTCCAAGGATGTATTACATTGTTTCAACAATGAAAGTGGTTATTTCAAATCTCCACGAAAACGACTACAATCATGCTCAAATAGATTGTTTACTTTATTGTTATGAGAGTTTCCATGGTAACTAAGCATGAATATTACACATGGGTAAAATTTTTCCGGATGAGCCAATAGAGAGCATCGACATGATTACATTGAGTGTAAAATCACTTCTGTATCTTCTATAGTAACGGAGATATGCGAGTTGAAATTTTATATAATGTTTTTGTAAAACGTGATTACAAGGATGTATTACATTGTTTCAACAATGAAAGTGGTTATTTCAAATCTCCACGACAACGACTACAATCATGCACAAATAGATTGTTTACTTTATTGTTATGATAGTTTCCTTGGTAACTAAGCTTGACTATTAATCATGGGAAATTTTTTTCCGGATGAGCCAATAGAGAGCTTCGACCTGATTACATTGAGTGTAAAATCACATCTGCATCTTCTATAGTAACGGAGATATGCGAGTTTGAAATTTTTTATAATGTATTTGTAAAACGTGATTCCAAGGATGTATTACATTGTTTCAACAATGAAAGAGGTTTTTTCAAATCTCCACTACAACGACTACAATCATGCACAAATTGATTGTTTAGTTTATTGTTATGATAGTTTCCATGGTAACTAAGCATGAATATTACACATGGGTAAAATTTTTCCGGATGAGCCAATAGAGAGCTTCGACCTGATTCCTTTGAGTGTAAAATCACTTCTGTATCTTCTATAGTAACGGAGATATGCGAGTTTGAAATTTTATATAATGTTTTTGTAAAACGTGATTCCAAGGATGTATTACATTGTTTCAACAATGAAAGTGGTTATTTCAAATATCCACTACAACGACTGCAATCATGCACAAATAGATTGTTTAATTTATTGTTATGATAGTTTCCATGGTAACTAAGCATGAATATTACACATGGGTAAAATTTTTCCGGATGAGCCAATAGAGAGCTTCGACCTGATTCCATTGAGTGTAAAATCACTTCTGTATCTTCTATAGTAACGGAGATATGCGAGTTTGAAATTTTATATAATGTTTTTGTAAAACGTGATTCCAAGGATGTATTACATTGTTTCAACAATGAAAGTGGTTATTTCAAATATCCACTACAACGATTACAATCATGCACAAATAGATTGTTTACTTTATTGTTATGATAGTTTCCATGGTAACTAAGCATGAATATTACACATGGGTAAAATTTTTCCGGATGAGCCAATAGAGAGCTTGGACATGATTACATTGAGGGTAAAATCACTTCTGTATCTTCTATAGTTACGGAGATATGCGAGTTTGAAATTTTATATAATGTTTTTTTAAAACGTGATTCCAAGGATGTATTACATTGTTTCAACAATGAAAGTGGTTATTTCAAATCTCCACGACAACGACTACAATCATGCACAAATAGATTGTTTACTTTATTGTTATGAGAGTTTCCATGGTAACTAAGCATGAATATTACACATGGGTAAAATTTTTCCGGATGAGCCAATAGAGAGCTTCGACATGATTACATTGAGTGTAAAATCACTTCTGTATCTTCTATAGTAACGGAGATATGCGAGTTGAAATTTTATATAATGTTTTTGTAAAACGTGATTACAAGGATGTATTACATTGTTTCAACAATGAAAGTGGTTATTTCAAATCTCCACGACAACGACTACAATCATGCACAAATAGATTGTTTACTTTATTGTTATGATAGTTTCCTTGGTAACTAAGCTTGACTATTAATCATGGGAAATTTTTTTCCGGATGAGCCAATAGAGAGCTTCGACCTGATTACATTGAGTGTAAAATCACATCTGCATCTTCTATAGTAACGGAGATATGCGAGTTTGAAATTTTTTATAATGTATTTGTAAAACGTGATTCCAAGGATGTATTACATTGTTTCAACAATGAAAGAGGTTTTTTCAAATCTCCACTACAACGACTACAATCATGCACAAATTGATTGTTTAGTTTATTGTTATGATAGTTTCCATGGTAACTAAGCATGAATATTACACATGGGTAAAATTTTTCCGGATGAGCCAATAGAGAGCTTCGACCTGATTCCTTTGAGTGTAAAATCACTTCTGTATCTTCTATAGTAACGGAGATATGCGAGTTTGAAATTTTATATAATGTTTTTGTAAAACGTGATTCCAAGGATGTATTACATTGTTTCAACAATGAAAGTGGTTATTTCAAATATCCACTACAACGACTGCAATCATGCACAAATAGATTGTTTAATTTATTGTTATGATAGTTTCCATGGTAACTAAGCATGAATATTACACATGGGTAAAATTTTTCCGGATGAGCCAATAGAGAGCTTCGACCTGATTCCATTGAGTGTAAAATCACTTCTGTATCTTCTATAGTAACGGAGATATGCGAGTTTGAAATTTTATATAATGTTTTTGTAAAACGTGATTCCAAGGATGTATTACATTGTTTCAACAATGAAAGTGGTTATTTCAAATATCCACTACAACGATTACAATCATGCACAAATAGATTGTTTACTTTATTGTTATGATAGTTTCCATGGTAACTAAGCATGAATATTACACATGGGTAAAATTTTTCCGGATGAGCCAATAGAGAGCTTGGACATGATTACATTGAGGGTAAAATCACTTCTGTATCTTCTATAGTTACGGAGATATGCGAGTTTGAAATTTTATATAATGTTTTTTTAAAACGTGATTCCAAGGATGTATTACATTGTTTCAACAATGAAAGTGGTTATTTCAAATCTCCACGACAACGACTACAATCATGCACAAATAGATTGTTTACTTTATTGTTATGAGAGTTTCCATGGTAACTAAGCATGAATATTACACATGGGTAAAATTTTTCCGGATGAGCCAATAGAGAGCTTCGACATGATTACATTGAGTGTAAAATCACTTCTGTATCTTCTATAGTAACGGAGATATGCGAGTTGAAATTTTATATAATGTTTTTGTAAAACGTGATTACAAGGATGTATTACATTGTTTCAACAATGAAAGTGGTTATTTCAAATCTCCACGACAACGACTACAATCATGCACAAATAGATTGTTTACTTTATTGTTATGATAGTTTCCTTGGTAACTAAGCTTGACTATTAATCATGGGAAATTTTTTTCCGGATGAGCCAATAGAGAGCTTCGACCTGATTACATTGAGTGTAAAATCACATCTGCATCTTCTATAGTAACGGAGATATGCGAGTTTGAAATTTTTTATAATGTATTTGTAAAACGTGATTCCAAGGATGTATTACATTGTTTCAACAATGAAAGAGGTTTTTTCAAATCTCCACTACAACGACTACAATCATGCACAAATTGATTGTTTAGTTTATTGTTATGATAGTTTCCATGGTAACTAAGCATGAATATTACACATGGGTAAAATTTTTCCGGATGAGCCAATAGAGAGCTTCGACCTGATTCCTTTGAGTGTAAAATCACTTCTGTATCTTCTATAGTAACGGAGATATGCGAGTTTGAAATTTTATATAATGTTTTTGTAAAACGTGATTCCAAGGATGTATTACATTGTTTCAACAATGAAAGTGGTTATTTCAAATATCCACTACAACGACTGCAATCATGCACAAATAGATTGTTTAATTTATTGTTATGATAGTTTCCATGGTAACTAAGCATGAATATTACACATGGGTAAAATTTTTCCGGATGAGCCAATAGAGAGCTTCGACCTGATTCCATTGAGTGTAAAATCACTTCTGTATCTTCTATAGTAACGGAGATATGCGAGTTTGAAATTTTATATAATGTTTTTGTAAAACGTGATTCCAAGGATGTATTACATTGTTTCAACAATGAAAGTGGTTATTTCAAATATCCACTACAACGATTACAATCATGCACAAATAGATTGTTTACTTTATTGTTATGATAGTTTCCATGGTAACTAAGCATGAATATTACACATGGGTAAAATTTTTCCGGATGAGCCAATAGAGAGCTTGGACATGATTACATTGAGGGTAAAATCACTTCTGTATCTTCTATAGTTACGGAGATATGCGAGTTTGAAATTTTATATAATGTTTTTTTAAAACGTGATTCCAAGGATGTATTACATTGTTTCAACAATGAAAGTGGTTATTTCAAATCTCCACGACAACGACTACAATCATGCACAAATAGATTGTTTACTTTATTGTTATGAGAGTTTCCATGGTAACTAAGCATGAATATTACACATGGGTAAAATTTTTCCGGATGAGCCAATAGAGAGCTTCGACATGATTACATTGAGTGTAAAATCACTTCTGTATCTTCTATAGTAACGGAGATATGCGAGTTGAAATTTTATATAATGTTTTTGTAAAACGTGATTACAAGGATGTATTACATTGTTTCAACAATGAAAGTGGTTATTTCAAATCTCCACGACAACGACTACAATCATGCACAAATAGATTGTTTACTTTATTGTTATGATAGTTTCCTTGGTAACTAAGCTTGACTATTAATCATGGGAAATTTTTTTCCGGATGAGCCAATAGAGAGCTTCGACCTGATTACATTGAGTGTAAAATCACATCTGCATCTTCTATAGTAACGGAGATATGCGAGTTTGAAATTTTTTATAATGTATTTGTAAAACGTGATTCCAAGGATGTATTACATTGTTTCAACAATGAAAGAGGTTTTTTCAAATCTCCACTACAACGACTACAATCATGCACAAATTGATTGTTTAGTTTATTGTTATGATAGTTTCCATGGTAACTAAGCATGAATATTACACATGGGTAAAATTTTTCCGGATGAGCCAATAGAGAGCTTGGACATGATTACATTGAGGGTAAAATCACTTCTGTATCTTCTATAGTTACGGAGATATGCGAGTTTGAAATTTTATATAATGTTTTTTTAAAACGTGATTCCAAGGATGTATTACATTGTTTCAACAATGAAAGTGGTTATTTCAAATCTCCACGACAACGACTACAATCATGCACAAATAGATTGTTTACTTTATTGTTATGATAGTTTCCTTGGTAACTAAGCTTGAATATTAAACATGGGAAAATTTTTTCCGGATGAGCCAATAGAGAGCTTCGACCTGATTACATTGAGTGTAAAATCACATCTGCATCTTCTATACTAACGGAGATTTGCGAGTTTGAAATTTCATATAATGTTTTCGTAAAACGTGATTCCAAGGATGTATTACATTGTTTCAACAATGAAAGAGGTTTTTTCAAATCTCCACTACAACGACTACACTCATGCACAAATAGATTGTTTACTTTATTGTTATGATAGTTTCCATGGTAACTAAGCATGAATATTAATCATGGGAAAATTTTTTCCGGATGAGCCAATAGAGAGCTTCGACCTGATTCCATTGAGTGTAAAATCACTTCTGTATCTTCTATAGTAACGGAGATATGCGAATTTGAAATTTTATATAATGTTTTTTAAAACGTGATTCCAAGGATGTATTACATTGTTTCAACAATGAAAGTGGTTATTTCAAATCTCCACGAAAACGACTACAATCATGCACAAATAGATTGTTTACTTTATTGTTATGAGAGTTTCCATGGTAACTAAGCATGAATATTACACATGGGTAAAATTTTTCCGGATGAGCCAATAGAGAGCTTCGACATGATTACATTGAGTGTAAAATCACTTCTGTATCTTCTATAGTAACGGAGATATGCGAGTTGAAATTTTATATAATGTTTTTGTAAAACGTGATTCCAAGGATGTATTACATTGTTTCAACAATGAAAGTGGTTATTTCAAATCTCCACTACAACGATTACAATCATGCACAAATAGATTGTTTACTTTATTGTTATGATAGTTTCCATGGTAACTAAGCATGAATATTACACATGGGTAAAATTTTTCCGGATGAGCCAATAGAGAGCTTGGACATGATTACATTGAGGGTAAAATCACTTCTGTATCTTCTATAGTTACGGAGATATGCGAGTTTGAAATTTTATATAATGTTTTTTTAAAACGTGATTCCAAGGATGTATTACATTGTTTCAACAATGAAAGTGGTTATTTCAAATCTCCACGACAACGACTACAATCATGCACAAATAGATTGTTTACTTTATTGTTATGAGAGTTTCCATGGTAACTAAGCATGAATATTACACATGGGTAAAATTTTTCCGGATGAGCCAATAGAGAGCTTCGACATGATTACATTGAGTGTAAAATCACTTCTGTATCTTCTATAGTAACGGAGATATGCGAGTTGAAATTTTATATAATGTTTTTGTAAAACGTGATTACAAGGATGTATTACATTGTTTCAACAATGAAAGTGGTTATTTCAAATCTCCACGACAACGACTACAATCATGCACAAATAGATTGTTTACTTTATTGTTATGATAGTTTCCTTGGTAACTAAGCTTGACTATTAATCATGGGAAATTTTTTTCCGGATGAGCCAATAGAGAGCTTCGACCTGATTACATTGAGTGTAAAATCACATCTGCATCTTCTATAGTAACGGAGATATGCGAGTTTGAAATTTTTTATAATGTATTTGTAAAACGTGATTCCAAGGATGTATTACATTGTTTCAACAATGAAAGAGGTTTTTTCAAATCTCCACTACAACGACTACAATCATGCACAAATTGATTGTTTAGTTTATTGTTATGATAGTTTCCATGGTAACTAAGCATGAATATTACACATGGGTAAAATTTTTCCGGATGAGCCAATAGAGAGCTTCGACCTGATTCCTTTGAGTGTAAAATCACTTCTGCATCTTCTATAGTAACGGAGATATGCGAGTTTGAAATTTTATATAATGTTTTTGTAAAACGTGATTCCAAGGATGTATTACATTGTTTCAACAATGAAAGTGGTTATTTCAAATATCCACTACAACGATTACAATCATGCACAAATAGATTGTTTACTTTATTGTTATGATAGTTTCCATGGTAACTAAGCATGAATATTACACATGGGTAAAATTTTTCCGGATGAGCCAATAGAGAGCTTGGACATGATTACATTGAGGGTAAAATCACTTTTGTATCTTCTATAGTTACGGAGATATGCGAGTTTGAAATTTTATATAATGTTTTTTTAAAACGTGATTCCAAGGATGTATTACATTGTTTCAACAATGAAAGTGGTTATTTCAAATCTCCACGACAACGACTACAATCATGCACAAATAGATTGTTTACTTTATTGTTATGATAGTTTCCTTGGTAACTAAGCTTGAATATTAAACATGGGAAAATTTTTTCCGGATGAGCCAATAGAGAGCTTCGACCTGATTCCATTGAGTGTAAAATCACTTCTGTATCTTCTATAGTAACGGAGATATGCGAATTTGAAATTTTATATAATGTTTTTTAAAACGTGATTCCAAGGATGTATTACATTGTTTCAACAATGAAAGTGGTTATTTCAAATCTCCACGAAAACGACTACAATCATGCACAAATAGATTGTTTACTTTATTGTTATGAGAGTTTCCATGGTAACTAAGCATGAATATTACACATGGGTAAAATTTTTCCGGATGAGCCAATAGAGAGCTTCGACATGATTACATTGAGTGTAAAATCACTTCTGTATCTTCTATAGTAACGGAGATATGCGAGTTGAAATTTTATATAATGTTTTTGTAAAACGTGATTCCAAGGATGTATTACATTGTTTCAACAATGAAAGTGGTTATTTCAAATCTCCACTACAACGATTACAATCATGCACAAATAGATTGTTTACTTTATTGTTATGATAGTTTCCATGGTAACTAAGCATGAATATTACACATGGGTAAAATTTTTCCGGATGAGCCAATAGAGAGCTTGGACATGATTACATTGAGGGTAAAATCACTTCTGTATCTTCTATAGTTACGGAGATATGCGAGTTTGAAATTTTATATAATGTTTTTTTAAAACGTGATTCCAAGGATGTATTACATTGTTTCAACAATGAAAGTGGTTATTTCAAATCTCCACGACAACGACTACAATCATGCACAAATAGATTGTTTACTTTATTGTTATGAGAGTTTCCATGGTAACTAAGCATGAATATTACACATGGGTAAAATTTTTCCGGATGAGCCAATAGAGAGCTTCGACATGATTACATTGAGTGTAAAATCACTTCTGTATCTTCTATAGTAACGGAGATATGCGAGTTGAAATTTTATATAATGTTTTTGTAAAACGTGATTACAAGGATGTATTACATTGTTTCAACAATGAAAGTGGTTATTTCAAATCTCCACGACAACGACTACAATCATGCACAAATAGATTGTTTACTTTATTGTTATGATAGTTTCCTTGGTAACTAAGCTTGACTATTAATCATGGGAAATTTTTTTCCGGATGAGCCAATAGAGAGCTTCGACCTGATTACATTGAGTGTAAAATCACATCTGCATCTTCTATAGTAACGGAGATATGCGAGTTTGAAATTTTTTATAATGTATTTGTAAAACGTGATTCCAAGGATGTATTACATTGTTTCAACAATGAAAGAGGTTTTTTCAAATCTCCACTACAACGACTACAATCATGCACAAATTGATTGTTTAGTTTATTGTTATGATAGTTTCCATGGTAACTAAGCATGAATATTACACATGGGTAAAATTTTTCCGGATGAGCCAATAGAGAGCTTCGACCTGATTCCTTTGAGTGTAAAATCACTTCTGCATCTTCTATAGTAACGGAGATATGCGAGTTTGAAATTTTATATAATGTTTTTGTAAAACGTGATTCCAAGGATGTATTACATTGTTTCAACAATGAAAGTGGTTATTTCAAATATCCACTACAACGACTGCAATCATGCACAAATAGATTGTTTAATTTATTGTTATGATAGTTTCCATGGTAACTAAGCATGAATATTACACATGGGTAAAATTTTTCCGGATGAGCCAATAGAGAGCTTCGACCTGATTCCATTGAGTGTAAAATCACTTCTGTATCTTCTATAGTAACGGAGATATGCGAGTTTGAAATTTTATATAATGTTTTTGTAAAACGTGATTCCAAGGATGTATTACATTGTTTCAACAATGAAAGTGGTTATTTCAAATATCCACTACAACGATTACAATCATGCACAAATAGATTGTTTACTTTATTGTTATGATAGTTTCCATGGTAACTAAGCATGAATATTACACATGGGTAAAATTTTTCCGGATGAGCCAATAGAGAGCTTGGACATGATTACATTGAGGGTAAAATCACTTCTGTATCTTCTATAGTTACGGAGATATGCGAGTTTGAAATTTTATATAATGTTTTTTTAAAACGTGATTCCAAGGATGTATTACATTGTTTCAACAATGAAAGTGGTTATTTCAAATCTCCACGACAACGACTACAATCATGCACAAATAGATTGTTTACTTTATTGTTATGATAGTTTCCTTGGTAACTAAGCTTGAATATTAAACATGGGAAAATTTTTTCCGGATGAGCCAATAGAGAGCTTCGACCTGATTACATTGAGTGTAAAATCACATCTGCATCTTCTATACTAACGGAGATTTGCGAGTTTGAAATTTCATATAATGTTTTCGTAAAACGTGATTCCAAGGATGTATTACATTGTTTCAACAATGAAAGAGGTTTTTTCAAATCTCCACTACAACGACTACACTCATGCACAAATAGATTGTTTACTTTATTGTTATGATAGTTTCCATGGTAACTAAGCATGAATATTAATCATGGGAAAATTTTTTCCGGATGAGCCAATAGAGAGCTTCGACCTGATTCCATTGAGTGTAAAATCACTTCTGTATCTTCTATAGTAACGGAGATATGCGAATTTGAAATTTTATATAATGTTTTTGTAAAACGTGATTCCAAGGATGTATTACATTGTTTCAACAATGAAAGTGGTTATTTCAAATCTCCACTACAACGATTACAATCATGCACAAATAGATTGTTTACTTTATTGTTATGATAGTTTCCATGGTAACTAAGCATGAATATTACACATGGGTAAAATTTTTCCGGATGAGCCAATAGAGAGCTTGGACATGATTACATTGAGGGTAAAATCACTTCTGTATCTTCTATAGTTACGGAGATATGCGAGTTTGAAATTTTATATAATGTTTTTTTAAAACGTGATTCCAAGGATGTATTACATTGTTTCAACAATGAAAGTGGTTATTTCAAATCTCCACGACAACGACTACAATCATGCACAAATAGATTGTTTACTTTATTGTTATGAGAGTTTCCATGGTAACTAAGCATGAATATTACACATGGGTAAAATTTTTCCGGATGAGCCAATAGAGAGCTTCGACATGATTACATTGAGTGTAAAATCACTTCTGTATCTTCTATAGTAACGGAGATATGCGAGTTGAAATTTTATATAATGTTTTTGTAAAACGTGATTACAAGGATGTATTACATTGTTTCAACAATGAAAGTGGTTATTTCAAATCTCCACGACAACGACTACAATCATGCACAAATAGATTGTTTACTTTATTGTTATGATAGTTTCCTTGGTAACTAAGCTTGACTATTAATCATGGGAAATTTTTTTCCGGATGAGCCAATAGAGAGCTTCGACCTGATTACATTGAGTGTAAAATCACATCTGCATCTTCTATAGTAACGGAGATATGCGAGTTTGAAATTTTTTATAATGTATTTGTAAAACGTGATTCCAAGGATGTATTACATTGTTTCAACAATGAAAGAGGTTTTTTCAAATCTCCACTACAACGACTACAATCATGCACAAATTGATTGTTTAGTTTATTGTTATGATAGTTTCCATGGTAACTAAGCATGAATATTACACATGGGTAAAATTTTTCCGGATGAGCCAATAGAGAGCTTCGACCTGATTCCTTTGAGTGTAAAATCACTTCTGCATCTTCTATAGTAACGGAGATATGCGAGTTTGAAATTTTATATAATGTTTTTGTAAAACGTGATTCCAAGGATGTATTACATTGTTTCAACAATGAAAGTGGTTATTTCAAATATCCACTACAACGACTGCAATCATGCACAAATAGATTGTTTAATTTATTGTTATGATAGTTTCCATGGTAACTAAGCATGAATATTACACATGGGTAAAATTTTTCCGGATGAGCCAATAGAGAGCTTCGACCTGATTCCATTGAGTGTAAAATCACTTCTGTATCTTCTATAGTAACGGAGATATGCGAGTTTGAAATTTTATATAATGTTTTTGTAAAACGTGATTCCAAGGATGTATTACATTGTTTCAACAATGAAAGTGGTTATTTCAAATATCCACTACAACGATTACAATCATGCACAAATAGATTGTTTACTTTATTGTTATGATAGTTTCCATGGTAACTAAGCATGAATATTACACATGGGTAAAATTTTTCCGGATGAGCCAATAGAGAGCTTGGACATGATTACATTGAGGGTAAAATCACTTCTGTATCTTCTATAGTTACGGAGATATGCGAGTTTGAAATTTTATATAATGTTTTTTTAAAACGTGATTCCAAGGATGTATTACATTGTTTCAACAATGAAAGTGGTTATTTCAAATCTCCACGACAACGACTACAATCATGCACAAATAGATTGTTTACTTTATTGTTATGATAGTTTCCTTGGTAACTAAGCTTGAATATTAAACATGGGAAAATTTTTTCCGGATGAGCCAATAGAGAGCTTCGACCTGATTACATTGAGTGTAAAATCACATCTGCATCTTCTATACTAACGGAGATTTGCGAGTTTGAAATTTCATATAATGTTTTCGTAAAACGTGATTCCAAGGATGTATTACATTGTTTCAACAATGAAAGAGGTTTTTTCAAATCTCCACTACAACGACTACACTCATGCACAAATAGATTGTTTACTTTATTGTTATGATAGTTTCCATGGTAACTAAGCATGAATATTAATCATGGGAAAATTTTTTCCGGATGAGCCAATAGAGAGCTTCGACCTGATTCCATTGAGTGTAAAATCACTTCTGTATCTTCTATAGTAACGGAGATATGCGAATTTGAAATTTTATATAATGTTTTTTAAAACGTGATTCCAAGGATGTATTACATTGTTTCAACAATGAAAGTGGTTATTTCAAATCTCCACGAAAACGACTACAATCATGCACAAATAGATTGTTTACTTTATTGTTATGAGAGTTTCCATGGTAACTAAGCATGAATATTACACATGGGTAAAATTTTTCCGGATGAGCCAATAGAGAGCTTCGACATGATTACATTGAGTGTAAAATCACTTCTGTATCTTCTATAGTAACGGAGATATGCGAGTTGAAATTTTATTTAATGTTTTTGTAAAACGTGATTCCAAGGATGTATTACATTGTTTCAACAATGAAAGTGGTTATTTCAAATCTCCACGACAACGACTACAATCATGCACAAATAGATTGTTTACTTTATTGTTATGATAGTTTCCTTGGTAACTAAGCTTGACTATTAATCATGGGAAATTTTTTTCCGGATGAGCCAATAGAGAGCTTCGACCTGATTACATTGAGTGTAAAATCACATCTGCATCTTCTATAGTAACGGAGATATGCGAGTTTGAAATTTTTTATAATGTATTTGTAAAACGTGATTCCAAGGATGTATTACATTGTTTCAACAATGAAAGAGGTTTTTTCAAATCTCCACTACAACGACTACAATCATGCACAAATTGATTGTTTAGTTTATTGTTATGATAGTTTCCATGGTAACTAAGCATGAATATTACACATGGGTAAAATTTTTCCGGATGAGCCAATAGAGAGCTTCGACCTGATTCCTTTGAGTGTAAAATCACTTCTGTATCTTCTATAGTAACGGAGATATGCGAGTTTGAAATTTTATATAATGTTTTTGTAAAACGTGATTCCAAGGATGTATTACATTGTTTCAACAATGAAAGTGGTTATTTCAAATATCCACTACAACGACTGCAATCATGCACAAATAGATTCTTTAATTTATTGTTATGATAGTTTCCATGGTAACTAAGCATGAATATTACACATGGGTAAAATGTTTCCGGATGAGCCAATAGAGAGCTTCGACCTGATTACATTGAGTGTAAAATCACATCTGCATCTTCTATACTAACGGAGATATGCGAGTTTGAAATTTCATATAATGTTTTCGTAAAACGTGATTCCAAGGATGTATTACATTGTTTCAACAATGAAAGAGGTTTTTTCAAATCTCCACTACAACGACTACAATCATGCACAAATAGATTGTTTACTTTATTGTTATGATAGTTTCCATGGTAACTAAGCATGAATATTACACATGGGTAAAATTTTTCCGGATGAGCCAATAGAGAGCTTGGACATGATTACATTGAGGGTAAAATCACTTCTGTATCTTCTATAGTTACGGAGATATGCGAGTTTGAAATTTTATATAATGTTTTTTTAAAACGTGATTCCAAGGATGTATTACATTGTTTCAACAATGAAAGTGGTTATTTCAAATCTCCACGACAACGACTACAATCATGCACAAATAGATTGTTTACTTTATTGTTATGATAGTTTCCTTGGTAACTAAGCTGAATATTAATCATGGGAATTTTTTTTCCGGATGAGCCAATAGAGAGCTTCGACCTGATTACATTGAGTGTAAAATCACATCTGCATCTTGTATAGTAACGGAGATATGCGAATTTGAAATTTTATATAATGTTTTTTAAAACGTGATTCCAAGGATGTATTACATTGTTTCAACAATGAAAGTGGTTATTTCAAATCTCCACGAAAACGACTACAATCATGCACAAATAGATTGTTTACTTTATTGTTATGAGAGTTTCCATGGTAACTAAGCATGAATATTACACATGGGTAAAATTTTTCCGGATGAGCCAATAGAGAGCTTCGACATGATTACATTGAGTGTAAAATCACTTCTGTATCTTCTATAGTAACGGAGATATGCGAGTTGAAATTTTATATAATGTTTTTGTAAAACGTGATTACAAGGATGTATTACATTGTTTCAACAATGAAAGTGGTTATTTCAAATCTCCACGACAACGACTACAATCATGCACAAATAGATTGTTTACTTTATTGTTATGATAGTTTCCTTGGTAACTAAGCTTGACTATTAATCATGGGAAATTTTTTTCCGGATGAGCCAATAGAGAGCTTCGACCTGATTACATTGAGTGTAAAATCACATCTGCATCTTCTATAGTAACGGAGATATGCGAGTTTGAAATTTTTTATAATGTATTTGTAAAACGTGATTCCAAGGATGTATTACATTGTTTCAACAATGAAAGAGGTTTTTTCAAATCTCCACTACAACGACTACAATCATGCACAAATTGATTGTTTAGTTTATTGTTATGATAGTTTCCATGGTAACTAAGCATGAATATTACACATGGGTAAAATTTTTCCGGATGAGCCAATAGAGAGCTTCGACCTGATTCCTTTGAGTGTAAAATCACTTCTGTATCTTCTATAGTAACGGAGATATGCGAGTTTGAAATTTTATATAATGTTTTTGTAAAACGTGATTCCAAGGATGTATTACATTGTTTCAACAATGAAAGTGGTTATTTCAAATATCCACTACAACGATTACAATCATGCACAAATAGATTGTTTACTTTATTGTTATGATAGTTTCCATGGTAACTAAGCATGAATATTACACATGGGTAAAATTTTTCCGGATGAGCCAATAGAGAGCTTGGACATGATTACATTGAGGGTAAAATCACTTCTGTATCTTCTATAGTTACGGAGATATGCGAGTTTGAAATTTTATATAATGTTTTTTTAAAACGTGATTCCAAGGATGTATTACATTGTTTCAACAATGAAAGTGGTTATTTCAAATCTCCACGACAACGACTACAATCATGCACAAATAGATTGTTTACTTTATTGTTATGATAGTTTCCTTGGTAACTAAGCTGAATATTAATCATGGGAATTTTTTTTCCGGATGAGCCAATAGAGAGCTTCGACCTGATTACATTGAGTGTAAAATCACATCTGCATCTTGTATAGTAACGGAGATATGCGAGTTTGAAATTTTATATAATGTATTTGTAAAACGTGATTCCAAGGATGTATTACATTGTTTCAACAATGAAAGAGGTTTTTTCAAATTTCCACTACAACGACTACAATCATGCACAAATTGATTGTTTAGTTTATTGTTATGATAGTTTCCATGGTAACTAAGCATGAATATTAATCATGGGAAAATTTTTTCCGGATGAGCCAATAGAGAGCTTCGACCTGATTCCATTGAGTGTAAAATCACTTCTGTATCTTCTATAGTAACGGAGATATGCGAATTTGAAATTTTATATAATGTTTTTTAAAACGTGATTCCAAGGATGTATTACATTGTTTCAACAATGAAAGTGGTTATTTCAAATCTCCACGAAAACGACTACAATCATGCACAAATAGATTGTTTACTTTATTGTTATGAGAGTTTCCATGGTAACTAAGCATGAATATTACACATGGGTAAAATTTTTCCGGATGAGCCAATAGAGAGCTTCGACATGATTACATTGAGTGTAAAATCACTTCTGTATCTTCTATAGTAACGGAGATATGCGAGTTGAAATTTTATATAATGTTTTTGTAAAACGTGATTACAAGGATGTATTACATTGTTTCAACAATGAAAGTGGTTATTTCAAATCTCCACGACAACGACTACAATCATGCACAAATAGATTGTTTACTTTATTGTTATGATAGTTTCCTTGGTAACTAAGCTTGACTATTAATCATGGGAAATTTTTTTCCGGATGAGCCAATAGAGAGCTTCGACCTGATTACATTGAGTGTAAAATCACATCTGCATCTTCTATAGTAACGGAGATATGCGAGTTTGAAATTTTATATAATGTATTTGTAAAACGTGATTCCAAGGATGTATTACATTGTTTCAACAATGAAAGTGGTTATTTCAAATATCCACTACAACGATTACAATCATGCACAAATAGATTGTTTAATTTATTGTTATGATAGTTTCCATGGTAACTAAGCATGAATATTACACATGGGTAAAATTTTTCCGGATGAGCCAATAGAGAGCTTCGACATGATTACATTGAGTGTAAAATCACTTCTGTATCTTCTATAGTAACGGAGATATGCGAGTTTGAAATTTTATATAATGTTTTTTTAAAACGTGATTCCAAGGATGTATTACATTGTTTCAACAATGAAAGTGGTTATTTCAAATCTCCACTACAACGACTACAATCATGCACAAATTGATTGTTTAGTTTATTGTTATGATAGTTTCCATGGTAACTAAGCATGAATATTACACATGGGTAAAATTTTTCCGGATGAGCCAATAGAGAGCTTCGACCTGATTCCTTTGAGTGTAAAATCACTTCTGTATCTTCTATAGTAACGGAGATATGCGAGTTTGAAATTTTATATAATGTTTTTGTAAAACGTGATTCCAAGGATGTATTACATTTTTTCAACAATGAAAGTGGTTATTTCAAATATCCACTACAACGACTGCAATCATGCACAAATAGATTGTTTAATTTATTGTTATGATAGTTTCCATGGTAACTAAGCATGAATATTACACATGGGTAAAATTTTTCCGGATGAGCCAATAGAGAGCTTCGACCTGATTCCATTGAGTGTAAAATCACTTCTGTATCTTCTATAGTAACGGAGATATGCGAGTTTGAAATTTTATATAATGTTTTTGTAAAACGTGATTCCAAGGATGTATTACATTGTTTCAACAATGAAAGTGGTTATTTCAAATATCCACTACAACGATTACAATCATGCACAAATAGATTGTTTACTTTATTGTTATGATAGTTTCCATGGTAACTAAGCATGAATATTACACATGGGTAAAATTTTTCCGGATGAGCCAATAGAGAGCTTGGACATGATTACATTGAGGGTAAAATCACTTCTGTATCTTCTATAGTTACGGAGATATGCGAGTTTGAAATTTTATATAATGTTTTTTTTAAAACGTGATTCCAAGGATGTATTACATTGTTTCAACAATGAAAGTGGTTATTTCAAATCTCCACGACAACGACTACAATCATGCACAAATAGATTGTTTACTTTATTGTTATGATAGTTTCCTTGGTAACTAAGCTGAATATTAATCATGGGAATTTTTTTTCCGGATGAGCCAATAGAGAGCTTCGACCTGATTACATTGAGTGTAAAATCACATCTGCATCTTGTATAGTAACGGAGATATGCGAGTTTGAAATTTTATATAATGTATTTGTAAAACGTGATTCCAAGGATGTATTACATTGTTTCAACAATGAAAGAGGTTTTTTCAAATTTCCACTACAACGACTACAATCATGCACAAATTGATTGTTTAGTTTATTGTTATGATAGTTTCCATGGTAACTAAGCATGAATATTAATCATGGGAAAATTTTTTCCGGATGAGCCAATAGAGAGCTTCGACCTGATTCCATTGAGTGTAAAATCACTTCTGTATCTTCTATAGTAACGGAGATATGCGAATTTGAAATTTTATATAATGTTTTTTAAAACGTGATTCCAAGGATGTATTACATTGTTTCAACAATGAAAGTGGTTATTTCAAATCTCCACGAAAACGACTACAATCATGCACAAATAGATTGTTTACTTTATTGTTATGAGAGTTTCCATGGTAACTAAGCATGAATATTACACATGGGTAAAATTTTTCCGGATGAGCCAATAGAGAGCTTCGACATGATTACATTGAGTGTAAAATCACTTCTGTATCTTCTATAGTAACGGAGATATGCGAGTTGAAATTTTATATAATGTTTTTGTAAAACGTGATTACAAGGATGTATTACATTGTTTCAACAATGAAAGTGGTTATTTCAAATCTCCACGACAACGACTACAATCATGCACAAATAGATTGTTTAGTTTATTGTTATGATAGTTTCCATGGTAACTAAGCATGAATATTACACATGGGTAAAATTTTCCGGATGAGCCAATAGAGAGCTTCGACATGATTACATTGAGTGTAAAATCACTTCTGTATCTTCTATAGTAACGGAGATATGCGAGTTTGAAATTTTATATAATGTTTTTTTAAAACGTGATTCCAAGGATGTATTACATTGTTTCAACAATGAAAGTGGTTATTTCAAATATCCACTACAACGACTGCAATCATGCACAAATAGATTGTTTAATTTATTGTTATGATAGTTTCCATGGTAACTAAGCATGAATATTACACATGGGTAAATTTTTTCCGGATGAGCCAATAGAGTGCTTCGACATGATTACATTGAGTGTAAAATCACTTCTGTATCTTCTATAGTAACGGAGATATGCGAGTTTGAAATTTCATATAATGTTTTCGTAAAACGTGATTCCAAGGATGTATTACATTGTTTCAACAATGAAAGAGGTTTTTTCAAATCTCCACTACAACGACTACAATCATGCACAAATAGATTGTTTACTTTATTGTTATGATAGTTTCCATGGTAACTAAGCATGAATATTACACATGGGTAAAATTTTTCCGGATGAGCCAATAGAGAGCTTGGACATGATTACATTGAGGGTAAAATCACTTCTGTATCTTCTATAGTTACGGAGATATGCGAGTTTGAAATTTTATATAATGTTTTTTTAAAACGTGATTCCAAGGATGTATTACATTGTTTCAACAATGAAAGTGGTTATTTCAAATCTCCACGACAACGACTACAATCATGCACAAATAGATTGTTTACTTTATTGTTATGATAGTTTCCTTGGTAACTAAGCTGAATATTAATCATGGGAATTTTTTTTCCGGATGAGCCAATAGAGAGCTTCGACCTGATTACATTGAGTGTAAAATCACATCTGCATCTTGTATAGTAACGGAGATATGCGAATTTGAAATTTTATATAATGTTTTTTAAAACGTGATTCCAAGGATGTATTACATTGTTTCAACAATGAAAGTGGTTATTTCAAATCTCCACGAAAACGACTACAATCATGCACAAATAGATTGTTTACTTTATTGTTATGAGAGTTTCCATGGTAACTAAGCATGAATATTACACATGGGTAAAATTTTTCCGGATGAGCCAATAGAGAGCTTCGACATGATTACATTGAGTGTAAAATCACTTCTGTATCTTCTATAGTAACGGAGATATGCGAGTTGAAATTTTATATAATGTTTTTGTAAAACGTGATTACAAGGATGTATTACATTGTTTCAACAATGAAAGTGGTTATTTCAAATCTCCACGACAACGACTACAATCATGCACAAATAGATTGTTTACTTTATTGTTATGATAGTTTCCTTGGTAACTAAGCTTGACTATTAATCATGGGAAATTTTTTTCCGGATGAGCCAATAGAGAGCTTCGACCTGATTACATTGAGTGTAAAATCACATCTGCATCTTCTATAGTAACGGAGATATGCGAGTTTGAAATTTTTTATAATGTATTTGTAAAACGTGATTCCAAGGATGTATTACATTGTTTCAACAATGAAAGAGGTTTTTTCAAATCTCCACTACAACGACTACAATCATGCACAAATTGATTGTTTAGTTTATTGTTATGATAGTTTCCATGGTAACTAAGCATGAATATTACACATGGGTAAAATTTTTCCGGATGAGCCAATAGAGAGCTTCGACCTGATTCCTTTGAGTGTAAAATCACTTCTGTATCTTCTATAGTAACGGAGATATGCGAGTTTGAAATTTTATATAATGTTTTTGTAAAACGTGATTCCAAGGATGTATTACATTGTTTCAACAATGAAAGTGGTTATTTCAAATATCCACTACAACGATTACAATCATGCACAAATAGATTGTTTACTTTATTGTTATGATAGTTTCCATGGTAACTAAGCATGAATATTACACATGGGTAAAATTTTTCCGGATGAGCCAATAGAGAGCTTGGACATGATTACATTGAGGGTAAAATCACTTCTGTATCTTCTATAGTTACGGAGATATGCGAGTTTGAAATTTTATATAATGTTTTTTTAAAACGTGATTCCAAGGATGTATTACATTGTTTCAACAATGAAAGTGGTTATTTCAAATCTCCACGACAACGACTACAATCATGCACAAATAGATTGTTTACTTTATTGTTATGATAGTTTCCTTGGTAACTAAGCTGAATATTAATCATGGGAATTTTTTTTCCGGATGAGCCAATAGAGAGCTTCGACCTGATTACATTGAGTGTAAAATCACATCTGCATCTTGTATAGTAACGGAGATATGCGAGTTTGAAATTTTATATAATGTATTTGTAAAACGTGATTCCAAGGATGTATTACATTGTTTCAACAATGAAAGAGGTTTTTTCAAATTTCCACTACAACGACTACAATCATGCACAAATTGATTGTTTAGTTTATTGTTATGATAGTTTCCATGGTAACTAAGCATGAATATTAATCATGGGAAAATTTTTTCCGGATGAGCCAATAGAGAGCTTCGACCTGATTCCATTGAGTGTAAAATCACTTCTGTATCTTCTATAGTAACGGAGATATGCGAATTTGAAATTTTATATAATGTTTTTTAAAACGTGATTCCAAGGATGTATTACATTGTTTCAACAATGAAAGTGGTTATTTCAAATCTCCACGAAAACGACTACAATCATGCACAAATAGATTGTTTACTTTATTGTTATGAGAGTTTCCATGGTAACTAAGCATGAATATTACACATGGGTAAAATTTTTCCGGATGAGCCAATAGAGAGCTTCGACATGATTACATTGAGTGTAAAATCACTTCTGTATCTTCTATAGTAACGGAGATATGCGAGTTGAAATTTTATATAATGTTTTTGTAAAACGTGATTACAAGGATGTATTACATTGTTTCAACAATGAAAGTGGTTATTTCAAATCTCCACGACAACGACTACAATCATGCACAAATAGATTGTTTACTTTATTGTTATGATAGTTTCCTTGGTAACTAAGCTTGACTATTAATCATGGGAAATTTTTTTCCGGATGAGCCAATAGAGAGCTTCGACCTGATTACATTGAGTGTAAAATCACATCTGCATCTTCTATAGTAACGGAGATATGCGAGTTTGAAATTTTATATAATGTATTTGTAAAACGTGATTCCAAGGATGTATTACATTGTTTCAACAATGAAAGTGGTTATTTCAAATATCCACTACAACGATTACAATCATGCACAAATAGATTGTTTAATTTATTGTTATGATAGTTTCCATGGTAACTAAGCATGAATATTACACATGGGTAAAATTTTTCCGGATGAGCCAATAGAGAGCTTCGACATGATTACATTGAGTGTAAAATCACTTCTGTATCTTCTATAGTAACGGAGATATGCGAGTTTGAAATTTTATATAATGTTTTTTTAAAACGTGATTCCAAGGATGTATTACATTGTTTCAACAATGAAAGTGGTTATTTCAAATCTCCACTACAACGACTACAATCATGCACAAATTGATTGTTTAGTTTATTGTTATGATAGTTTCCATGGTAACTAAGCATGAATATTACACATGGGTAAAATTTTTCCGGATGAGCCAATAGAGAGCTTCGACCTGATTCCTTTGAGTGTAAAATCACTTCTGTATCTTCTATAGTAACGGAGATATGCGAGTTTGAAATTTTATATAATGTTTTTGTAAAACGTGATTCCAAGGATGTATTACATTTTTTCAACAATGAAAGTGGTTATTTCAAATATCCACTACAACGACTGCAATCATGCACAAATAGATTGTTTAATTTATTGTTATGATAGTTTCCATGGTAACTAAGCATGAATATTACACATGGGTAAAATTTTTCCGGATGAGCCAATAGAGAGCTTCGACCTGATTCCATTGAGTGTAAAATCACTTCTGTATCTTCTATAGTAACGGAGATATGCGAGTTTGAAATTTTATATAATGTTTTTGTAAAACGTGATTCCAAGGATGTATTACATTGTTTCAACAATGAAAGTGGTTATTTCAAATATCCACTACAACGATTACAATCATGCACAAATAGATTGTTTACTTTATTGTTATGATAGTTTCCATGGTAACTAAGCATGAATATTACACATGGGTAAAATTTTTCCGGATGAGCCAATAGAGAGCTTGGACATGATTACATTGAGGGTAAAATCACTTCTGTATCTTCTATAGTTACGGAGATATGCGAGTTTGAAATTTTATATAATGTTTTTTTTAAAACGTGATTCCAAGGATGTATTACATTGTTTCAACAATGAAAGTGGTTATTTCAAATCTCCACGACAACGACTACAATCATGCACAAATAGATTGTTTACTTTATTGTTATGATAGTTTCCTTGGTAACTAAGCTGAATATTAATCATGGGAATTTTTTTTCCGGATGAGCCAATAGAGAGCTTCGACCTGATTACATTGAGTGTAAAATCACATCTGCATCTTGTATAGTAACGGAGATATGCGAGTTTGAAATTTTATATAATGTATTTGTAAAACGTGATTCCAAGGATGTATTACATTGTTTCAACAATGAAAGAGGTTTTTTCAAATTTCCACTACAACGACTACAATCATGCACAAATTGATTGTTTAGTTTATTGTTATGATAGTTTCCATGGTAACTAAGCATGAATATTAATCATGGGAAAATTTTTTCCGGATGAGCCAATAGAGAGCTTCGACCTGATTCCATTGAGTGTAAAATCACTTCTGTATCTTCTATAGTAACGGAGATATGCGAATTTGAAATTTTATATAATGTTTTTTAAAACGTGATTCCAAGGATGTATTACATTGTTTCAACAATGAAAGTGGTTATTTCAAATCTCCACGAAAACGACTACAATCATGCACAAATAGATTGTTTACTTTATTGTTATGAGAGTTTCCATGGTAACTAAGCATGAATATTACACATGGGTAAAATTTTTCCGGATGAGCCAATAGAGAGCTTCGACATGATTACATTGAGTGTAAAATCACTTCTGTATCTTCTATAGTAACGGAGATATGCGAGTTGAAATTTTATATAATGTTTTTGTAAAACGTGATTACAAGGATGTATTACATTGTTTCAACAATGAAAGTGGTTATTTCAAATCTCCACGACAACGACTACAATCATGCACAAATAGATTGTTTAGTTTATTGTTATGATAGTTTCCATGGTAACTAAGCATGAATATTACACATGGGTAAAATTTTCCGGATGAGCCAATAGAGAGCTTCGACATGATTACATTGAGTGTAAAATCACTTCTGTATCTTCTATAGTAACGGAGATATGCGAGTTTGAAATTTTATATAATGTTTTTTTAAAACGTGATTCCAAGGATGTATTACATTGTTTCAACAATGAAAGTGGTTATTTCAAATATCCACTACAACGACTGCAATCATGCACAAATAGATTGTTTAATTTATTGTTATGATAGTTTCCATGGTAACTAAGCATGAATATTACACATGGGTAAATTTTTTCCGGATGAGCCAATAGAGTGCTTCGACATGATTACATTGAGTGTAAAATCACTTCTGTATCTTCTATAGTAACGGAGATATGCGAGTTTGAAATTTTATATAATGTTTTTTTAAAACGTGATTCCAAGGATGTATTACATTGTTTCAACAATGAAAGTCGTTATTTCAAATCTCCACGACAACGACTACAATCATGCACAAATAGATTGTTTACTTTATTGTTATGATAGTTTCCTTGGTAACTAAGCTTGAATATTAATCATGGGAAAATTTTTTCCGGATGAGCCAATAGAGAGCTTCGACCTGATTACATTGAGTGTAAAATCACATCTCCATCTTCTATACTAACGGAGATATGCGAGTTTGAAATTTCATATAATGTTTTCGTAAAACGTGATTCCAAGGATGTATTACATTGTTTCAACAATGAAAGAGGTTTTTTCAAATCTCCACTACAACGACTACAATCATGCACAAATAGATTGTTTACTTTACTGTTATGATAGTTTCCATGGTAACTAAGCATGAATATTACACATGGGTAAAATTTTTCCGGATGAGCCAATAGAGAGCTTGGACATGATTACATTGAGGGTAAAATCACTTCTGTATCTTCTATAGTTACGGAGATATGCGAGTTTGAAATTTTATATAATGTTTTTTTAAAACGTGATTCCAAGGATGTATTACATTGTTTCAACAATGAAAGTGGTTATTTCAAATCTCCACGACAACGACTACAATCATGCACAAATAGATTGTTTACTTTATTGTTATGATAGTTTCCTTGGTAACTAAGCTGAATATTAATCATGGGAATTTTTTTTCCGGATGAGCCAATAGAGAGCTTCGACATGATTACATTGAGTGTAAAATCACTTCTGTATCTTCTATAGTAACGGAGATATGCGAGTTTGAAATTTTATATAATGTTTTTTTAAAACGTGATTCCAAGGATGTATTACATTGTTTCAACAATGAAAGTGGTTATTTCAAATCTCCACTACAACGACTACAATCATGCACAAATTGATTGTTTAGTTTATTGTTATGATAGTTTCCATGGTAACTAAGCATGAATATTACACATGGGTAAAATTTTTCCGGATGAGCCAATAGAGAGCTTCGACCTGATTCCTTTGAGTGTAAAATCACTTCTGTATCTTCTATAGTAACGGAGATATGCGAGTTTGAAATTTTATATAATGTTTTTGTAAAACGTGATTCCAAGGATGTATTACATTTTTTCAACAATGAAAGTGGTTATTTCAAATATCCACTACAACGACTGCAATCATGCACAAATAGATTGTTTAATTTATTGTTATGAGAGTTTCCATGGTAACTAAGCATGAATATTACACATGGGTAAAATTTTTCCGGATGAGCCAATAGAGAGCTTCGACCTGATTCCATTGAGTGTAAAATCACTTCTGTATCTTCTATAGTAACGGAGATATGCGAGTTTGAAATTTTATATAATGTTTTTGTAAAACGTGATTCCAAGGATGTATTACATTGTTTCAACAATGAAAGTGGTTATTTCAAATATCCACTACAACGATTACAATCATGCACAAATAGATTGTTTACTTTATTGTTATGATAGTTTCCATGGTAACTAAGCATGAATATTACACATGGGTAAAATTTTTCCGGATGAGCCAATAGAGAGCTTGGACATGATTACATTGAGGGTAAAATCACTTCTGTATCTTCTATAGTTACGGAGATATGCGAGTTTGAAATTTTATATAATGTTTTTTTAAAACGTGATTCCAAGGATGTATTACATTGTTTCAACAATGAAAGTGGTTATTTCAAATCTCCACGACAACGACTACAATCATGCACAAATAGATTGTTTACTTTATTGTTATGATAGTTTCCTTGGTAACTAAGCTGAATATTAATCATGGGAATTTTTTTTCCGGATGAGCCAATAGAGAGCTTCGACCTGATTACATTGAGTGTAAAATCACATCTGCATCTTGTATAGTAACGGAGATATGCGAGTTTGAAATTTTATATAATGTATTTGTAAAACGTGATTCCAAGGATGTATTACATTGTTTCAACAATGAAAGAGGTTTTTTCAAATCTCCACTACAACGACTACAATCATGCACAAATTGATTGTTTAGTTTATTGTTATGATAGTTTCCATGGTAACTAAGCATGAATATTACACATGGGTAAAATTTTCCGGATGAGCCAATAGAGAGCTTCGACATGATTACATTGAGTGTAAAATCACTTCTGTATCTTCTATAGTAACGGAGATATGCGAGTTTGAAATTTTATATAATGTTTTTTTAAAACGTGATTCCAAGGATGTATTACATTGTTTCAACAATGAAAGTGGTTATTTCAAATATCCACTACAACGACTGCAATCATGCACAAATAGATTGTTTAATTTATTGTTATGATAGTTTCCATGGTAACTAAGCATGAATATTACACATGGGTAAATTTTTTCCGGATGAGCCAATAGAGTGCTTCGACATGATTACATTGAGTGTAAAATCACTTCTGTATCTTCTATAGTAACGGAGATATGCGAGTTTGAAATTTTATATAATGTTTTTTTAAAACGTGATTCCAAGGATGTATTACATTGTTTCAACAATGAAAGTGGTTATTTCAAATCTCCACGACAACGACTACAATCATGCACAAATAGATTGTTTACTTTATTGTTATGATAGTTTCCTTGGTAACTAAGCTGAATATTAATCATGGGAATTTTTTTTCCGGATGAGCCAATAGAGAGCTTCGACCTGATTACATTGAGTGTAAAATCACATCTGCATCTTGTATAGTAACGGAGATATGCGAGTTTGAAATTTTATATAATGTATTTGTAAAACGTGATTCCAAGGATGTATTACATTGTTTCAACAATGAAAGAGGTTTTTTCAAATCTCCACTACAACGACTACAATCATGCACAAATTGATTGTTTAGTTTATTGTTATGATAGTTTCCATGGTAACTAAGCATGAATATTACACATGGGTAAAATTTTTCCGGATGAGCCAATAGAGAGCTTCGACATGATTACATTGAGTGTAAAATCACTTCTGTATCTTCTATAGTAACGGAGATATGCGAGTTTGAAATTTTATATAATGTTTTTTTAAAACGTGATTCCAAGGATGTATTACATTGTTTCAACA
Source organism: Lepisma saccharinum (assembly GCF_977018435.1). Classification (NCBI taxonomy): domain Eukaryota; kingdom Metazoa; phylum Arthropoda; class Insecta; order Zygentoma; family Lepismatidae; genus Lepisma; species Lepisma saccharinum. The sequence goes on along the minus strand of NC_139242.1, from coordinate 1,241,048 downwards.
ATGAAAGTGGTTATTTCAAATCTCCACTACAACGACTACAATCATGCACAAATTGATTGTTTAGTTTATTGTTATGATAGTTTCCATGGTAACTAAGCATGAATATTACACATGGGTAAAATTTTTCCGGATGAGCCAATAGAGAGCTTCGACCTGATTCCTTTGAGTGTAAAATCACTTCTGTATCTTCTATAGTAACGGAGATATGCGAGTTTGAAATTTTATATAATGTTTTTGTAAAACGTGATTCCAAGGATGTATTACATTTTTTCAACAATGAAAGTGGTTATTTCAAATATCCACTACAACGACTGCAATCATGCACAAATAGATTGTTTAATTTATTGTTATGATAGTTTCCATGGTAACTAAGCATGAATATTACACATGGGTAAAATTTTTCCGGATGAGCCAATAGAGAGCTTCGACCTGATTCCATTGAGTGTAAAATCACTTCTGTATCTTCTATAGTAACGGAGATATGCGAGTTTGAAATTTTATATAATGTTTTTGTAAAACGTGATTCCAAGGATGTATTACATTGTTTCAACAATGAAAGTGGTTATTTCAAATATCCACTACAACGATTACAATCATGCACAAATAGATTGTTTACTTTATTGTTATGATAGTTTCCATGGTAACTAAGCATGAATATTACACATGGGTAAAATTTTTCCGGATGAGCCAATAGAGAGCTTGGACATGATTACATTGAGGGTAAAATCACTTCTGTATCTTCTATAGTTACGGAGATATGCGAGTTTGAAATTTTATATAATGTTTTTTTAAAACGTGATTCCAAGGATGTATTACATTGTTTCAACAATGAAAGTGGTTATTTCAAATCTCCACGACAACGACTACAATCATGCACAAATAGATTGTTTACTTTATTGTTATGATAGTTTCCTTGGTAACTAAGCTGAATATTAATCATGGGAATTTTTTTTCCGGATGAGCCAATAGAGAGCTTCGACCTGATTACATTGAGTGTAAAATCACATCTGCATCTTGTATAGTAACGGAGATATGCGAGTTTGAAATTTTATATAATGTATTTGTAAAACGTGATTCCAAGGATGTATTACATTGTTTCAACAATGAAAGAGGTTTTTTCAAATCTCCACTACAACGACTACAATCATGCACAAATTGATTGTTTAGTTTATTGTTATGATAGTTTCCATGGTAACTAAGCATGAATATTACACATGGGTAAAATTTTCCGGATGAGCCAATAGAGAGCTTCGACATGATTACATTGAGTGTAAAATCACTTCTGTATCTTCTATAGTAACGGAGATATGCGAGTTTGAAATTTTATATAATGTTTTTTTAAAACGTGATTCCAAGGATGTATTACATTGTTTCAACAATGAAAGTGGTTATTTCAAATATCCACTACAACGACTGCAATCATGCACAAATAGATTGTTTAATTTATTGTTATGATAGTTTCCATGGTAACTAAGCATGAATATTACACATGGGTAATTTTTTTCCGGATGAGCCAATAGAGTGCTTCGACATGATTACATTGAGTGTAAAATCACTTCTGTATCTTCTATAGTAACGGAGATATGCGAGTTTGAAATTTTATATAATGTTTTTTTAAAACGTGATTCCAAGGATGTATTACATTGTTTCAACAATGAAAGTCGTTATTTCAAATCTCCACGACAACGACTACAATCATGCACAAATAGATTGTTTACTTTATTGTTATGATAGTTTCCTTGGTAACTAAGCTGAATATTAATCATGGGAATTTTTTTTCCGGATGAGCCAATAGAGAGCTTCGACCTGATTACATTGAGTGTAAAATCACATCTGCATCTTGTATAGTAACGGAGATATGCGAGTTTGAAATTTTATATAATGTATTTGTAAAACGTGATTCCAAGGATGTATTACATTGTTTCAACAATGAAAGAGGTTTTTTCAAATCTCCACTACAACGACTACAATCATGCACAAATTGATTGTTTAGTTTATTGTTATGATAGTTTCCATGGTAACTAAGCATGAATATTACACATGGGTAAAATTTTCCGGATGAGCCAATAGAGAGCTTCGACATGATTACATTGAGTGTAAAATCACTTCTGTATCTTCTATAGTAACGGAGATATGCGAGTTTGAAATTTTATATAATGTTTTTTTAAAACGTGATTCCAAGGATGTATTACATTGTTTCAACAATGAAAGTGGTTATTTCAAATATCCACTACAACGACTGCAATCATGCACAAATAGATTGTTTAATTTATTGTTATGATAGTTTCCATGGTAACTAAGCATGAATATTACACATGGGTAAATTTTTTCCGGATGAGCCAATAGAGTGCTTCGACATGATTACATTGAGTGTAAAATCACTTCTGTATCTTCTATAGTAACGGAGATATGCGAGTTTGAAATTTTATATAATGTTTTTTTAAAACGTGATTCCAAGGATGTATTACATTGTTTCAACAATGAAAGTCGTTATTTCAAATCTCCACGACAACGACTACAATCATGCACAAATAGATTGTTTACTTTATTGTTATGATAGTTTCCTTGGTAACTAAGCTGAATATTAATCATGGGAATTTTTTTTCCGGATGAGCCAATAGAGAGCTTCGACCTGATTACATTGAGTGTAAAATCACATCTGCATCTTGTATAGTAACGGAGATATGCGAGTTTGAAATTTTATATAATGTATTTGTAAAACGTGATTCCAAGGATGTATTACATTGTTTCAACAATGAAAGAGGTTTTTTCAAATCTCCACTACAACGACTACAATCATGCACAAATTGATTGTTTAGTTTATTGTTATGATAGTTTCCATGGTAACTAAGCATGAATATTACACATGGGTAAAATTTTTCCGGATGAGCCAATAGAGAGCTTCGACATGATTACATTGAGTGTAAAATCACTTCTGTATCTTCTATAGTAACGGAGATATGCGAGTTTGAAATTTTATATAATGTTTTTTTAAAACGTGATTCCAAGGATGTATTACATTGTTTCAACAATGAAAGTGGTTATTTCAAATCTCCACTACAACGACTACAATCATGCACAAATTGATTGTTTAGTTTATTGTTATGATAGTTTCCATGGTAACTAAGCATGAATATTACACATGGGTAAAATTTTTCCGGATGAGCCAATAGAGAGCTTCGACCTGATTCCTTTGAGTGTAAAATCACTTCTGTATCTTCTATAGTAACGGAGATATGCGAGTTTGAAATTTTATATAATGTTTTTGTAAAACGTGATTCCAAGGATGTATTACATTTTTTCAACAATGAAAGTGGTTATTTCAAATATCCACTACAACGACTGCAATCATGCACAAATAGATTGTTTAATTTATTGTTATGATAGTTTCCATGGTAACTAAGCATGAATATTACACATGGGTAAAATTTTTCCGGATGAGCCAATAGAGAGCTTCGACCTGATTCCATTGAGTGTAAAATCACTTCTGTATCTTCTATAGTAACGGAGATATGCGAGTTTGAAATTTTATATAATGTTTTTGTAAAACGTGATTCCAAGGATGTATTACATTGTTTCAACAATGAAAGTGGTTATTTCAAATATCCACTACAACGATTACAATCATGCACAAATAGATTGTTTACTTTATTGTTATGATAGTTTCCATGGTAACTAAGCATGAATATTACACATGGGTAAAATTTTTCCGGATGAGCCAATAGAGAGCTTGGACATGATTACATTGAGGGTAAAATCACTTCTGTATCTTCTATAGTTACGGAGATATGCGAGTTTGAAATTTTATATAATGTTTTTTTAAAACGTGATTCCAAGGATGTATTACATTGTTTCAACAATGAAAGTGGTTATTTCAAATCTCCACGACAACGACTATAATCATGCACAAATAGATTGTTTACTTTATTGTTATGATAGTTTCCTTGGTAACTAAGCTGAATATTAATCATGGGAATTTTTTTTCCGGATGAGCCAATAGAGAGCTTCGACCTGATTACATTGAGTGTAAAATCACATCTGCATCTTGTATAGTAACGGAGATATGCGAGTTTGAAATTTTATATAATGTATTTGTAAAACGTGATTCCAAGGATGTATTACATTGTTTCAACAATGAAAGAGGTTTTTTCAAATCTCCACTACAACGACTACAATCATGCACAAATTGATTGTTTAGTTTATTGTTATGATAGTTTCCATGGTAACTAAGCATGAATATTACACATGGGTAAAATTTTCCGGATGAGCCAATAGAGAGCTTCGACATGATTACATTGAGTGTAAAATCACTTCTGTATCTTCTATAGTAACGGAGATATGCGAGTTTGAAATTTTATATAATGTTTTTTTAAAACGTGATTCCAAGGATGTATTACATTGTTTCAACAATGAAAGTGGTTATTTCAAATATCCACTACAACGACTGCAATCATGCACAAATAGATTGTTTAATTTATTGTTATGATAGTTTCCATGGTAACTAAGCATGAATATTACACATGGGTAAATTTTTTCCGGATGAGCCAATAGAGTGCTTCGACATGATTACATTGAGTGTAAAATCACTTCTGTATCTTCTATAGTAACGGAGATATGCGAGTTTGAAATTTTATATAATGTTTTTTTAAAACGTGATTCCAAGGATGTATTACATTGTTTCAACAATGAAAGTCGTTATTTCAAATCTCCACGACAACGACTACAATCATGCACAAATAGATTGTTTACTTTATTGTTATGATAGTTTCCTTGGTAACTAAGCTGAATATTAATCATGGGAATTTTTTTTCCGGATGAGCCAATAGAGAGCTTCGACCTGATTACATTGAGTGTAAAATCACATCTGCATCTTGTATAGTAACGGAGATATGCGAGTTTGAAATTTTATATAATGTATTTGTAAAACGTGATTCCAAGGATGTATTACATTGTTTCAACAATGAAAGAGGTTTTTTCAAATCTCCACTACAACGACTACAATCATGCACAAATTGATTGTTTAGTTTATTGTTATGATAGTTTCCATGGTAACTAAGCATGAATATTACACATGGGTAAAATTTTTCCGGATGAGCCAATAGAGAGCTTCGACATGATTACATTGAGTGTAAAATCACTTCTGTATCTTCTATAGTAACGGAGATATGCGAGTTTGAAATTTTATATAATGTTTTTTTAAAACGTGATTCCAAGGATGTATTACATTGTTTCAACAATGAAAGTGGTTATTTCAAATCTCCACTACAACGACTACAATCATGCACAAATTGATTGTTTAGTTTATTGTTATGATAGTTTCCATGGTAACTAAGCATGAATATTACACATGGGTAAAATTTTTCCGGATGAGCCAATAGAGAGCTTCGACCTGATTCCTTTGAGTGTAAAATCACTTCTGTATCTTCTATAGTAACGGAGATATGCGAGTTTGAAATTTTATATAATGTTTTTGTAAAACGTGATTCCAAGGATGTATTACATTTTTTCAACAATGAAAGTGGTTATTTCAAATATCCACTACAACGACTGCAATCATGCACAAATAGATTGTTTAATTTATTGTTATGATAGTTTCCATGGTAACTAAGCATGAATATTACACATGGGTAAAATTTTTCCGGATGAGCCAATAGAGAGCTTGGACATGATTACATTGAGGGTAAAATCACTTCTGTATCTTCTATAGTTACGGAGATATGCGAGTTTGAAATTTTATATAATGTTTTTTTAAAACGTGATTCCAAGGATGTATTACATTGTTTCAACAATGAAAGTGGTTATTTCAAATCTCCACGACAACGACTACAATCATGCACAAATAGATTGTTTACTTTATTGTTATGATAGTTTCCTTGGTAACTAAGCTGAATATTAATCATGGGAATTTTTTTTCCGGATGAGCCAATAGAGAGCTTCGACCTGATTACATTGAGTGTAAAATCACATCTGCATCTTGTATAGTAACGGAGATATGCGAGTTTGAAATTTTATATAATGTATTTGTAAAACGTGATTCCAAGGATGTATTACATTGTTTCAACAATGAAAGAGGTTTTTTCAAATCTCCACTACAACGACTACAATCATGCACAAATTGATTGTTTAGTTTATTGTTATGATAGTTTCCATGGTAACTAAGCATGAATATTACACATGGGTAAAATTTTCCGGATGAGCCAATAGAGAGCTTCGACATGATTACATTGAGTGTAAAATCACTTCTGTATCTTCTATAGTAACGGAGATATGCGAGTTTGAAATTTTATATAATGTTTTTTTAAAACGTGATTCCAAGGATGTATTACATTGTTTCAACAATGAAAGTGGTTATTTCAAATATCCACTACAACGACTGCAATCATGCACAAATAGATTGTTTAATTTATTGTTATGATAGTTTCCATGGTAACTAAGCATGAATATTACACATGGGTAATTTTTTTCCGGATGAGCCAATAGAGTGCTTCGACATGATTACATTGAGTGTAAAATCACTTCTGTATCTTCTATAGTAACGGAGATATGCGAGTTTGAAATTTTATATAATGTTTTTTTAAAACGTGATTCCAAGGATGTATTACATTGTTTCAACAATGAAAGTCGTTATTTCAAATCTCCACGACAACGACTACAATCATGCACAAATAGATTGTTTACTTTATTGTTATGATAGTTTCCTTGGTAACTAAGCTTGAATATTAATCATGGGAAAATTTTTTCCGGATGAGCCAATAGAGAGCTTCGACCTGATTACATTGAGTGTAAAATCACATCTGCATCTTGTATAGTAACGGAGATATGCGAGTTTGAAATTTTATATAATGTATTTGTAAAACGTGATTCCAAGGATGTATTACATTGTTTCAACAATGAAAGAGGTTTTTTCAAATCTCCACTACAACGACTACAATCATGCACAAATTGATTGTTTAGTTTATTGTTATGATAGTTTCCATGGTAACTAAGCATGAATATTACACATGGGTAAAATTTTCCGGATGAGCCAATAGAGAGCTTCGACATGATTACATTGAGTGTAAAATCACTTCTGTATCTTCTATAGTAACGGAGATATGCGAGTTTGAAATTTTATATAATGTTTTTTTAAAACGTGATTCCAAGGATGTATTACATTGTTTCAACAATGAAAGTGGTTATTTCAAATATCCACTACAACGACTGCAATCATGCACAAATAGATTGTTTAATTTATTGTTATGATAGTTTCCATGGTAACTAAGCATGAATATTACACATGGGTAAATTTTTTCCGGATGAGCCAATAGAGTGCTTCGACATGATTACATTGAGTGTAAAATCACTTCTGTATCTTCTATAGTAACGGAGATATGCGAGTTTGAAATTTTATATAATGTTTTTTTAAAACGTGATTCCAAGGATGTATTACATTGTTTCAACAATGAAAGTCGTTATTTCAAATCTCCACGACAACGACTACAATCATGCACAAATAGATTGTTTACTTTATTGTTATGATAGTTTCCTTGGTAACTAAGCTGAATATTAATCATGGGAATTTTTTTTCCGGATGAGCCAATAGAGAGCTTCGACCTGATTACATTGAGTGTAAAATCACATCTGCATCTTGTATAGTAACGGAGATATGCGAGTTTGAAATTTTATATAATGTATTTGTAAAACGTGATTCCAAGGATGTATTACATTGTTTCAACAATGAAAGAGGTTTTTTCAAATCTCCACTACAACGACTACAATCATGCACAAATTGATTGTTTAGTTTATTGTTATGATAGTTTCCATGGTAACTAAGCATGAATATTACACATGGGTAAAATTTTTCCGGATGAGCCAATAGAGAGCTTCGACATGATTACATTGAGTGTAAAATCACTTCTGTATCTTCTATAGTAACGGAGATATGCGAGTTTGAAATTTTATATAATGTTTTTTTAAAACGTGATTCCAAGGATGTATTACATTGTTTCAACAATGAAAGTGGTTATTTCAAATCTCCACTACAACGACTACAATCATGCACAAATTGATTGTTTAGTTTATTGTTATGATAGTTTCCATGGTAACTAAGCATGAATATTACACATGGGTAAAATTTTTCCGGATGAGCCAATAGAGAGCTTCGACCTGATTCCTTTGAGTGTAAAATCACTTCTGTATCTTCTATAGTAACGGAGATATGCGAGTTTGAAATTTTATATAATGTTTTTGTAAAACGTGATTCCAAGGATGTATTACATTTTTTCAACAATGAAAGTGGTTATTTCAAATATCCACTACAACGACTGCAATCATGCACAAATAGATTGTTTAATTTATTGTTATGATAGTTTCCATGGTAACTAAGCATGAATATTACACATGGGTAAAATTTTTCCGGATGAGCCAATAGAGAGCTTCGACCTGATTCCATTGAGTGTAAAATCACTTCTGTATCTTCTATAGTAACGGAGATATGCGAGTTTGAAATTTTATATAATGTTTTTGTAAAACGTGATTCCAAGGATGTATTACATTGTTTCAACAATGAAAGTGGTTATTTCAAATATCCACTACAACGATTACAATCATGCACAAATAGATTGTTTACTTTATTGTTATGATAGTTTCCATGGTAACTAAGCATGAATATTACACATGGGTAAAATTTTTCCGGATGAGCCAATAGAGAGCTTGGACATGATTACATTGAGGGTAAAATCACTTCTGTATCTTCTATAGTTACGGAGATATGCGAGTTTGAAATTTTATATAATGTTTTTTTAAAACGTGATTCCAAGGATGTATTACATTGTTTCAACAATGAAAGTGGTTATTTCAAATCTCCACGACAACGACTATAATCATGCACAAATAGATTGTTTACTTTATTGTTATGATAGTTTCCTTGGTAACTAAGCTGAATATTAATCATGGGAATTTTTTTTCCGGATGAGCCAATAGAGAGCTTCGACCTGATTACATTGAGTGTAAAATCACATCTGCATCTTGTATAGTAACGGAGATATGCGAGTTTGAAATTTTATATAATGTATTTGTAAAACGTGATTCCAAGGATGTATTACATTGTTTCAACAATGAAAGAGGTTTTTTCAAATCTCCACTACAACGACTACAATCATGCACAAATTGATTGTTTAGTTTATTGTTATGATAGTTTCCATGGTAACTAAGCATGAATATTACACATGGGTAAAATTTTCCGGATGAGCCAATAGAGAGCTTCGACATGATTACATTGAGTGTAAAATCACTTCTGTATCTTCTATAGTAACGGAGATATGCGAGTTTGAAATTTTATATAATGTTTTTTTAAAACGTGATTCCAAGGATGTATTACATTGTTTCAACAATGAAAGTGGTTATTTCAAATATCCACTACAACGACTGCAATCATGCACAAATAGATTGTTTAATTTATTGTTATGATAGTTTCCATGGTAACTAAGCATGAATATTACACATGGGTAAATTTTTTCCGGATGAGCCAATAGAGTGCTTCGACATGATTACATTGAGTGTAAAATCACTTCTGTATCTTCTATAGTAACGGAGATATGCGAGTTTGAAATTTTATATAATGTTTTTTTAAAACGTGATTCCAAGGATGTATTACATTGTTTCAACAATGAAAGTCGTTATTTCAAATCTCCACGACAACGACTACAATCATGCACAAATAGATTGTTTACTTTATTGTTATGATAGTTTCCTTGGTAACTAAGCTGAATATTAATCATGGGAATTTTTTTTCCGGATGAGCCAATAGAGAGCTTCGACCTGATTACATTGAGTGTAAAATCACATCTGCATCTTGTATAGTAACGGAGATATGCGAGTTTGAAATTTTATATAATGTATTTGTAAAACGTGATTCCAAGGATGTATTACATTGTTTCAACAATGAAAGAGGTTTTTTCAAATCTCCACTACAACGACTACAATCATGCACAAATTGATTGTTTAGTTTATTGTTATGATAGTTTCCATGGTAACTAAGCATGAATATTACACATGGGTAAAATTTTTCCGGATGAGCCAATAGAGAGCTTCGACATGATTACATTGAGTGTAAAATCACTTCTGTATCTTCTATAGTAACGGAGATATGCGAGTTTGAAATTTTATATAATGTTTTTTTAAAACGTGATTCCAAGGATGTATTACATTGTTTCAACAATGAAAGTGGTTATTTCAAATCTCCACTACAACGACTACAATCATGCACAAATTGATTGTTTAGTTTATTGTTATGATAGTTTCCATGGTAACTAAGCATGAATATTACACATGGGTAAAATTTTTCCGGATGAGCCAATAGAGAGCTTCGACCTGATTCCTTTGAGTGTAAAATCACTTCTGTATCTTCTATAGTAACGGAGATATGCGAGTTTGAAATTTTATATAATGTTTTTGTAAAACGTGATTCCAAGGATGTATTACATTTTTTCAACAATGAAAGTGGTTATTTCAAATATCCACTACAACGACTGCAATCATGCACAAATAGATTGTTTAATTTATTGTTATGATAGTTTCCATGGTAACTAAGCATGAATATTACACATGGGTAAAATTTTTCCGGATGAGCCAATAGAGAGCTTCGACCTGATTCCATTGAGTGTAAAATCACTTCTGTATCTTCTATAGTAACGGAGATATGCGAGTTTGAAATTTTATATAATGTTTTTGTAAAACGTGATTCCAAGGATGTATTACATTGTTTCAACAATGAAAGTGGTTATTTCAAATATCCACTACAACGATTACAATCATGCACAAATAGATTGTTTACTTTATTGTTATGATAGTTTCCATGGTAACTAAGCATGAATATTACACATGGGTAAAATTTTTCCGGATGAGCCAATAGAGAGCTTGGACATGATTACATTGAGGGTAAAATCACTTCTGTATCTTCTATAGTTACGGAGATATGCGAGTTTGAAATTTTATATAATGTTTTTTTAAAACGTGATTCCAAGGATGTATTACATTGTTTCAACAATGAAAGTGGTTATTTCAAATCTCCACGACAACGACTATAATCATGCACAAATAGATTGTTTACTTTATTGTTATGATAGTTTCCTTGGTAACTAAGCTGAATATTAATCATGGGAATTTTTTTTCCGGATGAGCCAATAGAGAGCTTCGACCTGATTACATTGAGTGTAAAATCACATCTGCATCTTGTATAGTAACGGAGATATGCGAGTTTGAAATTTTATATAATGTATTTGTAAAACGTGATTCCAAGGATGTATTACATTGTTTCAACAATGAAAGAGGTTTTTTCAAATCTCCACTACAACGACTACAATCATGCACAAATTGATTGTTTAGTTTATTGTTATGATAGTTTCCATGGTAACTAAGCATGAATATTACACATGGGTAAAATTTTCCGGATGAGCCAATAGAGAGCTTCGACATGATTACATTGAGTGTAAAATCACTTCTGTATCTTCTATAGTAACGGAGATATGCGAGTTTGAAATTTTATATAATGTTTTTTTAAAACGTGATTCCAAGGATGTATTACATTGTTTCAACAATGAAAGTGGTTATTTCAAATCTCCACGACAACGACTACAATCATGCACAAATAGATTGTTTACTTTATTGTTATGATAGTTTCCTTGGTAACTAAGCTGAATATTAATCATGGGAATTTTTTTTCCGGATGAGCCAATAGAGAGCTTCGACCTGATTACATTGAGTGTAAAATCACATCTGCATCTTGTATAGTAACGGAGATATGCGAGTTTGAAATTTTATATAATGTATTTGTAAAACGTGATTCCAAGGATGTATTACATTGTTTCAACAATGAAAGAGGTTTTTTCAAATCTCCACTACAACGACTACAATCATGCACAAATTGATTGTTTAGTTTATTGTTATGATAGTTTCCATGGTAACTAAGCATGAATATTACACATGGGTAAAATTTTTCCGGATGAGCCAATAGAGAGCTTCGACATGATTACATTGAGTGTAAAATCACTTCTGTATCTTCTATAGTAACGGAGATATGCGAGTTTGAAATTTTATATAATGTTTTTTTAAAACGTGATTCCAAGGATGTATTACATTGTTTCAACAATGAAAGTGGTTATTTCAAATCTCCACTACAACGACTACAATCATGCACAAATTGATTGTTTAGTTTATTGTTATGATAGTTTCCATGGTAACTAAGCATGAATATTACACATGGGTAAAATTTTTCCGGATGAGCCAATAGAGAGCTTCGACCTGATTCCTTTGAGTGTAAAATCACTTCTGTATCTTCTATAGTAACGGAGATATGCGAGTTTGAAATTTTATATAATGTTTTTGTAAAACGTGATTCCAAGGATGTATTACATTTTTTCAACAATGAAAGTGGTTATTTCAAATATCCACTACAACGACTGCAATCATGCACAAATAGATTGTTTAATTTATTGTTATGATAGTTTCCATGGTAACTAAGCATGAATATTACACATGGGTAAAATTTTTCCGGATGAGCCAATAGAGAGCTTCGACCTGATTCCATTGAGTGTAAAATCACTTCTGTATCTTCTATAGTAACGGAGATATGCGAGTTTGAAATTTTATATAATGTTTTTGTAAAACGTGATTCCAAGGATGTATTACATTGTTTCAACAATGAAAGTGGTTATTTCAAATATCCACTACAACGACTACAATCATGCACAAATAGATTGTTTACTTTATTGTTATGATAGTTTCCTTGGTAACTAAGCTGAATATTAATCATGGGAATTTTTTTTCCGGATGAGCCAATAGAGAGCTTCGACCTGATTACATTGAGTGTAAAATCACATCTGCATCTTGTATAGTAACGGAGATATGCGAGTTTGAAATTTTATATAATGTATTTGTAAAACGTGATTCCAAGGATGTATTACATTGTTTCAACAATGAAAGAGGTTTTTTCAAATCTCCACTACAACGACTACAATCATGCACAAATTGATTGTTTAGTTTATTGTTATGATAGTTTCCATGGTAACTAAGCATGAATATTACACATGGGTAAAATTTTCCGGATGAGCCAATAGAGAGCTTCGACATGATTACATTGAGTGTAAAATCACTTCTGTATCTTCTATAGTAACGGAGATATGCGAGTTTGAAATTTTATATAATGTTTTTTTAAAACGTGATTCCAAGGATGTATTACATTGTTTCAACAATGAAAGTGGTTATTTCAAATCTCCACGACAACGACTACAATCATGCACAAATAGATTGTTTACTTTATTGTTATGATAGTTTCCTTGGTAACTAAGCTGAATATTAATCATGGGAATTTTTTTTCCGGATGAGCCAATAGAGAGCTTCGACCTGATTACATTGAGTGTAAAATCACATCTGCATCTTGTATAGTAACGGAGATATGCGAGTTTGAAATTTTATATAATGTATTTGTAAAACGTGATTCCAAGGATGTATTACATTGTTTCAACAATGAAAGAGGTTTTTTCAAATCTCCACTACAACGACTACAATCATGCACAAATTGATTGTTTAGTTTATTGTTATGATAGTTTCCATGGTAACTAAGCATGAATATTACACATGGGTAAAATTTTTCCGGATGAGCCAATAGAGAGCTTCGACATGATTACATTGAGTGTAAAATCACTTCTGTATCTTCTATAGTAACGGAGATATGCGAGTTTGAAATTTTATATAATGTTTTTTTAAAACGTGATTCCAAGGATGTATTACATTGTTTCAACAATGAAAGTGGTTATTTCAAATCTCCACTACAACGACTACAATCATGCACAAATTGATTGTTTAGTTTATTGTTATGATAGTTTCCATGGTAACTAAGCATGAATATTACACATGGGTAAAATTTTTCCGGATGAGCCAATAGAGAGCTTCGACCTGATTCCTTTGAGTGTAAAATCACTTCTGTATCTTCTATAGTAACGGAGATATGCGAGTTTGAAATTTTATATAATGTTTTTGTAAAACGTGATTCCAAGGATGTATTACATTTTTTCAACAATGAAAGTGGTTATTTCAAATATCCACTACAACGACTGCAATCATGCACAAATAGATTGTTTAATTTATTGTTATGATAGTTTCCATGGTAACTAAGCATGAATATTACACATGGGTAAAATTTTTCCGGATGAGCCAATAGAGAGCTTCGACCTGATTCCATTGAGTGTAAAATCACTTCTGTATCTTCTATAGTAACGGAGATATGCGAGTTTGAAATTTTATATAATGTTTTTGTAAAACGTGATTCCAAGGATGTATTACATTGTTTCAACAATGAAAGTGGTTATTTCAAATATCCACTACAACGACTACAATCATGCACAAATAGATTGTTTACTTTATTGTTATGATAGTTTCCTTGGTAACTAAGCTGAATATTAATCATGGGAATTTTTTTTCCGGATGAGCCAATAGAGAGCTTCGACCTGATTACATTGAGTGTAAAATCACATCTGCATCTTGTATAGTAACGGAGATATGCGAGTTTGAAATTTTATATAATGTATTTGTAAAACGTGATTCCAAGGATGTATTACATTGTTTCAACAATGAAAGAGGTTTTTTCAAATCTCCACTACAACGACTACAATCATGCACAAATTGATTGTTTAGTTTATTGTTATGATAGTTTCCATGGTAACTAAGATGAATATTACACATGGGTAAAATTTTTCCGGATGAGCCAATAGAGAGCTTCGACATGATTACATTGAGTGTAAAATCACTTCTGTATCTTCTATAGTAACGGAGATATGCGAGTTTGAAATTTTATATAATGTTTTTTTAAAACGTGATTCCAAGGATGTATTACATTGTTTCAACAATGAAAGTGGTTATTTCAAATCTCCACTACAACGACTACAATCATGCACAAATTGATTGTTTAGTTTATTGTTATGATAGTTTCCATGGTAACTAAGCATGAATATTACACATGGGTAAAATTTTTCCGGATGAGCCAATAGAGAGCTTCGACCTGATTCCTTTGAGTGTAAAATCACTTCTGTATCTTCTATAGTAACGGAGATATGCGAGTTTGAAATTTTATATAATGTTTTTGTAAAACGTGATTCCAAGGATGTATTACATTTTTTCAACAATGAAAGTGGTTATTTCAAATATCCACTACAACGACTGCAATCATGCACAAATAGATTGTTTAATTTATTGTTATGATAGTTTCCATGGTAACTAAGCATGAATATTACACATGGGTAAAATTTTTCCGGATGAGCCAATAGAGAGCTTCGACCTGATTCCATTGAGTGTAAAATCACTTCTGTATCTTCTATAGTAACGGAGATATGCGAGTTTGAAATTTTATATAATGTTTTTGTAAAACGTGATTCCAAGGATGTATTACATTGTTTCAACAATGAAAGTGGTTATTTCAAATATCCACTACAACGATTACAATCATGCACAAATAGATTGTTTACTTTATTGTTATGATAGTTTCCATGGTAACTAAGCATGAATATTACACATGGGTAAAATTTTTCCGGATGAGCCAATAGAGAGCTTGGACATGATTACATTGAGGGTAAAATCACTTCTGTATCTTCTATAGTTACGGAGATATGCGAGTTTGAAATTTTATATAATGTTTTTTTAAAACGTGATTCCAAGGATGTATTACATTGTTTCAACAATGAAAGTGGTTATTTCAAATCTCCACGACAACGACTATAATCATGCACAAATAGATTGTTTACTTTATTGTTATGATAGTTTCCTTGGTAACTAAGCTGAATATTAATCATGGGAATTTTTTTTCCGGATGAGCCAATAGAGAGCTTCGACCTGATTACATTGAGTGTAAAATCACATCTGCATCTTGTATAGTAACGGAGATATGCGAGTTTGAAATTTTATATAATGTATTTGTAAAACGTGATTCCAAGGATGTATTACATTGTTTCAACAATGAAAGAGGTTTTTTCAAATCTCCACTACAACGACTACAATCATGCACAAATTGATTGTTTAGTTTATTGTTATGATAGTTTCCATGGTAACTAAGCATGAATATTACACATGGGTAAAATTTTCCGGATGAGCCAATAGAGAGCTTCGACATGATTACATTGAGTGTAAAATCACTTCTGTATCTTCTATAGTAACGGAGATATGCGAGTTTGAAATTTTATATAATGTTTTTTTAAAACGTGATTCCAAGGATGTATTACATTGTTTCAACAATGAAAGTGGTTATTTCAAATATCCACTACAACGACTGCAATCATGCACAAATAGATTGTTTAATTTATTGTTATGATAGTTTCCATGGTAACTAAGCATGAATATTACACATGGGTAAATTTTTTCCGGATGAGCCAATAGAGTGCTTCGACATGATTACATTGAGTGTAAAATCACTTCTGTATCTTCTATAGTAACGGAGATATGCGAGTTTGAAATTTTATATAATGTTTTTTTAAAACGTGATTCCAAGGATGTATTACATTGTTTCAACAATGAAAGTCGTTATTTCAAATCTCCACGACAACGACTACAATCATGCACAAATAGATTGTTTACTTTATTGTTATGATAGTTTCCTTGGTAACTAAGCTGAATATTAATCATGGGAATTTTTTTTCCGGATGAGCCAATAGAGAGCTTCGACCTGATTACATTGAGTGTAAAATCACATCTGCATCTTGTATAGTAACGGAGATATGCGAGTTTGAAATTTTATATAATGTATTTGTAAAACGTGATTCCAAGGATGTATTACATTGTTTCAACAATGAAAGAGGTTTTTTCAAATCTCCACTACAACGACTACAATCATGCACAAATTGATTGTTTAGTTTATTGTTATGATAGTTTCCATGGTAACTAAGCATGAATATTACACATGGGTAAAATTTTTCCGGATGAGCCAATAGAGAGCTTCGACATGATTACATTGAGTGTAAAATCACTTCTGTATCTTCTATAGTAACGGAGATATGCGAGTTTGAAATTTTATATAATGTTTTTTTAAAACGTGATTCCAAGGATGTATTACATTGTTTCAACAATGAAAGTGGTTATTTCAAATCTCCACTACAACGACTACAATCATGCACAAATTGATTGTTTAGTTTATTGTTATGATAGTTTCCATGGTAACTAAGCATGAATATTACACATGGGTAAAATTTTTCCGGATGAGCCAATAGAGAGCTTCGACCTGATTCCTTTGAGTGTAAAATCACTTCTGTATCTTCTATAGTAACGGAGATATGCGAGTTTGAAATTTTATATAATGTTTTTGTAAAACGTGATTCCAAGGATGTATTACATTTTTTCAACAATGAAAGTGGTTATTTCAAATATCCACTACAACGACTGCAATCATGCACAAATAGATTGTTTAATTTATTGTTATGATAGTTTCCATGGTAACTAAGCATGAATATTACACATGGGTAAAATTTTTCCGGATGAGCCAATAGAGAGCTTCGACCTGATTCCATTGAGTGTAAAATCACTTCTGTATCTTCTATAGTAACGGAGATATGCGAGTTTGAAATTTTATATAATGTTTTTGTAAAACGTGATTCCAAGGATGTATTACATTGTTTCAACAATGAAAGTGGTTATTTCAAATATCCACTACAACGATTACAATCATGCACAAATAGATTGTTTACTTTATTGTTATGATAGTTTCCATGGTAACTAAGCATGAATATTACACATGGGTAAAATTTTTCCGGATGAGCCAATAGAGAGCTTGGACATGATTACATTGAGGGTAAAATCACTTCTGTATCTTCTATAGTTACGGAGATATGCGAGTTTGAAATTTTATATAATGTTTTTTTAAAACGTGATTCCAAGGATGTATTACATTGTTTCAACAATGAAAGTGGTTATTTCAAATCTCCACGACAACGACTATAATCATGCACAAATAGATTGTTTACTTTATTGTTATGATAGTTTCCTTGGTAACTAAGCTGAATATTAATCATGGGAATTTTTTTTCCGGATGAGCCAATAGAGAGCTTCGACCTGATTACATTGAGTGTAAAATCACATCTGCATCTTGTATAGTAACGGAGATATGCGAGTTTGAAATTTTATATAATGTATTTGTAAAACGTGATTCCAAGGATGTATTACATTGTTTCAACAATGAAAGAGGTTTTTTCAAATCTCCACTACAACGACTACAATCATGCACAAATTGATTGTTTAGTTTATTGTTATGATAGTTTCCATGGTAACTAAGCATGAATATTACACATGGGTAAAATTTTCCGGATGAGCCAATAGAGAGCTTCGACATGATTACATTGAGTGTAAAATCACTTCTGTATCTTCTATAGTAACGGAGATATGCGAGTTTGAAATTTTATATAATGTTTTTTTAAAACGTGATTCCAAGGATGTATTACATTGTTTCAACAATGAAAGTGGTTATTTCAAATCTCCACGACAACGACTACAATCATGCACAAATAGATTGTTTACTTTATTGTTATGATAGTTTCCTTGGTAACTAAGCTGAATATTAATCATGGGAATTTTTTTTCCGGATGAGCCAATAGAGAGCTTCGACCTGATTACATTGAGTGTAAAATCACATCTGCATCTTGTATAGTAACGGAGATATGCGAGTTTGAAATTTTATATAATGTATTTGTAAAACGTGATTCCAAGGATGTATTACATTGTTTCAACAATGAAAGAGGTTTTTTCAAATCTCCACTACAACGACTACAATCATGCACAAATTGATTGTTTAGTTTATTGTTATGATAGTTTCCATGGTAACTAAGCATGAATATTACACATGGGTAAAATTTTTCCGGATGAGCCAATAGAGAGCTTCGACATGATTACATTGAGTGTAAAATCACTTCTGTATCTTCTATAGTAACGGAGATATGCGAGTTTGAAATTTTATATAATGTTTTTTTAAAACGTGATTCCAAGGATGTATTACATTGTTTCAACAATGAAAGTGGTTATTTCAAATCTCCACTACAACGACTACAATCATGCACAAATTGATTGTTTAGTTTATTGTTATGATAGTTTCCATGGTAACTAAGCATGAATATTACACATGGGTAAAATTTTTCCGGATGAGCCAATAGAGAGCTTCGACCTGATTCCTTTGAGTGTAAAATCACTTCTGTATCTTCTATAGTAACGGAGATATGCGAGTTTGAAATTTTATATAATGTTTTTGTAAAACGTGATTCCAAGGATGTATTACATTTTTTCAACAATGAAAGTGGTTATTTCAAATATCCACTACAACGACTGCAATCATGCACAAATAGATTGTTTAATTTATTGTTATGATAGTTTCCATGGTAACTAAGCATGAATATTACACATGGGTAAAATTTTTCCGGATGAGCCAATAGAGAGCTTCGACCTGATTCCATTGAGTGTAAAATCACTTCTGTATCTTCTATAGTAACGGAGATATGCGAGTTTGAAATTTTATATAATGTTTTTGTAAAACGTGATTCCAAGGATGTATTACATTGTTTCAACAATGAAAGTGGTTATTTCAAATATCCACTACAACGACTACAATCATGCACAAATAGATTGTTTACTTTATTGTTATGATAGTTTCCTTGGTAACTAAGCTGAATATTAATCATGGGAATTTTTTTTCCGGATGAGCCAATAGAGAGCTTCGACCTGATTACATTGAGTGTAAAATCACATCTGCATCTTGTATAGTAACGGAGATATGCGAGTTTGAAATTTTATATAATGTATTTGTAAAACGTGATTCCAAGGATGTATTACATTGTTTCAACAATGAAAGAGGTTTTTTCAAATCTCCACTACAACGACTACAATCATGCACAAATTGATTGTTTAGTTTATTGTTATGATAGTTTCCATGGTAACTAAGATGAATATTACACATGGGTAAAATTTTTCCGGATGAGCCAATAGAGAGCTTCGACATGATTACATTGAGTGTAAAATCACTTCTGTATCTTCTATAGTAACGGAGATATGCGAGTTTGAAATTTTATATAATGTTTTTTTAAAACGTGATTCCAAGGATGTATTACATTGTTTCAACAATGAAAGTGGTTATTTCAAATCTCCACTACAACGACTACAATCATGCACAAATTGATTGTTTAGTTTATTGTTATGATAGTTTCCATGGTAACTAAGCATGAATATTACACATGGGTAAAATTTTTCCGGATGAGCCAATAGAGAGCTTCGACCTGATTCCTTTGAGTGTAAAATCACTTCTGTATCTTCTATAGTAACGGAGATATGCGAGTTTGAAATTTTATATAATGTTTTTGTAAAACGTGATTCCAAGGATGTATTACATTTTTTCAACAATGAAAGTGGTTATTTCAAATATCCACTACAACGACTGCAATCATGCACAAATAGATTGTTTAATTTATTGTTATGATAGTTTCCATGGTAACTAAGCATGAATATTACACATGGGTAAAATTTTTCCGGATGAGCCAATAGAGAGCTTCGACCTGATTCCATTGAGTGTAAAATCACTTCTGTATCTTCTATAGTAACGGAGATATGCGAGTTTGAAATTTTATATAATGTTTTTGTAAAACGTGATTCCAAGGATGTATTACATTGTTTCAACAATGAAAGTGGTTATTTCAAATATCCACTACAACGATTACAATCATGCACAAATAGATTGTTTACTTTATTGTTATGATAGTTTCCATGGTAACTAAGCATGAATATTACACATGGGTAAAATTTTTCCGGATGAGCCAATAGAGAGCTTGGACATGATTACATTGAGGGTAAAATCACTTCTGTATCTTCTATAGTTACGGAGATATGCGAGTTTGAAATTTTATATAATGTTTTTTTAAAACGTGATTCCAAGGATGTATTACATTGTTTCAACAATGAAAGTGGTTATTTCAAATCTCCACGACAACGACTACAATCATGCACAAATAGATTGTTTACTTTATTGTTATGATAGTTTCCTTGGTAACTAAGCTGAATATTAATCATGGGAATTTTTTTTCCGGATGAGCCAATAGAGAGCTTCGACCTGATTACATTGAGTGTAAAATCACATCTGCATCTTGTATAGTAACGGAGATATGCGAGTTTGAAATTTTATATAATGTATTTGTAAAACGTGATTCCAAGGATGTATTACATTGTTTCAACAATGAAAGAGGTTTTTTCAAATCTCCACTACAACGACTACAATCATGCACAAATTGATTGTTTAGTTTATTGTTATGATAGTTTCCATGGTAACTAAGCATGAATATTACACATGGGTAAAATTTTTCCGGATGAGCCAATAGAGAGCTTCGACATGATTACATTGAGTGTAAAATCACTTCTGTATCTTCTATAGTAACGGAGATATGCGAGTTTGAAATTTTATATAATGTTTTTTTAAAACGTGATTCCAAGGATGTATTACATTGTTTCAACAATGAAAGTGGTTTTTTCAAATTTCCACTACAACGACTACAATCATGCACAAATTGATTGTTTAGTTTATTGTTATGATAGTTTCCATGGTAACTAAGCATGAATATTAATCATGGGAAAATTTTTTCCGGATGAGCCAATAGAGAGCTTCGACCTGATTCCATTGAGTGTAAAATCACTTCTGTATCTTCTATAGTAACGGAGATATGCGAATTTGAAATTTTATATAATGTTTTTTAAAACGTGATTCCAAGGATGTATTACATTGTTTCAACAATGAAAGTGGTTATTTCAAATCTCCACGAAAACGACTACAATCATGCACAAATAGATTGTTTACTTTATTGTTATGAGAGTTTCCATGGTAACTAAGCATGAATATTACACATGGGTAAAATTTTTCCGGATGAGCCAATAGAGAGCTTCGACATGATTACATTGAGTGTAAAATCACTTCTGTATCTTCTATAGTAACGGAGATATGCGAGTTGAAATTTTATATAATGTTTTTGTAAAACGTGATTACAAGGATGTATTACATTGTTTCAACAATGAAAGTGGTTATTTCAAATCTCCACGACAACGACTACAATCATGCACAAATAGATTGTTTACTTTATTGTTATGATAGTTTCCTTGGTAACTAAGCTTGACTATTAATCATGGGAAATTTTTTTCCGGATGAGCCAATAGAGAGCTTCGACCTGATTACATTGAGTGTAAAATCACATCTGCATCTTCTATAGTAACGGAGATATGCGAGTTTGAAATTTTATATAATGTATTTGTAAAACGTGATTCCAAGGATGTATTACATTGTTTCAACAATGAAAGTGGTTATTTCAAATATCCACTACAACGATTACAATCATGCACAAATAGATTGTTTAATTTATTGTTATGATAGTTTCCATGGTAACTAAGCATGAATATTACACATGGGTAAATTTTTTCCGGATGAGCCAATAGAGAGCTTCGACATGATTACATTGAGTGTAAAATCACTTCTGTATCTTCTATAGTAACGGAGATATGCGAGTTTGAAATTTTATATAATGTTTTTTTAAAACGTGATTCCAAGGATGTATTACATTGTTTCAACAATGAAAGTGGTTATTTCAAATCTCCACTACAACGACTACAATCATGCACAAATTGATTGTTTAGTTTATTGTTATGATAGTTTCCATGGTAACTAAGCATGAATATTACACATGGGTAAAATTTTTCCGGATGAGCCAATAGAGAGCTTCGACCTGATTCCTTTGAGTGTAAAATCACTTCTGTATCTTCTATAGTAACGGAGATATGCGAGTTTGAAATTTTATATAATGTTTTTGTAAAACGTGATTCCAAGGATGTATTACATTTTTTCAACAATGAAAGTGGTTATTTCAAATATCCACTACAACGACTGCAATCATGCACAAATAGATTGTTTAATTTATTGTTATGATAGTTTCCATGGTAACTAAGCATGAATATTACACATGGGTAAAATTTTTCCGGATGAGCCAATAGAGAGCTTCGACCTGATTCCATTGAGTGTAAAATCACTTCTGTATCTTCTATAGTAACGGAGATATGCGAGTTTGAAATTTTATATAATGTTTTTGTAAAACGTGATTCCAAGGATGTATTACATTGTTTCAACAATGAAAGTGGTTATTTCAAATATCCACTACAACGATTACAATCATGCACAAATAGATTGTTTACTTTATTGTTATGATAGTTTCCATGGTAACTAAGCATGAATATTACACATGGGTAAAATTTTTCCGGATGAGCCAATAGAGAGCTTGGACATGATTACATTGAGGGTAAAATCACTTCTGTATCTTCTATAGTTACGGAGATATGCGAGTTTGAAATTTTATATAATGTTTTTTTAAAACGTGATTCCAAGGATGTATTACATTGTTTCAACAATGAAAGTGGTTATTTCAAATCTCCACGACAACGACTACAATCATGCACAAATAGATTGTTTACTTTATTGTTATGATAGTTTCCTTGGTAACTAAGCTGAATATTAATCATGGGAATTTTTTTTCCGGATGAGCCAATAGAGAGCTTCGACCTGATTACATTGAGTGTAAAATCACATCTGCATCTTGTATAGTAACGGAGATATGCGAGTTTGAAATTTTATATAATGTATTTGTAAAACGTGATTCCAAGGATGTATTACATTGTTTCAACAATGAAAGAGGTTTTTTCAAATCTCCACTACAACGACTACAATCATGCACAAATTGATTGTTTAGTTTATTGTTATGATAGTTTCCATGGTAACTAAGCATGAATATTACACATGGGTAAAATTTTCCGGATGAGCCAATAGAGAGCTTCGACATGATTACATTGAGTGTAAAATCACTTCTGTATCTTCTATAGTAACGGAGATATGCGAGTTTGAAATTTTATATAATGTTTTTTTAAAACGTGATTCCAAGGATGTATTACATTGTTTCAACAATGAAAGTCGTTATTTCAAATCTCCACGACAACGACTACAATCATGCACAAATAGATTGTTTACTTTATTGTTATGATAGTTTCCTTGGTAACTAAGCTGAATATTAATCATGGGAATTTTTTTTCCGGATGAGCCAATAGAGAGCTTCGACCTGATTACATTGAGTGTAAAATCACATCTGCATCTTGTATAGTAACGGAGATATGCGAGTTTGAAATTTTATATAATGTATTTGTAAAACGTGATTCCAAGGATGTATTACATTGTTTCAACAATGAAAGAGGTTTTTTCAAATCTCCACTACAACGACTACAATCATGCACAAATTGATTGTTTAGTTTATTGTTATGATAGTTTCCATGGTAACTAAGCATGAATATTACACATGGGTAAAATTTTTCCGGATGAGCCAATAGAGAGCTTCGACATGATTACATTGAGTGTAAAATCACTTCTGTATCTTCTATAGTAACGGAGATATGCGAGTTTGAAATTTTATATAATGTTTTTTTAAAACGTGATTCCAAGGATGTATTACATTGTTTCAACAATGAAAGTGGTTATTTCAAATCTCCACTACAACGACTACAATCATGCACAAATTGATTGTTTAGTTTATTGTTATGATAGTTTCCATGGTAACTAAGCATGAATATTACACATGGGTAAAATTTTTCCGGATGAGCCAATAGAGAGCTTCGACCTGATTCCTTTGAGTGTAAAATCACTTCTGTATCTTCTATAGTAACGGAGATATGCGAGTTTGAAATTTTATATAATGTTTTTGTAAAACGTGATTCCAAGGATGTATTACATTGTTTCAACAATGAAAGTGGTTATTTCAAATATCCACTACAACGATTACAATCATGCACAAATAGATTGTTTACTTTATTGTTATGATAGTTTCCATGGTAACTAAGCATGAATATTACACATGGGTAAAATTTTTCCGGATGAGCCAATAGAGAGCTTGGACATGATTACATTGAGGGTAAAATCACTTCTGTATCTTCTATAGTTACGGAGATATGCGAGTTTGAAATTTTATATAATGTTTTTTTAAAACGTGATTCCAAGGATGTATTACATTGTTTCAACAATGAAAGTGGTTATTTCAAATCTCCACGACAACGACTACAATCATGCACAAATAGATTGTTTACTTTATTGTTATGATAGTTTCCTTGGTAACTAAGCTGAATATTAATCATGGGAATTTTTTTTCCGGATGAGCCAATAGAGAGCTTCGACCTGATTACATTGAGTGTAAAATCACATCTGCATCTTGTATAGTAACGGAGATATGCGAGTTTGAAATTTTATATAATGTATTTGTAAAACGTGATTCCAAGGATGTATTACATTGTTTCAACAATGAAAGAGGTTTTTTCAAATCTCCACTACAACGACTACAATCATGCACAAATTGATTGTTTAGTTTATTGTTATGATAGTTTCCATGGTAACTAAGCATGAATATTACACATGGGTAAAATTTTCCGGATGAGCCAATAGAGTGCTTCGACATGATTACATTGAGTGTAAAATCACTTCTGTATCTTCTATAGTAACGGAGATATGCGAGTTTGAAATTTTATATAATGTTTTTTTAAAACGTGATTCCAAGGATGTATTACATTGTTTCAACAATGAAAGTCGTTATTTCAAATCTCCACGACAACGACTACAATCATGCACAAATAGATTGTTTACTTTATTGTTATGATAGTTTCCTTGGTAACTAAGCTGAATATTAATCATGGGAATTTTTTTTCCGGATGAGCCAATAGAGAGCTTCGACCTGATTACATTGAGTGTAAAATCACATCTGCATCTTGTATAGTAACGGAGATATGCGAGTTTGAAATTTTATATAATGTATTTGTAAAACGTGATTCCAAGGATGTATTACATTGTTTCAACAATGAAAGAGGTTTTTTCAAATCTCCACTACAACGACTACAATCATGCACAAATTGATTGTTTAGTTTATTGTTATGATAGTTTCCATGGTAACTAAGCATGAATATTACACATGGGTAAAATTTTTCCGGATGAGCCAATAGAGAGCTTCGACATGATTACATTGAGTGTAAAATCACTTCTGTATCTTCTATAGTAACGGAGATATGCGAGTTTGAAATTTTATATAATGTTTTTTTAAAACGTGATTCCAAGGATGTATTACATTGTTTCAACAATGAAAGTGGTTATTTCAAATCTCCACTACAACGACTACAATCATGCACAAATTGATTGTTTAGTTTATTGTTATGATAGTTTCCATGGTAACTAAGCATGAATATTACACATGGGTAAAATTTTTCCGGATGAGCCAATAGAGAGCTTCGACCTGATTCCTTTGAGTGTAAAATCACTTCTGTATCTTCTATAGTAACGGAGATATGCGAGTTTGAAATTTTATATAATGTTTTTGTAAAACGTGATTCCAAGGATGTATTACATTTTTTCAACAATGAAAGTGGTTATTTCAAATATCCACTACAACGACTGCAATCATGCACAAATAGATTGTTTAATTTATTGTTATGATAGTTTCCATGGTAACTAAGCATGAATATTACACATGGGTAAAATTTTTCCGGATGAGCCAATAGAGAGCTTCGACCTGATTCCATTGAGTGTAAAATCACTTCTGTATCTTCTATAGTAACGGAGATATGCGAGTTTGAAATTTTATATAATGTTTTTGTAAAACGTGATTCCAAGGATGTATTACATTGTTTCAACAATGAAAGTGGTTATTTCAAATATCCACTACAACGATTACAATCATGCACAAATAGATTGTTTACTTTATTGTTATGATAGTTTCCATGGTAACTAAGCATGAATATTACACATGGGTAAAATTTTTCCGGATGAGCCAATAGAGAGCTTGGACATGATTACATTGAGGGTAAAATCACTTCTGTATCTTCTATAGTTACGGAGATATGCGAGTTTGAAATTTTATATAATGTTTTTTTAAAACGTGATTCCAAGGATGTATTACATTGTTTCAACAATGAAAGTGGTTATTTCAAATCTCCACGACAACGACTACAATCATGCACAAATAGATTGTTTACTTTATTGTTATGATAGTTTCCTTGGTAACTAAGCTGAATATTAATCATGGGAATTTTTTTTCCGGATGAGCCAATAGAGAGCTTCGACCTGATTACATTGAGTGTAAAATCACATCTGCATCTTGTATAGTAACGGAGATATGCGAGTTTGAAATTTTATATAATGTATTTGTAAAACGTGATTCCAAGGATGTATTACATTGTTTCAACAATGAAAGAGGTTTTTTCAAATCTCCACTACAACGACTACAATCATGCACAAATTGATTGTTTAGTTTATTGTTATGATAGTTTCCATGGTAACTAAGCATGAATATTACACATGGGTAAAATTTTCCGGATGAGCCAATAGAGAGCTTCGACATGATTACATTGAGTGTAAAATCACTTCTGTATCTTCTATAGTAACGGAGATATGCGAGTTTGAAATTTTATATAATGTTTTTTTAAAACGTGATTCCAAGGATGTATTACATTGTTTCAACAATGAAAGTGGTTATTTCAAATCTCCACGACAACGACTACAATCATGCACAAATAGATTGTTTACTTTATTGTTATGATAGTTTCCTTGGTAACTAAGCTGAATATTAATCATGGGAATTTTTTTTCCGGATGAGCCAATAGAGAGCTTCGACCTGATTACATTGAGTGTAAAATCACATCTGCATCTTGTATAGTAACGGAGATATGCGAGTTTGAAATTTTATATAATGTATTTGTAAAACGTGATTCCAAGGATGTATTACATTGTTTCAACAATGAAAGAGGTTTTTTCAAATCTCCACTACAACGACTACAATCATGCACAAATTGATTGTTTAGTTTATTGTTATGATAGTTTCCATGGTAACTAAGCATGAATATTACACATGGGTAAAATTTTTCCGGATGAGCCAATAGAGAGCTTCGACATGATTACATTGAGTGTAAAATCACTTCTGTATCTTCTATAGTAACGGAGATATGCGAGTTTGAAATTTTATATAATGTTTTTTTAAAACG
This sequence comes from Lepisma saccharinum, assembly GCF_977018435.1. Taxonomy (NCBI): domain Eukaryota; kingdom Metazoa; phylum Arthropoda; class Insecta; order Zygentoma; family Lepismatidae; genus Lepisma; species Lepisma saccharinum. The sequence goes on along the minus strand of NC_139242.1, from coordinate 1,212,971 downwards.
TGATTCCAAGGATGTATTACATTGTTTCAACAATGAAAGTGGTTATTTCAAATCTCCACTACAACGACTACAATCATGCACAAATTGATTGTTTAGTTTATTGTTATGATAGTTTCCATGGTAACTAAGCATGAATATTACACATGGGTAAAATTTTTCCGGATGAGCCAATAGAGAGCTTCGACCTGATTCCTTTGAGTGTAAAATCACTTCTGTATCTTCTATAGTAACGGAGATATGCGAGTTTGAAATTTTATATAATGTTTTTGTAAAACGTGATTCCAAGGATGTATTACATTTTTTCAACAATGAAAGTGGTTATTTCAAATATCCACTACAACGACTGCAATCATGCACAAATAGATTGTTTAATTTATTGTTATGATAGTTTCCATGGTAACTAAGCATGAATATTACACATGGGTAAAATTTTTCCGGATGAGCCAATAGAGAGCTTCGACCTGATTCCATTGAGTGTAAAATCACTTCTGTATCTTCTATAGTAACGGAGATATGCGAGTTTGAAATTTTATATAATGTTTTTGTAAAACGTGATTCCAAGGATGTATTACATTGTTTCAACAATGAAAGTGGTTATTTCAAATATCCACTACAACGATTACAATCATGCACAAATAGATTGTTTACTTTATTGTTATGATAGTTTCCATGGTAACTAAGCATGAATATTACACATGGGTAAAATTTTTCCGGATGAGCCAATAGAGAGCTTGGACATGATTACATTGAGGGTAAAATCACTTCTGTATCTTCTATAGTTACGGAGATATGCGAGTTTGAAATTTTATATAATGTTTTTTTAAAACGTGATTCCAAGGATGTATTACATTGTTTCAACAATGAAAGTGGTTATTTCAAATCTCCACGACAACGACTACAATCATGCACAAATAGATTGTTTACTTTATTGTTATGATAGTTTCCTTGGTAACTAAGCTGAATATTAATCATGGGAATTTTTTTTCCGGATGAGCCAATAGAGAGCTTCGACCTGATTACATTGAGTGTAAAATCACATCTGCATCTTGTATAGTAACGGAGATATGCGAGTTTGAAATTTTATATAATGTATTTGTAAAACGTGATTCCAAGGATGTATTACATTGTTTCAACAATGAAAGAGGTTTTTTCAAATCTCCACTACAACGACTACAATCATGCACAAATTGATTGTTTAGTTTATTGTTATGATAGTTTCCATGGTAACTAAGCATGAATATTACACATGGGTAAAATTTTCCGGATGAGCCAATAGAGAGCTTCGACATGATTACATTGAGTGTAAAATCACTTCTGTATCTTCTATAGTAACGGAGATATGCGAGTTTGAAATTTTATATAATGTTTTTTTAAAACGTGATTCCAAGGATGTATTACATTGTTTCAACAATGAAAGTGGTTATTTCAAATCTCCACGACAACGACTACAATCATGCACAAATAGATTGTTTACTTTATTGTTATGATAGTTTCCTTGGTAACTAAGCTGAATATTAATCATGGGAATTTTTTTTCCGGATGAGCCAATAGAGAGCTTCGACCTGATTACATTGAGTGTAAAATCACATCTGCATCTTGTATAGTAACGGAGATATGCGAGTTTGAAATTTTATATAATGTATTTGTAAAACGTGATTCCAAGGATGTATTACATTGTTTCAACAATGAAAGAGGTTTTTTCAAATCTCCACTACAACGACTACAATCATGCACAAATTGATTGTTTAGTTTATTGTTATGATAGTTTCCATGGTAACTAAGCATGAATATTACACATGGGTAAAATTTTTCCGGATGAGCCAATAGAGAGCTTCGACATGATTACATTGAGTGTAAAATCACTTCTGTATCTTCTATAGTAACGGAGATATGCGAGTTTGAAATTTTATATAATGTTTTTTTAAAACGTGATTCCAAGGATGTATTACATTGTTTCAACAATGAAAGTGGTTATTTCAAATCTCCACTACAACGACTACAATCATGCACAAATTGATTGTTTAGTTTATTGTTATGATAGTTTCCATGGTAACTAAGCATGAATATTACACATGGGTAAAATTTTTCCGGATGAGCCAATAGAGAGCTTCGACCTGATTCCTTTGAGTGTAAAATCACTTCTGTATCTTCTATAGTAACGGAGATATGCGAGTTTGAAATTTTATATAATGTTTTTGTAAAACGTGATTCCAAGGATGTATTACATTTTTTCAACAATGAAAGTGGTTATTTCAAATATCCACTACAACGACTGCAATCATGCACAAATAGATTGTTTAATTTATTGTTATGATAGTTTCCATGGTAACTAAGCATGAATATTACACATGGGTAAAATTTTTCCGGATGAGCCAATAGAGAGCTTCGACCTGATTCCATTGAGTGTAAAATCACTTCTGTATCTTCTATAGTAACGGAGATATGCGAGTTTGAAATTTTATATAATGTTTTTGTAAAACGTGATTCCAAGGATGTATTACATTGTTTCAACAATGAAAGTGGTTATTTCAAATATCCACTACAACGATTACAATCATGCACAAATAGATTGTTTACTTTATTGTTATGATAGTTTCCATGGTAACTAAGCATGAATATTACACATGGGTAAAATTTTTCCGGATGAGCCAATAGAGAGCTTGGACATGATTACATTGAGGGTAAAATCACTTCTGTATCTTCTATAGTTACGGAGATATGCGAGTTTGAAATTTTATATAATGTTTTTTTAAAACGTGATTCCAAGGATGTATTACATTGTTTCAACAATGAAAGTGGTTATTTCAAATCTCCACGACAACGACTACAATCATGCACAAATAGATTGTTTACTTTATTGTTATGATAGTTTCCTTGGTAACTAAGCTGAATATTAATCATGGGAATTTTTTTTCCGGATGAGCCAATAGAGAGCTTCGACCTGATTACATTGAGTGTAAAATCACATCTGCATCTTGTATAGTAACGGAGATATGCGAGTTTGAAATTTTATATAATGTATTTGTAAAACGTGATTCCAAGGATGTATTACATTGTTTCAACAATGAAAGAGGTTTTTTCAAATCTCCACTACAACGACTACAATCATGCACAAATTGATTGTTTAGTTTATTGTTATGATAGTTTCCATGGTAACTAAGCATGAATATTACACATGGGTAAAATTTTTCCGGATGAGCCAATAGAGAGCTTCGACATGATTACATTGAGTGTAAAATCACTTCTGTATCTTCTATAGTAACGGAGATATGCGAGTTTGAAATTTTATATAATGTTTTTTTAAAACGTGATTCCAAGGATGTATTACATTGTTTCAACAATGAAAGTGGTTTTTTCAAATTTCCACTACAACGACTACAATCATGCACAAATTGATTGTTTAGTTTATTGTTATGATAGTTTCCATGGTAACTAAGCATGAATATTAATCATGGGAAAATTTTTTCCGGATGAGCCAATAGAGAGCTTCGACCTGATTCCATTGAGTGTAAAATCACTTCTGTATCTTCTATAGTAACGGAGATATGCGAATTTGAAATTTTATATAATGTTTTTTAAAACGTGATTCCAAGGATGTATTACATTGTTTCAACAATGAAAGTGGTTATTTCAAATCTCCACGAAAACGACTACAATCATGCACAAATAGATTGTTTACTTTATTGTTATGAGAGTTTCCATGGTAACTAAGCATGAATATTACACATGGGTAAAATTTTTCCGGATGAGCCAATAGAGAGCTTCGACATGATTACATTGAGTGTAAAATCACTTCTGTATCTTCTATAGTAACGGAGATATGCGAGTTGAAATTTTATATAATGTTTTTGTAAAACGTGATTACAAGGATGTATTACATTGTTTCAACAATGAAAGTGGTTATTTCAAATCTCCACGACAACGACTACAATCATGCACAAATAGATTGTTTACTTTATTGTTATGATAGTTTCCTTGGTAACTAAGCTTGACTATTAATCATGGGAAATTTTTTTCCGGATGAGCCAATAGAGAGCTTCGACCTGATTACATTGAGTGTAAAATCACATCTGCATCTTCTATAGTAACGGAGATATGCGAGTTTGAAATTTTATATAATGTATTTGTAAAACGTGATTCCAAGGATGTATTACATTGTTTCAACAATGAAAGTGGTTATTTCAAATATCCACTACAACGATTACAATCATGCACAAATAGATTGTTTAATTTATTGTTATGATAGTTTCCATGGTAACTAAGCATGAATATTACACATGGGTAAAATTTTTCCGGATGAGCCAATAGAGAGCTTCGACCTGATTCCATTGAGTGTAAAATCACTTCTGTATCTTCTATAGTAACGGAGATATGCGAGTTTGAAATTTTATATAATGTTTTTGTAAAACGTGATTCCAAGGATGTATTACATTGTTTCAACAATGAAAGTGGTTATTTCAAATATCCACTACAACGATTACAATCATGCACAAATAGATTGTTTACTTTATTGTTATGATAGTTTCCATGGTAACTAAGCATGAATATTACACATGGGTAAAATTTTTCCGGATGAGCCAATAGAGAGCTTGGACATGATTACATTGAGGGTAAAATCACTTCTGTATCTTCTATAGTTACGGAGATATGCGAGTTTGAAATTTTATATAATGTTTTTTTAAAACGTGATTCCAAGGATGTATTACATTGTTTCAACAATGAAAGTGGTTATTTCAAATCTCCACGACAACGACTACAATCATGCACAAATAGATTGTTTACTTTATTGTTATGATAGTTTCCTTGGTAACTAAGCTGAATATTAATCATGGGAATTTTTTTTCCGGATGAGCCAATAGAGAGCTTCGACCTGATTACATTGAGTGTAAAATCACATCTGCATCTTGTATAGTAACGGAGATATGCGAGTTTGAAATTTTATATAATGTATTTGTAAAACGTGATTCCAAGGATGTATTACATTGTTTCAACAATGAAAGAGGTTTTTTCAAATTTCCACTACAACGACTACAATCATGCACAAATTGATTGTTTAGTTTATTGTTATGATAGTTTCCATGGTAACTAAGCATGAATATTAATCATGGGAAAATTTTTTCCGGATGAGCCAATAGAGAGCTTCGACCTGATTCCATTGAGTGTAAAATCACTTCTGTATCTTCTATAGTAACGGAGATATGCGAATTTGAAATTTTATATAATGTTTTTTAAAACGTGATTCCAAGGATGTATTACATTGTTTCAACAATGAAAGTGGTTATTTCAAATCTCCACGAAAACGACTACAATCATGCACAAATAGATTGTTTACTTTATTGTTATGAGAGTTTCCATGGTAACTAAGCATGAATATTACACATGGGTAAAATTTTTCCGGATGAGCCAATAGAGAGCTTCGACATGATTACATTGAGTGTAAAATCACTTCTGTATCTTCTATAGTAACGGAGATATGCGAGTTGAAATTTTATATAATGTTTTTGTAAAACGTGATTACAAGGATGTATTACATTGTTTCAACAATGAAAGTGGTTATTTCAAATCTCCACGACAACGACTACAATCATGCACAAATAGATTGTTTAGTTTATTGTTATGATAGTTTCCATGGTAACTAAGCATGAATATTACACATGGGTAAAATTTTCCGGATGAGTCAATAGAGAGCTTCGACATGATTACATTGAGTGTAAAATCACTTCTGTATCTTCTATAGTAACGGAGATATGCGAGTTTGAAATTTTATATAATGTTTTTTTAAAACGTGATTCCAAGGATGTATTACATTGTTTCAACAATGAAAGTGGTTATTTCAAATATCCACTACAACGACTGCAATCATGCACAAATAGATTGTTTAATTTATTGTTATGATAGTTTCCATGGTAACTAAGCATGAATATTACACATGGGTAAATTTTTTCCGGATGAGCCAATAGAGTGCTTCGACATGATTACATTGAGTGTAAAATCACTTCTGTATCTTCTATAGTAACGGAGATATGCGAGTTTGAAATTTTATATAATGTTTTTTTAAAACGTGATTCCAAGGATGTATTACATTGTTTCAACAATGAAAGTCGTTATTTCAAATCTCCACGACAACGACTACAATCATGCACAAATAGATTGTTTACTTTATTGTTATGATAGTTTCCTTGGTAACTAAGCTTGAATATTAATCATGGGAAATTTTTTTCCGGATGAGCCAATAGAGAGCTTCGACCTGATTACATTGAGTGTAAAATCACATCTCCATCTTCTATACTAACGGAGATATGCGAGTTTGAAATTTCATATAATGTTTTCGTAAAACGTGATTCCAAGGATGTATTACATTGTTTCAACAATGAAAGAGGTTTTTTCAAATCTCCACTACAACGACTACAATCATGCACAAATAGATTGTTTACTTTACTGTTATGATAGTTTCCATGGTAACTAAGCATGAATATTACACATGGGTAAAATTTTTCCGGATGAGCCAATAGAGAGCTTGGACATGATTACATTGAGGGTAAAATCACTTCTGTATCTTCTATAGTTACGGAGATATGCGAGTTTGAAATTTTATATAATGTTTTTTTAAAACGTGATTCCAAGGATGTATTACATTGTTTCAACAATGAAAGTGGTTATTTCAAATCTCCACGACAACGACTACAATCATGCACAAATAGATTGTTTACTTTATTGTTATGATAGTTTCCTTGGTAACTAAGCTGAATATTAATCATGGGAATTTTTTTTCCGGATGAGCCAATAGAGAGCTTCGACATGATTACATTGAGTGTAAAATCACTTCTGTATCTTCTATAGTAACGGAGATATGCGAGTTTGAAATTTTATATAATGTTTTTTTAAAACGTGATTCCAAGGATGTATTACATTGTTTCAACAATGAAAGTGGTTATTTCAAATCTCCACTACAACGACTACAATCATGCACAAATTGATTGTTTAGTTTATTGTTATGATAGTTTCCATGGTAACTAAGCATGAATATTACACATGGGTAAAATTTTTCCGGATGAGCCAATAGAGAGCTTCGACCTGATTCCTTTGAGTGTAAAATCACTTCTGTATCTTCTATAGTAACGGAGATATGCGAGTTTGAAATTTTATATAATGTTTTTGTAAAACGTGATTCCAAGGATGTATTACATTTTTTCAACAATGAAAGTGGTTATTTCAAATATCCACTACAACGACTGCAATCATGCACAAATAGATTGTTTAATTTATTGTTATGAGAGTTTCCATGGTAACTAAGCATGAATATTACACATGGGTAAAATTTTTCCGGATGAGCCAATAGAGAGCTTCGACCTGATTCCATTGAGTGTAAAATCACTTCTGTATCTTCTATAGTAACGGAGATATGCGAGTTTGAAATTTTATATAATGTTTTTGTAAAACGTGATTCCAAGGATGTATTACATTGTTTCAACAATGAAAGTGGTTATTTCAAATATCCACTACAACGATTACAATCATGCACAAATAGATTGTTTACTTTATTGTTATGATAGTTTCCATGGTAACTAAGCATGAATATTACACATGGGTAAAATTTTTCCGGATGAGCCAATAGAGAGCTTGGACATGATTACATTGAGGGTAAAATCACTTCTGTATCTTCTATAGTTACGGAGATATGCGAGTTTGAAATTTTATATAATGTTTTTTTAAAACGTGATTCCAAGGATGTATTACATTGTTTCAACAATGAAAGTGGTTATTTCAAATCTCCACGACAACGACTACAATCATGCACAAATAGATTGTTTACTTTATTGTTATGATAGTTTCCTTGGTAACTAAGCTGAATATTAATCATGGGAATTTTTTTTCCGGATGAGCCAATAGAGAGCTTCGACCTGATTACATTGAGTGTAAAATCACATCTGCATCTTGTATAGTAACGGAGATATGCGAGTTTGAAATTTTATATAATGTATTTGTAAAACGTGATTCCAAGGATGTATTACATTGTTTCAACAATGAAAGAGGTTTTTTCAAATCTCCACTACAACGACTACAATCATGCACAAATTGATTGTTTAGTTTATTGTTATGATAGTTTCCATGGTAACTAAGCATGAATATTACACATGGGTAAAATTTTCCGGATGAGCCAATAGAGAGCTTCGACATGATTACATTGAGTGTAAAATCACTTCTGTATCTTCTATAGTAACGGAGATATGCGAGTTTGAAATTTTATATAATGTTTTTTTAAAACGTGATTCCAAGGATGTATTACATTGTTTCAACAATGAAAGTGGTTATTTCAAATATCCACTACAACGACTGCAATCATGCACAAATAGATTGTTTAATTTATTGTTATGATAGTTTCCATGGTAACTAAGCATGAATATTACACATGGGTAAATTTTTTCCGGATGAGCCAATAGAGTGCTTCGACATGATTACATTGAGTGTAAAATCACTTCTGTATCTTCTATAGTAACGGAGATATGCGAGTTTGAAATTTTATATAATGTTTTTTTAAAACGTGATTCCAAGGATGTATTACATTGTTTCAACAATGAAAGTGGTTATTTCAAATCTCCACGACAACGACTACAATCATGCACAAATAGATTGTTTACTTTATTGTTATGATAGTTTCCTTGGTAACTAAGCTGAATATTAATCATGGGAATTTTTTTTCCGGATGAGCCAATAGAGAGCTTCGACCTGATTACATTGAGTGTAAAATCACATCTGCATCTTGTATAGTAACGGAGATATGCGAGTTTGAAATTTTATATAATGTATTTGTAAAACGTGATTCCAAGGATGTATTACATTGTTTCAACAATGAAAGAGGTTTTTTCAAATCTCCACTACAACGACTACAATCATGCACAAATTGATTGTTTAGTTTATTGTTATGATAGTTTCCATGGTAACTAAGCATGAATATTACACATGGGTAAAATTTTTCCGGATGAGCCAATAGAGAGCTTCGACATGATTACATTGAGTGTAAAATCACTTCTGTATCTTCTATAGTAACGGAGATATGCGAGTTTGAAATTTTATATAATGTTTTTTTAAAACGTGATTCCAAGGATGTATTACATTGTTTCAACAATGAAAGTGGTTATTTCAAATCTCCACTACAACGACTACAATCATGCACAAATTGATTGTTTAGTTTATTGTTATGATAGTTTCCATGGTAACTAAGCATGAATATTACACATGGGTAAAATTTTTCCGGATGAGCCAATAGAGAGCTTCGACCTGATTCCTTTGAGTGTAAAATCACTTCTGTATCTTCTATAGTAACGGAGATATGCGAGTTTGAAATTTTATATAATGTTTTTGTAAAACGTGATTCCAAGGATGTATTACATTTTTTCAACAATGAAAGTGGTTATTTCAAATATCCACTACAACGACTGCAATCATGCACAAATAGATTGTTTAATTTATTGTTATGATAGTTTCCATGGTAACTAAGCATGAATATTACACATGGGTAAAATTTTTCCGGATGAGCCAATAGAGAGCTTCGACCTGATTCCATTGAGTGTAAAATCACTTCTGTATCTTCTATAGTAACGGAGATATGCGAGTTTGAAATTTTATATAATGTTTTTGTAAAACGTGATTCCAAGGATGTATTACATTGTTTCAACAATGAAAGTGGTTATTTCAAATATCCACTACAACGATTACAATCATGCACAAATAGATTGTTTACTTTATTGTTATGATAGTTTCCATGGTAACTAAGCATGAATATTACACATGGGTAAAATTTTTCCGGATGAGCCAATAGAGAGCTTGGACATGATTACATTGAGGGTAAAATCACTTCTGTATCTTCTATAGTTACGGAGATATGCGAGTTTGAAATTTTATATAATGTTTTTTTAAAACGTGATTCCAAGGATGTATTACATTGTTTCAACAATGAAAGTGGTTATTTCAAATCTCCACGACAACGACTACAATCATGCACAAATAGATTGTTTACTTTATTGTTATGATAGTTTCCTTGGTAACTAAGCTGAATATTAATCATGGGAATTTTTTTTCCGGATGAGCCAATAGAGAGCTTCGACCTGATTACATTGAGTGTAAAATCACATCTGCATCTTGTATAGTAACGGAGATATGCGAGTTTGAAATTTTATATAATGTATTTGTAAAACGTGATTCCAAGGATGTATTACATTGTTTCAACAATGAAAGAGGTTTTTTCAAATCTCCACTACAACGACTACAATCATGCACAAATTGATTGTTTAGTTTATTGTTATGATAGTTTCCATGGTAACTAAGCATGAATATTACACATGGGTAAAATTTTCCGGATGAGCCAATAGAGAGCTTCGACATGATTACATTGAGTGTAAAATCACTTCTGTATCTTCTATAGTAACGGAGATATGCGAGTTTGAAATTTTATATAATGTTTTTTTAAAACGTGATTCCAAGGATGTATTACATTGTTTCAACAATGAAAGTGGTTATTTCAAATATCCACTACAACGACTGCAATCATGCACAAATAGATTGTTTAATTTATTGTTATGATAGTTTCCATGGTAACTAAGCATGAATATTACACATGGGTAAATTTTTTCCGGATGAGCCAATAGAGTGCTTCGACATGATTACATTGAGTGTAAAATCACTTCTGTATCTTCTATAGTAACGGAGATATGCGAGTTTGAAATTTTATATAATGTTTTTTTAAAACGTGATTCCAAGGATGTATTACATTGTTTCAACAATGAAAGTCGTTATTTCAAATCTCCACGACAACGACTACAATCATGCACAAATAGATTGTTTACTTTATTGTTATGATAGTTTCCTTGGTAACTAAGCTGAATATTAATCATGGGAATTTTTTTTCCGGATGAGCCAATAGAGAGCTTCGACCTGATTACATTGAGTGTAAAATCACATCTGCATCTTGTATAGTAACGGAGATATGCGAGTTTGAAATTTTATATAATGTATTTGTAAAACGTGATTCCAAGGATGTATTACATTGTTTCAACAATGAAAGAGGTTTTTTCAAATCTCCACTACAACGACTACAATCATGCACAAATTGATTGTTTAGTTTATTGTTATGATAGTTTCCATGGTAACTAAGCATGAATATTACACATGGGTAAAATTTTTCCGGATGAGCCAATAGAGAGCTTCGACATGATTACATTGAGTGTAAAATCACTTCTGTATCTTCTATAGTAACGGAGATATGCGAGTTTGAAATTTTATATAATGTTTTTTTAAAACGTGATTCCAAGGATGTATTACATTGTTTCAACAATGAAAGTGGTTATTTCAAATCTCCACTACAACGACTACAATCATGCACAAATTGATTGTTTAGTTTATTGTTATGATAGTTTCCATGGTAACTAAGCATGAATATTACACATGGGTAAAATTTTTCCGGATGAGCCAATAGAGAGCTTCGACCTGATTCCTTTGAGTGTAAAATCACTTCTGTATCTTCTATAGTAACGGAGATATGCGAGTTTGAAATTTTATATAATGTTTTTGTAAAACGTGATTCCAAGGATGTATTACATTTTTTCAACAATGAAAGTGGTTATTTCAAATATCCACTACAACGACTGCAATCATGCACAAATAGATTGTTTAATTTATTGTTATGATAGTTTCCATGGTAACTAAGCATGAATATTACACATGGGTAAAATTTTTCCGGATGAGCCAATAGAGAGCTTCGACCTGATTCCATTGAGTGTAAAATCACTTCTGTATCTTCTATAGTAACGGAGATATGCGAGTTTGAAATTTTATATAATGTTTTTGTAAAACGTGATTCCAAGGATGTATTACATTGTTTCAACAATGAAAGTGGTTATTTCTAATATCCACTACAACGATTACAATCATGCACAAATAGATTGTTTACTTTATTGTTATGATAGTTTCCATGGTAACTAAGCATGAATATTACACATGGGTAAAATTTTTCCGGATGAGCCAATAGAGAGCTTGGACATGATTACATTGAGGGTAAAATCACTTCTGTATCTTCTATAGTTACGGAGATATGCGAGTTTGAAATTTTATATAATGTTTTTTTAAAACGTGATTCCAAGGATGTATTACATTGTTTCAACAATGAAAGTGGTTATTTCAAATCTCCACGACAACGACTACAATCATGCACAAATAGATTGTTTACTTTATTGTTATGATAGTTTCCTTGGTAACTAAGCTGAATATTAATCATGGGAATTTTTTTTCCGGATGAGCCAATAGAGAGCTTCGACCTGATTACATTGAGTGTAAAATCACATCTGCATCTTGTATAGTAACGGAGATATGCGAGTTTGAAATTTTATATAATGTATTTGTAAAACGTGATTCCAAGGATGTATTACATTGTTTCAACAATGAAAGAGGTTTTTTCAAATCTCCACTACAACGACTACAATCATGCACAAATTGATTGTTTAGTTTATTGTTATGATAGTTTCCATGGTAACTAAGCATGAATATTACACATGGGTAAAATTTTCCGGATGAGCCAATAGAGAGCTTCGACATGATTACATTGAGTGTAAAATCACTTCTGTATCTTCTATAGTAACGGAGATATGCGAGTTTGAAATTTTATATAATGTTTTTTTAAAACGTGATTCCAAGGATGTATTACATTGTTTCAACAATGAAAGTGGTTATTTCAAATCTCCACGACAACGACTACAATCATGCACAAATAGATTGTTTACTTTATTGTTATGATAGTTTCCTTGGTAACTAAGCTGAATATTAATCATGGGAATTTTTTTTCCGGATGAGCCAATAGAGAGCTTCGACCTGATTACATTGAGTGTAAAATCACATCTGCATCTTGTATAGTAACGGAGATATGCGAGTTTGAAATTTTATATAATGTATTTGTAAAACGTGATTCCAAGGATGTATTACATTGTTTCAACAATGAAAGAGGTTTTTTCAAATCTCCACTACAACGACTACAATCATGCACAAATTGATTGTTTAGTTTATTGTTATGATAGTTTCCATGGTAACTAAGCATGAATATTACACATGGGTAAAATTTTTCCGGATGAGCCAATAGAGAGCTTCGACATGATTACATTGAGTGTAAAATCACTTCTGTATCTTCTATAGTAACGGAGATATGCGAGTTTGAAATTTTATATAATGTTTTTTTAAAACGTGATTCCAAGGATGTATTACATTGTTTCAACAATGAAAGTGGTTATTTCAAATCTCCACTACAACGACTACAATCATGCACAAATTGATTGTTTAGTTTATTGTTATGATAGTTTCCATGGTAACTAAGCATGAATATTACACATGGGTAAAATTTTTCCGGATGAGCCAATAGAGAGCTTCGACCTGATTCCTTTGAGTGTAAAATCACTTCTGTATCTTCTATAGTAACGGAGATATGCGAGTTTGAAATTTTATATAATGTTTTTGTAAAACGTGATTCCAAGGATGTATTACATTTTTTCAACAATGAAAGTGGTTATTTCAAATATCCACTACAACGACTGCAATCATGCACAAATAGATTGTTTAATTTATTGTTATGATAGTTTCCATGGTAACTAAGCATGAATATTACACATGGGTAAATTTTTTCCGGATGAGCCAATAGAGTGCTTCGACATGATTACATTGAGTGTAAAATCACTTCTGTATCTTCTATAGTAACGGAGATATGCGAGTTTGAAATTTTATATAATGTTTTTTTAAAACGTGATTCCAAGGATGTATTACATTGTTTCAACAATGAAAGTGGTTATTTCAAATCTCCACGACAACGACTACAATCATGCACAAATAGATTGTTTACTTTATTGTTATGATAGTTTCCTTGGTAACTAAGCTGAATATTAATCATGGGAATTTTTTTTCCGGATGAGCCAATAGAGAGCTTCGACCTGATTACATTGAGTGTAAAATCACATCTGCATCTTGTATAGTAACGGAGATATGCGAGTTTGAAATTTTATATAATGTATTTGTAAAACGTGATTCCAAGGATGTATTACATTGTTTCAACAATGAAAGAGGTTTTTTCAAATCTCCACTACAACGACTACAATCATGCACAAATTGATTGTTTAGTTTATTGTTATGATAGTTTCCATGGTAACTAAGCATGAATATTACACATGGGTAAAATTTTTCCGGATGAGCCAATAGAGAGCTTCGACATGATTACATTGAGTGTAAAATCACTTCTGTATCTTCTATAGTAACGGAGATATGCGAGTTTGAAATTTTATATAATGTTTTTTTAAAACGTGATTCCAAGGATGTATTACATTGTTTCAACAATGAAAGTGGTTATTTCAAATCTCCACTACAACGACTACAATCATGCACAAATTGATTGTTTAGTTTATTGTTATGATAGTTTCCATGGTAACTAAGCATGAATATTACACATGGGTAAAATTTTTCCGGATGAGCCAATAGAGAGCTTCGACCTGATTCCTTTGAGTGTAAAATCACTTCTGTATCTTCTATAGTAACGGAGATATGCGAGTTTGAAATTTTATATAATGTTTTTGTAAAACGTGATTCCAAGGATGTATTACATTTTTTCAACAATGAAAGTGGTTATTTCAAATATCCACTACAACGACTGCAATCATGCACAAATAGATTGTTTAATTTATTGTTATGATAGTTTCCATGGTAACTAAGCATGAATATTACACATGGGTAAAATTTTTCCGGATGAGCCAATAGAGAGCTTCGACCTGATTCCATTGAGTGTAAAATCACTTCTGTATCTTCTATAGTAACGGAGATATGCGAGTTTGAAATTTTATATAATGTTTTTGTAAAACGTGATTCCAAGGATGTATTACATTGTTTCAACAATGAAAGTGGTTATTTCAAATATCCACTACAACGATTACAATCATGCACAAATAGATTGTTTACTTTATTGTTATGATAGTTTCCATGGTAACTAAGCATGAATATTACACATGGGTAAAATTTTTCCGGATGAGCCAATAGAGAGCTTGGACATGATTACATTGAGGGTAAAATCACTTCTGTATCTTCTATAGTTACGGAGATATGCGAGTTTGAAATTTTATATAATGTTTTTTTAAAACGTGATTCCAAGGATGTATTACATTGTTTCAACAATGAAAGTGGTTATTTCAAATCTCCACGACAACGACTACAATCATGCACAAATAGATTGTTTACTTTATTGTTATGATAGTTTCCTTGGTAACTAAGCTGAATATTAATCATGGGAATTTTTTTTCCGGATGAGCCAATAGAGAGCTTCGACCTGATTACATTGAGTGTAAAATCACATCTGCATCTTGTATAGTAACGGAGATATGCGAGTTTGAAATTTTATATAATGTATTTGTAAAACGTGATTCCAAGGATGTATTACATTGTTTCAACAATGAAAGAGGTTTTTTCAAATCTCCACTACAACGACTACAATCATGCACAAATTGATTGTTTAGTTTATTGTTATGATAGTTTCCATGGTAACTAAGCATGAATATTACACATGGGTAAAATTTTCCGGATGAGCCAATAGAGAGCTTCGACATGATTACATTGAGTGTAAAATCACTTCTGTATCTTCTATAGTAACGGAGATATGCGAGTTTGAAATTTTATATAATGTTTTTTTAAAACGTGATTCCAAGGATGTATTACATTGTTTCAACAATGAAAGTGGTTATTTCAAATATCCACTACAACGACTGCAATCATGCACAAATAGATTGTTTAATTTATTGTTATGATAGTTTCCATGGTAACTAAGCATGAATATTACACATGGGTAAATTTTTTCCGGATGAGCCAATAGAGTGCTTCGACATGATTACATTGAGTGTAAAATCACTTCTGTATCTTCTATAGTAACGGAGATATGCGAGTTTGAAATTTTATATAATGTTTTTTTAAAACGTGATTCCAAGGATGTATTACATTGTTTCAACAATGAAAGTCGTTATTTCAAATCTCCACGACAACGACTACAATCATGCACAAATAGATTGTTTACTTTATTGTTATGATAGTTTCCTTGGTAACTAAGCTGAATATTAATCATGGGAATTTTTTTTCCGGATGAGCCAATAGAGAGCTTCGACCTGATTACATTGAGTGTAAAATCACATCTGCATCTTGTATAGTAACGGAGATATGCGAGTTTGAAATTTTATATAATGTATTTGTAAAACGTGATTCCAAGGATGTATTACATTGTTTCAACAATGAAAGAGGTTTTTTCAAATCTCCACTACAACGACTACAATCATGCACAAATTGATTGTTTAGTTTATTGTTATGATAGTTTCCATGGTAACTAAGCATGAATATTACACATGGGTAAAATTTTTCCGGATGAGCCAATAGAGAGCTTCGACATGATTACATTGAGTGTAAAATCACTTCTGTATCTTCTATAGTAACGGAGATATGCGAGTTTGAAATTTTATATAATGTTTTTTTAAAACGTGATTCCAAGGATGTATTACATTGTTTCAACAATGAAAGTGGTTATTTCAAATCTCCACTACAACGACTACAATCATGCACAAATTGATTGTTTAGTTTATTGTTATGATAGTTTCCATGGTAACTAAGCATGAATATTACACATGGGTAAAATTTTTCCGGATGAGCCAATAGAGAGCTTCGACCTGATTCCTTTGAGTGTAAAATCACTTCTGTATCTTCTATAGTAACGGAGATATGCGAGTTTGAAATTTTATATAATGTTTTTGTAAAACGTGATTCCAAGGATGTATTACATTTTTTCAACAATGAAAGTGGTTATTTCAAATATCCACTACAACGACTGCAATCATGCACAAATAGATTGTTTAATTTATTGTTATGATAGTTTCCATGGTAACTAAGCATGAATATTACACATGGGTAAAATTTTTCCGGATGAGCCAATAGAGAGCTTCGACCTGATTCCATTGAGTGTAAAATCACTTCTGTATCTTCTATAGTAACGGAGATATGCGAGTTTGAAATTTTATATAATGTTTTTGTAAAACGTGATTCCAAGGATGTATTACATTGTTTCAACAATGAAAGTGGTTATTTCTAATATCCACTACAACGATTACAATCATGCACAAATAGATTGTTTACTTTATTGTTATGATAGTTTCCATGGTAACTAAGCATGAATATTACACATGGGTAAAATTTTTCCGGATGAGCCAATAGAGAGCTTGGACATGATTACATTGAGGGTAAAATCACTTCTGTATCTTCTATAGTTACGGAGATATGCGAGTTTGAAATTTTATATAATGTTTTTTTAAAACGTGATTCCAAGGATGTATTACATTGTTTCAACAATGAAAGTGGTTATTTCAAATCTCCACGACAACGACTACAATCATGCACAAATAGATTGTTTACTTTATTGTTATGATAGTTTCCTTGGTAACTAAGCTGAATATTAATCATGGGAATTTTTTTTCCGGATGAGCCAATAGAGAGCTTCGACCTGATTACATTGAGTGTAAAATCACATCTGCATCTTGTATAGTAACGGAGATATGCGAGTTTGAAATTTTATATAATGTATTTGTAAAACGTGATTCCAAGGATGTATTACATTGTTTCAACAATGAAAGAGGTTTTTTCAAATCTCCACTACAACGACTACAATCATGCACAAATTGATTGTTTAGTTTATTGTTATGATAGTTTCCATGGTAACTAAGCATGAATATTACACATGGGTAAAATTTTCCGGATGAGCCAATAGAGAGCTTCGACATGATTACATTGAGTGTAAAATCACTTCTGTATCTTCTATAGTAACGGAGATATGCGAGTTTGAAATTTTATATAATGTTTTTTTAAAACGTGATTCCAAGGATGTATTACATTGTTTCAACAATGAAAGTGGTTATTTCAAATCTCCACGACAACGACTACAATCATGCACAAATAGATTGTTTACTTTATTGTTATGATAGTTTCCTTGGTAACTAAGCTGAATATTAATCATGGGAATTTTTTTTCCGGATGAGCCAATAGAGAGCTTCGACCTGATTACATTGAGTGTAAAATCACATCTGCATCTTGTATAGTAACGGAGATATGCGAGTTTGAAATTTTATATAATGTATTTGTAAAACGTGATTCCAAGGATGTATTACATTGTTTCAACAATGAAAGAGGTTTTTTCAAATCTCCACTACAACGACTACAATCATGCACAAATTGATTGTTTAGTTTATTGTTATGATAGTTTCCATGGTAACTAAGCATGAATATTACACATGGGTAAAATTTTTCCGGATGAGCCAATAGAGAGCTTCGACATGATTACATTGAGTGTAAAATCACTTCTGTATCTTCTATAGTAACGGAGATATGCGAGTTTGAAATTTTATATAATGTTTTTTTAAAACGTGATTCCAAGGATGTATTACATTGTTTCAACAATGAAAGTGGTTATTTCAAATCTCCACTACAACGACTACAATCATGCACAAATTGATTGTTTAGTTTATTGTTATGATAGTTTCCATGGTAACTAAGCATGAATATTACACATGGGTAAAATTTTTCCGGATGAGCCAATAGAGAGCTTCGACCTGATTCCTTTGAGTGTAAAATCACTTCTGTATCTTCTATAGTAACGGAGATATGCGAGTTTGAAATTTTATATAATGTTTTTGTAAAACGTGATTCCAAGGATGTATTACATTTTTTCAACAATGAAAGTGGTTATTTCAAATATCCACTACAACGACTGCAATCATGCACAAATAGATTGTTTAATTTATTGTTATGATAGTTTCCATGGTAACTAAGCATGAATATTACACATGGGTAAAATTTTTCCGGATGAGCCAATAGAGAGCTTCGACCTGATTCCATTGAGTGTAAAATCACTTCTGTATCTTCTATAGTAACGGAGATATGCGAGTTTGAAATTTTATATAATGTTTTTGTAAAACGTGATTCCAAGGATGTATTACATTGTTTCAACAATGAAAGTGGTTATTTCAAATATCCACTACAACGATTACAATCATGCACAAATAGATTGTTTACTTTATTGTTATGATAGTTTCCATGGTAACTAAGCATGAATATTACACATGGGTAAAATTTTTCCGGATGAGCCAATAGAGAGCTTGGACATGATTACATTGAGGGTAAAATCACTTCTGTATCTTCTATAGTTACGGAGATATGCGAGTTTGAAATTTTATATAATGTTTTTTTAAAACGTGATTCCAAGGATGTATTACATTGTTTCAACAATGAAAGTGGTTATTTCAAATCTCCACGACAACGACTACAATCATGCACAAATAGATTGTTTACTTTATTGTTATGATAGTTTCCTTGGTAACTAAGCTGAATATTAATCATGGGAATTTTTTTTCCGGATGAGCCAATAGAGAGCTTCGACCTGATTACATTGAGTGTAAAATCACATCTGCATCTTGTATAGTAACGGAGATATGCGAGTTTGAAATTTTATATAATGTATTTGTAAAACGTGATTCCAAGGATGTATTACATTGTTTCAACAATGAAAGAGGTTTTTTCAAATCTCCACTACAACGACTACAATCATGCACAAATTGATTGTTTAGTTTATTGTTATGATAGTTTCCATGGTAACTAAGCATGAATATTACACATGGGTAAAATTTTTCCGGATGAGCCAATAGAGAGCTTCGACATGATTACATTGAGTGTAAAATCACTTCTGTATCTTCTATAGTAACGGAGATATGCGAGTTTGAAATTTTATATAATGTTTTTTTAAAACGTGATTCCAAGGATGTATTACATTGTTTCAACAATGAAAGTGGTTATTTCAAATCTCCACTACAACGACTACAATCATGCACAAATTGATTGTTTAGTTTATTGTTATGATAGTTTCCATGGTAACTAAGCATGAATATTACACATGGGTAAAATTTTTCCGGATGAGCCAATAGAGAGCTTCGACCTGATTCCTTTGAGTGTAAAATCACTTCTGTATCTTCTATAGTAACGGAGATATGCGAGTTTGAAATTTTATATAATGTTTTTGTAAAACGTGATTCCAAGGATGTATTACATTTTTTCAACAATGAAAGTGGTTATTTCAAATATCCACTACAACGACTGCAATCATGCACAAATAGATTGTTTAATTTATTGTTATGATAGTTTCCATGGTAACTAAGCATGAATATTACACATGGGTAAAATTTTTCCGGATGAGCCAATAGAGAGCTTCGACCTGATTCCATTGAGTGTAAAATCACTTCTGTATCTTCTATAGTAACGGAGATATGCGAGTTTGAAATTTTATATAATGTTTTTGTAAAACGTGATTCCAAGGATGTATTACATTGTTTCAACAATGAAAGTGGTTATTTCAAATATCCACTACAACGATTACAATCATGCACAAATAGATTGTTTACTTTATTGTTATGATAGTTTCCATGGTAACTAAGCATGAATATTACACATGGGTAAAATTTTTCCGGATGAGCCAATAGAGAGCTTGGACATGATTACATTGAGGGTAAAATCACTTCTGTATCTTCTATAGTTACGGAGATATGCGAGTTTGAAATTTTATATAATGTTTTTTTAAAACGTGATTCCAAGGATGTATTACATTGTTTCAACAATGAAAGTGGTTATTTCAAATCTCCACGACAACGACTACAATCATGCACAAATAGATTGTTTACTTTATTGTTATGATAGTTTCCTTGGTAACTAAGCTGAATATTAATCATGGGAATTTTTTTTCCGGATGAGCCAATAGAGAGCTTCGACCTGATTACATTGAGTGTAAAATCACATCTGCATCTTGTATAGTAACGGAGATATGCGAGTTTGAAATTTTATATAATGTATTTGTAAAACGTGATTCCAAGGATGTATTACATTGTTTCAACAATGAAAGAGGTTTTTTCAAATCTCCACTACAACGACTACAATCATGCACAAATTGATTGTTTAGTTTATTGTTATGATAGTTTCCATGGTAACTAAGCATGAATATTACACATGGGTAAAATTTTCCGGATGAGCCAATAGAGAGCTTCGACATGATTACATTGAGTGTAAAATCACTTCTGTATCTTCTATAGTAACGGAGATATGCGAGTTTGAAATTTTATATAATGTTTTTTTAAAACGTGATTCCAAGGATGTATTACATTGTTTCAACAATGAAAGTGGTTATTTCAAATATCCACTACAACGACTGCAATCATGCACAAATAGATTGTTTAATTTATTGTTATGATAGTTTCCATGGTAACTAAGCATGAATATTACACATGGGTAAATTTTTTCCGGATGAGCCAATAGAGTGCTTCGACATGATTACATTGAGTGTAAAATCACTTCTGTATCTTCTATAGTAACGGAGATATGCGAGTTTGAAATTTTATATAATGTTTTTTTAAAACGTGATTCCAAGGATGTATTACATTGTTTCAACAATGAAAGTCGTTATTTCAAATCTCCACGACAACGACTACAATCATGCACAAATAGATTGTTTACTTTATTGTTATGATAGTTTCCTTGGTAACTAAGCTGAATATTAATCATGGGAATTTTTTTTCCGGATGAGCCAATAGAGAGCTTCGACCTGATTACATTGAGTGTAAAATCACATCTGCATCTTGTATAGTAACGGAGATATGCGAGTTTGAAATTTTATATAATGTATTTGTAAAACGTGATTCCAAGGATGTATTACATTGTTTCAACAATGAAAGAGGTTTTTTCAAATCTCCACTACAACGACTACAATCATGCACAAATTGATTGTTTAGTTTATTGTTATGATAGTTTCCATGGTAACTAAGCATGAATATTACACATGGGTAAAATTTTTCCGGATGAGCCAATAGAGAGCTTCGACATGATTACATTGAGTGTAAAATCACTTCTGTATCTTCTATAGTAACGGAGATATGCGAGTTTGAAATTTTATATAATGTTTTTTTAAAACGTGATTCCAAGGATGTATTACATTGTTTCAACAATGAAAGTGGTTATTTCAAATCTCCACTACAACGACTACAATCATGCACAAATTGATTGTTTAGTTTATTGTTATGATAGTTTCCATGGTAACTAAGCATGAATATTACACATGGGTAAAATTTTTCCGGATGAGCCAATAGAGAGCTTCGACCTGATTCCATTGAGTGTAAAATCACTTCTGTATCTTCTATAGTAACGGAGATATGCGAGTTTGAAATTTTATATAATGTTTTTGTAAAACGTGATTCCAAGGATGTATTACATTGTTTCAACAATGAAAGTGGTTATTTCAAATATCCACTACAACGATTACAATCATGCACAAATAGATTGTTTACTTTATTGTTATGATAGTTTCCATGGTAACTAAGCATGAATATTACACATGGGTAAAATTTTTCCGGATGAGCCAATAGAGAGCTTGGACATGATTACATTGAGGGTAAAATCACTTCTGTATCTTCTATAGTTACGGAGATATGCGAGTTTGAAATTTTATATAATGTTTTTTTAAAACGTGATTCCAAGGATGTATTACATTGTTTCAACAATGAAAGTGGTTATTTCAAATCTCCACGACAACGACTACAATCATGCACAAATAGATTGTTTACTTTATTGTTATGATAGTTTCCTTGGTAACTAAGCTGAATATTAATCATGGGAATTTTTTTTCCGGATGAGCCAATAGAGAGCTTCGACCTGATTACATTGAGTGTAAAATCACATCTGCATCTTGTATAGTAACGGAGATATGCGAGTTTGAAATTTTATATAATGTATTTGTAAAACGTGATTCCAAGGATGTATTACATTGTTTCAACAATGAAAGAGGTTTTTTCAAATCTCCACTACAACGACTACAATCATGCACAAATTGATTGTTTAGTTTATTGTTATGATAGTTTCCATGGTAACTAAGCATGAATATTACACATGGGTAAAATTTTCCGGATGAGCCAATAGAGAGCTTCGACATGATTACATTGAGTGTAAAATCACTTCTGTATCTTCTATAGTAACGGAGATATGCGAGTTTGAAATTTTATATAATGTTTTTTTAAAACGTGATTCCAAGGATGTATTACATTGTTTCAACAATGAAAGTGGTTATTTCAAATCTCCACGACAACGACTACAATCATGCACAAATAGATTGTTTACTTTATTGTTATGATAGTTTCCTTGGTAACTAAGCTGAATATTAATCATGGGAATTTTTTTTCCGGATGAGCCAATAGAGAGCTTCGACCTGATTACATTGAGTGTAAAATCACATCTGCATCTTGTATAGTAACGGAGATATGCGAGTTTGAAATTTTATATAATGTATTTGTAAAACGTGATTCCAAGGATGTATTACATTGTTTCAACAATGAAAGAGGTTTTTTCAAATCTCCACTACAACGACTACAATCATGCACAAATTGATTGTTTAGTTTATTGTTATGATAGTTTCCATGGTAACTAAGCATGAATATTACACATGGGTAAAATTTTTCCGGATGAGCCAATAGAGAGCTTCGACATGATTACATTGAGTGTAAAATCACTTCTGTATCTTCTATAGTAACGGAGATATGCGAGTTTGAAATTTTATATAATGTTTTTTTAAAACGTGATTCCAAGGATGTATTACATTGTTTCAACAATGAAAGTGGTTATTTCAAATCTCCACTACAACGACTACAATCATGCACAAATTGATTGTTTAGTTTATTGTTATGATAGTTTCCATGGTAACTAAGCATGAATATTACACATGGGTAAAATTTTTCCGGATGAGCCAATAGAGAGCTTCGACCTGATTCCTTTGAGTGTAAAATCACTTCTGTATCTTCTATAGTAACGGAGATATGCGAGTTTGAAATTTTATATAATGTTTTTTTAAAACGTGATTCCAAGGATGTATTACATTGTTTCAACAATGAAAGTCGTTATTTCAAATCTCCACGACAACGACTACAATCATGCACAAATAGATTGTTTACTTTATTGTTATGATAGTTTCCTTGGTAACTAAGCTGAATATTAATCATGGGAATTTTTTTTCCGGATGAGCCAATAGAGAGCTTCGACCTGATTACATTGAGTGTAAAATCACATCTGCATCTTGTATAGTAACGGAGATATGCGAGTTTGAAATTTTATATAATGTATTTGTAAAACGTGATTCCAAGGATGTATTACATTGTTTCAACAATGAAAGAGGTTTTTTCAAATCTCCACTACAACGACTACAATCATGCACAAATTGATTGTTTAGTTTATTGTTATGATAGTTTCCATGGTAACTAAGCATGAATATTACACATGGGTAAAATTTTTCCGGATGAGCCAATAGAGAGCTTCGACATGATTACATTGAGTGTAAAATCACTTCTGTATCTTCTATAGTAACGGAGATATGCGAGTTTGAAATTTTATATAATGTTTTTTTAAAACGTGATTCCAAGGATGTATTACATTGTTTCAACAATGAAAGTGGTTATTTCAAATCTCCACTACAACGACTACAATCATGCACAAATTGATTGTTTAGTTTATTGTTATGATAGTTTCCATGGTAACTAAGCATGAATATTACACATGGGTAAAATTTTTCCGGATGAGCCAATAGAGAGCTTCGACCTGATTCCATTGAGTGTAAAATCACTTCTGTATCTTCTATAGTAACGGAGATATGCGAGTTTGAAATTTTATATAATGTTTTTGTAAAACGTGATTCCAAGGATGTATTACATTGTTTCAACAATGAAAGTGGTTATTTCAAATATCCACTACAACGATTACAATCATGCACAAATAGATTGTTTACTTTATTGTTATGATAGTTTCCATGGTAACTAAGCATGAATATTACACATGGGTAAAATTTTTCCGGATGAGCCAATAGAGAGCTTGGACATGATTACATTGAGGGTAAAATCACTTCTGTATCTTCTATAGTTACGGAGATATGCGAGTTTGAAATTTTATATAATGTTTTTTTAAAACGTGATTCCAAGGATGTATTACATTGTTTCAACAATGAAAGTGGTTATTTCAAATCTCCACGACAACGACTACAATCATGCACAAATAGATTGTTTACTTTATTGTTATGATAGTTTCCTTGGTAACTAAGCTGAATATTAATCATGGGAATTTTTTTTCCGGATGAGCCAATAGAGAGCTTCGACCTGATTACATTGAGTGTAAAATCACATCTGCATCTTGTATAGTAACGGAGATATGCGAGTTTGAAATTTTATATAATGTATTTGTAAAACGTGATTCCAAGGATGTATTACATTGTTTCAACAATGAAAGAGGTTTTTTCAAATCTCCACTACAACGACTACAATCATGCACAAATTGATTGTTTAGTTTATTGTTATGATAGTTTCCATGGTAACTAAGCATGAATATTACACATGGGTAAAATTTTCCGGATGAGCCAATAGAGAGCTTCGACATGATTACATTGAGTGTAAAATCACTTCTGTATCTTCTATAGTAACGGAGATATGCGAGTTTGAAATTTTATATAATGTTTTTTTAAAACGTGATTCCAAGGATGTATTACATTGTTTCAACAATGAAAGTGGTTATTTCAAATCTCCACGACAACGACTACAATCATGCACAAATAGATTGTTTACTTTATTGTTATGATAGTTTCCTTGGTAACTAAGCTGAATATTAATCATGGGAATTTTTTTTCCGGATGAGCCAATAGAGAGCTTCGACCTGATTACATTGAGTGTAAAATCACATCTGCATCTTGTATAGTAACGGAGATATGCGAGTTTGAAATTTTATATAATGTATTTGTAAAACGTGATTCCAAGGATGTATTACATTGTTTCAACAATGAAAGAGGTTTTTTCAAATCTCCACTACAACGACTACAATCATGCACAAATTGATTGTTTAGTTTATTGTTATGATAGTTTCCATGGTAACTAAGCATGAATATTACACATGGGTAAAATTTTTCCGGATGAGCCAATAGAGAGCTTCGACATGATTACATTGAGTGTAAAATCACTTCTGTATCTTCTATAGTAACGGAGATATGCGAGTTTGAAATTTTATATAATGTTTTTTTAAAACGTGATTCCAAGGATGTATTACATTGTTTCAACAATGAAAGTGGTTATTTCAAATCTCCACTACAACGACTACAATCATGCACAAATTGATTGTTTAGTTTATTGTTATGATAGTTTCCATGGTAACTAAGCATGAATATTACACATGGGTAAAATTTTTCCGGATGAGCCAATAGAGAGCTTCGACCTGATTCCTTTGAGTGTAAAATCACTTCTGTATCTTCTATAGTAACGGAGATATGCGAGTTTGAAATTTTATATAATGTTTTTGTAAAACGTGATTCCAAGGATGTATTACATTTTTTCAACAATGAAAGTGGTTATTTCAAATATCCACTACAACGACTGCAATCATGCACAAATAGATTGTTTAATTTATTGTTATGATAGTTTCCATGGTAACTAAGCATGAATATTACACATGGGTAAAATTTTTCCGGATGAGCCAATAGAGAGCTTCGACCTGATTCCATTGAGTGTAAAATCACTTCTGTATCTTCTATAGTAACGGAGATATGCGAGTTTGAAATTTTATATAATGTTTTTGTAAAACGTGATTCCAAGGATGTATTACATTGTTTCAACAATGAAAGTGGTTATTTCAAATATCCACTACAACGATTACAATCATGCACAAATAGATTGTTTACTTTATTGTTATGATAGTTTCCATGGTAACTAAGCATGAATATTACACATGGGTAAAATTTTTCCGGATGAGCCAATAGAGAGCTTGGACATGATTACATTGAGGGTAAAATCACTTCTGTATCTTCTATAGTTACGGAGATATGCGAGTTTGAAATTTTATATAATGTTTTTTTAAAACGTGATTCCAAGGATGTATTACATTGTTTCAACAATGAAAGTGGTTATTTCAAATCTCCACGACAACGACTACAATCATGCACAAATAGATTGTTTACTTTATTGTTATGATAGTTTCCTTGGTAACTAAGCTGAATATTAATCATGGGAATTTTTTTTCCGGATGAGCCAATAGAGAGCTTCGACCTGATTACATTGAGTGTAAAATCACATCTGCATCTTGTATAGTAACGGAGATATGCGAGTTTGAAATTTTATATAATGTATTTGTAAAACGTGATTCCAAGGATGTATTACATTGTTTCAACAATGAAAGAGGTTTTTTCAAATCTCCACTACAACGACTACAATCATGCACAAATTGATTGTTTAGTTTATTGTTATGATAGTTTCCATGGTAACTAAGCATGAATATTACACATGGGTAAATTTTTTCCGGATGAGCCAATAGAGTGCTTCGACATGATTACATTGAGTGTAAAATCACTTCTGTATCTTCTATAGTAACGGAGATATGCGAGTTTGAAATTTTATATAATGTTTTTTTAAAACGTGATTCCAAGGATGTATTACATTGTTTCAACAATGAAAGTCGTTATTTCAAATCTCCACGACAACGACTACAATCATGCACAAATAGATTGTTTACTTTATTGTTATGATAGTTTCCTTGGTAACTAAGCTTGAATATTAATCATGGGAAAATTTTTTCCGGATGAGCCAATAGAGAGCTTCGACCTGATTACATTGAGTGTAAAATCACATCTCCATCTTCTATACTAACGGAGATATGCGAGTTTGAAATTTCATATAATGTTTTCGTAAAACGTGATTCCAAGGATGTATTACATTGTTTCAACAATGAAAGAGGTTTTTTCAAATCTCCACTACAACGACTACAATCATGCACAAATAGATTGTTTACTTTATTGTTATGATAGTTTCCATGGTAACTAAGCATGAATATTACACATGGGTAAAATTTTTCCGGATGAGCCAATAGAGAGCTTGGACATGATTACATTGAGGGTAAAATCACTTCTGTATCTTCTATAGTTACGGAGATATGCGAGTTTGAAATTTTATATAATGTTTTTTTAAAACGTGATTCCAAGGATGTATTACATTGTTTCAACAATGAAAGTGGTTATTTCAAATCTCCACGACAACGACTACAATCATGCACAAATAGATTGTTTACTTTATTGTTATGATAGTTTCCTTGGTAACTAAGCTGAATATTAATCATGGGAATTTTTTTTCCGGATGAGCCAATAGAGAGCTTCGACCTGATTACATTGAGTGTAAAATCACATCTGCATCTTGTATAGTAACGGAGATATGCGAGTTTGAAATTTTATATAATGTATTTGTAAAACGTGATTCCAAGGATGTATTACATTGTTTCAACAATGAAAGAGGTTTTTTCAAATCTCCACTACAACGACTACAATCATGCACAAATTGATTGTTTAGTTTATTGTTATGATAGTTTCCATGGTAACTAAGCATGAATATTACACATGGGTAAAATTTTCCGGATGAGCCAATAGAGAGCTTCGACATGATTACATTGAGTGTAAAATCACTTCTGTATCTTCTATAGTAACGGAGATATGCGAGTTTGAAATTTTATATAATGTTTTTTTAAAACGTGATTCCAAGGATGTATTACATTGTTTCAACAATGAAAGTGGTTATTTCAAATATCCACTACAACGACTGCAATCATGCACAAATAGATTGTTTAATTTATTGTTATGATAGTTTCCATGGTAACTAAGCATGAATATTACACATGGGTAAATTTTTTCCGGATGAGCCAATAGAGTGCTTCGACATGATTACATTGAGTGTAAAATCACTTCTGTATCTTCTATAGTAACGGAGATATGCGAGTTTGAAATTTTATATAATGTTTTTTTAAAACGTGATTCCAAGGATGTATTACATTGTTTCAACAATGAAAGTCGTTATTTCAAATCTCCACGACAACGACTACAATCATGCACAAATAGATTGTTTACTTTATTGTTATGATAGTTTCCTTGGTAACTAAGCTGAATATTAATCATGGGAATTTTTTTTCCGGATGAGCCAATAGAGAGCTTCGACCTGATTACATTGAGTGTAAAATCACATCTGCATCTTGTATAGTAACGGAGATATGCGAGTTTGAAATTTTATATAATGTATTTGTAAAACGTGATTCCAAGGATGTATTACATTGTTTCAACAATGAAAGAGGTTTTTTCAAATCTCCACTACAACGACTACAATCATGCACAAATTGATTGTTTAGTTTATTGTTATGATAGTTTCCATGGTAACTAAGCATGAATATTACACATGGGTAAAATTTTTCCGGATGAGCCAATAGAGAGCTTCGACATGATTACATTGAGTGTAAAATCACTTCTGTATCTTCTATAGTAACGGAGATATGCGAGTTTGAAATTTTATATAATGTTTTTTTAAAACGTGATTCCAAGGATGTATTACATTGTTTCAACAATGAAAGTGGTTATTTCAAATCTCCACTACAACGACTACAATCATGCACAAATTGATTGTTTAGTTTATTGTTATGATAGTTTCCATGGTAACTAAGCATGAATATTACACATGGGTAAAATTTTTCCGGATGAGCCAATAGAGAGCTTCGACCTGATTCCTTTGAGTGTAAAATCACTTCTGTATCTTCTATAGTAACGGAGATATGCGAGTTTGAAATTTTATATAATGTTTTTGTAAAACGTGATTCCAAGGATGTATTACATTTTTTCAACAATGAAAGTGGTTATTTCAAATATCCACTACAACGACTGCAATCATGCACAAATAGATTGTTTAATTTATTGTTATGATAGTTTCCATGGTAACTAAGCATGAATATTACACATGGGTAAAATTTTTCCGGATGAGCCAATAGAGAGCTTCGACCTGATTCCATTGAGTGTAAAATCACTTCTGTATCTTCTATAGTAACGGAGATATGCGAGTTTGAAATTTTATATAATGTTTTTGTAAAACGTGATTCCAAGGATGTATTACATTGTTTCAACAATGAAAGTGGTTATTTCAAATATCCACTACAACGATTACAATCATGCACAAATAGATTGTTTACTTTATTGTTATGATAGTTTCCATGGTAACTAAGCATGAATATTACACATGGGTAAAATTTTTCCGGATGAGCCAATAGAGAGCTTGGACATGATTACATTGAGGGTAAAATCACTTCTGTATCTTCTATAGTTACGGAGATATGCGAGTTTGAAATTTTATATAATGTTTTTTTAAAACGTGATTCCAAGGATGTATTACATTGTTTCAACAATGAAAGTGGTTATTTCAAATCTCCACGACAACGACTACAATCATGCACAAATAGATTGTTTACTTTATTGTTATGATAGTTTCCTTGGTAACTAAGCTGAATATTAATCATGGGAATTTTTTTTCCGGATGAGCCAATAGAGAGCTTCGACCTGATTACATTGAGTGTAAAATCACATCTGCATCTTGTATAGTAACGGAGATATGCGAGTTTGAAATTTTATATAATGTATTTGTAAAACGTGATTCCAAGGATGTATTACATTGTTTCAACAATGAAAGAGGTTTTTTCAAATCTCCACTACAACGACTACAATCATGCACAAATTGATTGTTTAGTTTATTGTTATGATAGTTTCCATGGTAACTAAGCATGAATATTACACATGGGTAAAATTTTCCGGATGAGCCAATAGAGAGCTTCGACATGATTACATTGAGTGTAAAATCACTTCTGTATCTTCTATAGTAACGGAGATATGCGAGTTTGAAATTTTATATAATGTTTTTTTAAAACGTGATTCCAAGGATGTATTACATTGTTTCAACAATGAAAGTGGTTATTTCAAATCTCCACGACAACGACTACAATCATGCACAAATAGATTGTTTACTTTATTGTTATGATAGTTTCCTTGGTAACTAAGCTGAATATTAATCATGGGAATTTTTTTTCCGGATGAGCCAATAGAGAGCTTCGACCTGATTACATTGAGTGTAAAATCACATCTGCATCTTGTATAGTAACGGAGATATGCGAGTTTGAAATTTTATATAATGTATTTGTAAAACGTGATTCCAAGGATGTATTACATTGTTTCAACAATGAAAGAGGTTTTTTCAAATCTCCACTACAACGACTACAATCATGCACAAATTGATTGTTTAGTTTATTGTTATGATAGTTTCCATGGTAACTAAGCATGAATATTACACATGGGTAAAATTTTTCCGGATGAGCCAATAGAGAGCTTCGACATGATTACATTGAGTGTAAAATCACTTCTGTATCTTCTATAGTAACGGAGATATGCGAGTTTGAAATTTTATATAATGTTTTTTTAAAACGTGATTCCAAGGATGTATTACATTGTTTCAACAATGAAAGTGGTTATTTCAAATCTCCACTACAACGACTACAATCATGCACAAATTGATTGTTTAGTTTATTGTTATGATAGTTTCCATGGTAACTAAGCATGAATATTACACATGGGTAAAATTTTTCCGGATGAGCCAATAGAGAGCTTCGACCTGATTCCTTTGAGTGTAAAATCACTTCTGTATCTTCTATAGTAACGGAGATATGCGAGTTTGAAATTTTATATAATGTTTTTGTAAAACGTGATTCCAAGGATGTATTACATTTTTTCAACAATGAAAGTGGTTATTTCAAATATCCACTACAACGACTGCAATCATGCACAAATAGATTGTTTAATTTATTGTTATGATAGTTTCCATGGTAACTAAGCATGAATATTACACATGGGTAAAATTTTTCCGGATGAGCCAATAGAGAGCTTCGACCTGATTCCATTGAGTGTAAAATCACTTCTGTATCTTCTATAGTAACGGAGATATGCGAGTTTGAAATTTTATATAATGTTTTTGTAAAACGTGATTCCAAGGATGTATTACATTGTTTCAACAATGAAAGTGGTTATTTCAAATATCCACTACAACGATTACAATCATGCACAAATAGATTGTTTACTTTATTGTTATGATAGTTTCCATGGTAACTAAGCATGAATATTACACATGGGTAAAATTTTTCCGGATGAGCCAATAGAGAGCTTGGACATGATTACATTGAGGGTAAAATCACTTCTGTATCTTCTATAGTTACGGAGATATGCGAGTTTGAAATTTTATATAATGTTTTTTTAAAACGTGATTCCAAGGATGTATTACATTGTTTCAACAATGAAAGTGGTTATTTCAAATCTCCACGACAACGACTACAATCATGCACAAATAGATTGTTTACTTTATTGTTATGATAGTTTCCTTGGTAACTAAGCTGAATATTAATCATGGGAATTTTTTTTCCGGATGAGCCAATAGAGAGCTTCGACCTGATTACATTGAGTGTAAAATCACATCTGCATCTTGTATAGTAACGGAGATATGCGAGTTTGAAATTTTATATAATGTATTTGTAAAACGTGATTCCAAGGATGTATTACATTGTTTCAACAATGAAAGAGGTTTTTTCAAATCTCCACTACAACGACTACAATCATGCACAAATTGATTGTTTAGTTTATTGTTATGATAGTTTCCATGGTAACTAAGCATGAATATTACACATGGGTAAATTTTTTCCGGATGAGCCAATAGAGTGCTTCGACATGATTACATTGAGTGTAAAATCACTTCTGTATCTTCTATAGTAACGGAGATATGCGAGTTTGAAATTTTATATAATGTTTTTTTAAAACGTGATTCCAAGGATGTATTACATTGTTTCAACAATGAAAGTCGTTATTTCAAATCTCCACGACAACGACTACAATCATGCACAAATAGATTGTTTACTTTATTGTTATGATAGTTTCCTTGGTAACTAAGCTTGAATATTAATCATGGGAAAATTTTTTCCGGATGAGCCAATAGAGAGCTTCGACCTGATTACATTGAGTGTAAAATCACATCTCCATCTTCTATACTAACGGAGATATGCGAGTTTGAAATTTCATATAATGTTTTCGTAAAACGTGATTCCAAGGATGTATTACATTGTTTCAACAATGAAAGAGGTTTTTTCAAATCTCCACTACAACGACTACAATCATGCACAAATAGATTGTTTACTTTATTGTTATGATAGTTTCCATGGTAACTAAGCATGAATATTACACATGGGTAAAATTTTTCCGGATGAGCCAATAGAGAGCTTGGACATGATTACATTGAGGGTAAAATCACTTCTGTATCTTCTATAGTTACGGAGATATGCGAGTTTGAAATTTTATATAATGTTTTTTTAAAACGTGATTCCAAGGATGTATTACATTGTTTCAACAATGAAAGTGGTTATTTCAAATCTCCACGACAACGACTACAATCATGCACAAATAGATTGTTTACTTTATTGTTATGATAGTTTCCTTGGTAACTAAGCTGAATATTAATCATGGGAATTTTTTTTCCGGATGAGCCAATAGAGAGCTTCGACCTGATTACATTGAGTGTAAAATCACATCTGCATCTTGTATAGTAACGGAGATATGCGAGTTTGAAATTTTATATAATGTATTTGTAAAACGTGATTCCAAGGATGTATTACATTGTTTCAACAATGAAAGAGGTTTTTTCAAATCTCCACTACAACGACTACAATCATGCACAAATTGATTGTTTAGTTTATTGTTATGATAGTTTCCATGGTAACTAAGCATGAATATTACACATGGGAAAATTTTTTCCGGATGAGCCAATAGAGAGCTTCGACCTGATTCCATTGAGTGTAAAATCACTTCTGTATCTTCTATAGTAACGGAGATATGCGAGTTTGAAATTTCATATAATGTTTTCGTAAAACGTGATTCCAAGGATGTATTACATTGTTTCAACAATGAAAGTGGTTATTTCAAATCTCCACTACAACGACTACAATCATGCACAAATAGATTGTTTACTATATTGTTATGAGAGTTTCCATGGTAACTAAGCATGAATATTACACATGGGTAAAATTTTTTATGATTTGGCAATAGAGATCTTCGACCTGATAACAATGAGTGTAAAACAACTTCTGTATCTTCTATAGTAACGGAGATATGCAATTTTGAAACTTTATATAATGTTTTGTAAAACGTGAAGCCTTAGTATGAATTACATTGTTTCAACAATCAAAGTGGTTATTTCAAATATCCACGACGACGACTACAAGAATGCACAAATAGATTGTTTACTTTTTTGTTATGAGAGCTTCCATAGTAACTAAGCATGAATATTACACATGGGTAAAATTTTTCCGGATGAGCCAATAGAGAGCTTCGACCTGATTCCTTTGAGTGTAAAATCACTTCTGTATCTTCTATAGTAACGGAGATATGCGAGTTTGAAATTTTATATAATGTTTTTGTAAAACGTGATTCCAAGGATGTATTACATTTTTTCAACAATGAAAGTGGTTATTTCAAATATCCACTACAACGACTGCAATCATGCACAAATAGATTGTTTAATTTATTGTTATGATAGTTTCCATGGTAACTAAGCATGAATATTACACATGGGTAAAATTTTTCCGGATGAGCCAATAGAGAGCTTCGACCTGATTCCATTGAGTGTAAAATCACTTCTGTATCTTCTATAGTAACGGAGATATGCGAGTTTGAAATTTTATATAATGTTTTTGTAAAACGTGATTCCAAGGATGTATTACATTGTTTCAACAATGAAAGTGGTTATTTCAAATATCCACTACAACGATTACAATCATGCACAAATAGATTGTTTACTTTATTGTTATGATAGTTTCCATGGTAACTAAGCATGAATATTACACATGGGTAAAATTTTTCCGGATGAGCCAATAGAGAGCTTGGACATGATTACATTGAGGGTAAAATCACTTCTGTATCTTCTATAGTTACGGAGATATGCGAGTTTGAAATTTTATATAATGTTTTTTTAAAACGTGATTCCAAGGATGTATTACATTGTTTCAACAATGAAAGTGGTTATTTCAAATCTCCACGACAACGACTACAATCATGCACAAATAGATTGTTTACTTTATTGTTATGATAGTTTCCTTGGTAACTAAGCTGAATATTAATCATGGGAATTTTTTTTCCGGATGAGCCAATAGAGAGCTTCGACCTGATTACATTGAGTGTAAAATCACATCTGCATCTTGTATAGTAACGGAGATATGCGAGTTTGAAATTTTATATAATGTATTTGTAAAACGTGATTCCAAGGATGTATTACATTGTTTCAACAATGAAAGAGGTTTTTTCAAATCTCCACTACAACGACTACAATCATGCACAAATTGATTGTTTAGTTTATTGTTATGATAGTTTCCATGGTAACTAAGCATGAATATTACACATGGGTAAATTTTTTCCGGATGAGCCAATAGAGTGCTTCGACATGATTACATTGAGTGTAAAATCACATCTCCATCTTCTATACTAACGGAGATATGCGAGTTTGAAATTTCATATAATGTTTTCGTAAAACGTGATTCCAAGGATGTATTACATTGTTTCAACAATGAAAGAGGTTTTTTCAAATCTCCACTACAACGACTACAATCATGCACAAATAGATTGTTTACTTTATTGTTATGATAGTTTCCATGGTAACTAAGCATGAATATTACACATGGGTAAAATTTTTCCGGATGAGCCAATAGAGAGCTTGGACATGATTACATTGAGGGTAAAATCACTTCTGTATCTTCTATAGTTACGGAGATATGCGAGTTTGAAATTTTATATAATGTTTTTTTAAAACGTGATTCCAAGGATGTATTACATTGTTTCAACAATGAAAGTGGTTATTTCAAATCTCCACGACAACGACTACAATCATGCACAAATAGATTGTTTACTTTATTGTTATGATAGTTTCCTTGGTAACTAAGCTGAATATTAATCATGGGAATTTTTTTTCCGGATGAGCCAATAGAGAGCTTCGACCTGATTACATTGAGTGTAAAATCACATCTGCATCTTGTATAGTAACGGAGATATGCGAGTTTGAAATTTTATATAATGTATTTGTAAAACGTGATTCCAAGGATGTATTACATTGTTTCAACAATGAAAGAGGTTTTTTCAAATCTCCACTACAACGACTACAATCATGCACAAATTGATTGTTTAGTTTATTGTTATGATAGTTTCCATGGTAACTAAGCATGAATATTACACATGGGAAAATTTTTTCCGGATGAGCCAATAGAGAGCTTCGACCTGATTCCATTGAGTGTAAAATCACTTCTGTATCTTCTATAGTAACGGAGATATGCGAGTTTGAAATTTCATATAATGTTTTCGTAAAACGTGATTCCAAGGATGTATTACATTGTTTCAACAATGAAAGTGGTTATTTCAAATCTCCACTACAACGACTACAATCATGCACAAATAGATTGTTTACTATATTGTTATGAGAGTTTCCATGGTAACTAAGCATGAATATTACACATGGGTAAAATTTTTTATGATTTGGCAATAGAGATCTTCGACCTGATAACAATGAGTGTAAAACAACTTCTGTATCTTCTATAGTAACGGAGATATGCAATTTTGAAACTTTATATAATGTTTTGTAAAACGTGAAGCCTTAGTATGAATTACATTGTTTCAACAATCAAAGTGGTTATTTCAAATATCCACGACGACGACTACAAGAATGCACAAATAGATTGTTTACTTTTTTGTTATGAGAGCTTCCATAGTAACTAAGCATGAATATTACACATGGGTAAAATTTTTCCGGATGAGCCAATAGAGAGCTTCGACCTGATTCCTTTGAGTGTAAAATCACTTCTGTATCTTCTATAGTAACGGAGATATGCGAGTTTGAAATTTTATATAATGTTTTTGTAAAACGTGATTCCAAGGATGTATTACATTTTTTCAACAATGAAAGTGGTTATTTCAAATATCCACTACAACGACTGCAATCATGCACAAATAGATTGTTTAATTTATTGTTATGATAGTTTCCATGGTAACTAAGCATGAATATTACACATGGGTAAAATTTTTCCGGATGAGCCAATAGAGAGCTTCGACCTGATTCCATTGAGTGTAAAATCACTTCTGTATCTTCTATAGTAACGGAGATATGCGAGTTTGAAATTTTATATAATGTTTTTGTAAAACGTGATTCCAAGGATGTATTACATTGTTTCAACAATGAAAGTGGTTATTTCAAATATCCACTACAACGATTACAATCATGCACAAATAGATTGTTTACTTTATTGTTATGATAGTTTCCATGGTAACTAAGCATGAATATTACACATGGGTAAAATTTTTCCGGATGAGCCAATAGAGAGCTTGGACATGATTACATTGAGGGTAAAATCACTTCTGTATCTTCTATAGTTACGGAGATATGCGAGTTTGAAATTTTATATAATGTTTTTTTAAAACGTGATTCCAAGGATGTATTACATTGTTTCAACAATGAAAGTGGTTATTTCAAATCTCCACGACAACGACTACAATCATGCACAAATAGATTGTTTACTTTATTGTTATGATAGTTTCCTTGGTAACTAAGCAGAATATTAATCATGGGAATTTTTTTTCCGGATGAGCCAATAGAGAGCTTCGACCTGATTACATTGAGTGTAAAATCACATCTGCATCTTGTATAGTAACGGAGATATGCGAGTTTGAAATTTTATATAATGTATTTGTAAAACGTGATTCCAAGGATGTATTACATTGTTTCAACAATGAAAGAGGTTTTTTCAAATCTCCACTACAACGACTACAATCATGCACAAATTGATTGTTTAGTTTATTGTTATGATAGTTTCCATGGTAACTAAGCATGAATATTACACATGGGTAAATTTTTTCCGGATGAGCCAATAGAGTGCTTCGACATGATTACATTGAGTGTAAAATCACTTCTGTATCTTCTATAGTAACGGAGATATGCGAGTTTGAAATTTTATATAATGTTTTTTTAAAACGTGATTCCAAGGATGTATTACATTGTTTCAACAATGAAAGTCGTTATTTCAAATCTCCACGACAACGACTACAATCATGCACAAATAGATTGTTTACTTTATTGTTATGATAGTTTCCTTGGTAACTAAGCTTGAATATTAATCATGGGAAAATTTTTTCCGGATGAGCCAATAGAGAGCTTCGACCTGATTACATTGAGTGTAAAATCACATCTCCATCTTCTATACTAACGGAGATATGCGAGTTTGAAATTTCATATAATGTTTTCGTAAAACGTGATTCCAAGGATGTATTACATTGTTTCAACAATGAAAGAGGTTTTTTCAAATCTCCACTACAACGACTACAATCATGCACAAATAGATTGTTTACTTTATTGTTATGATAGTTTCCATGGTAACTAAGCATGAATATTACACATGGGTAAAATTTTTTATGATGAGGCAATAGAGATCTTCGACCTGATTACATTGAGTGAAAAACCACGTCCGTATCTTCTATAGTAACGGAGATATGAGCGTTTGAAATTGTATATAATGTATTTGCAAAACGTGATTCCAAGGATGTATTACATTGTTTCAACAATGAAAGAGGTTTTTTCAAATCTCCACTACAACGACTACAATCATGCACAAATTGATTGTTTAGTTTATTGTTATGATAGTTTCCATGGTAACTAAGCATGAATATTACACATGGGAAAATTTTTTATGATTTGGCAATAGAGATCTTCGACCTGATAACAATGAGTGTAAAACAACTTCTGTATCTTCTATAGTAACGGAGATATGCAATTTTGAAACTTTATATAATGTTTTGTAAAACGTGAAGCCTTAGTATGAATTACATTGTTTCAACAATCAAAGTGGTTATTTCAAATATCCACGACGACGACTACAAGAATGCACAAATAGATTGTTTACTTTTTTGTTATGAGAGCTTCCATAGTAACTAAGCATGAATATTACACATGGATTAAATTTTTTATGATGAGGCAATAGAGATCTTCGACCTGATTACATTGAGTGAAAAACCACGTCCGTATCTTCTATAGTAACGGAGATATGAGCGTTTGAAATTGTATATAATGTATTTGCAAAACGTGAGGCCTTAGTATGAATTACAATATTTCAACAATCAAAGTGGTTATTTCAAATCTCCACGACGACGACAACAATCATGCACAAATAGATTGTTTACTTTGTTGTTATGAGAGTTTCCATAGTAACTAAGCATGAATATTACACATGGATTAAATTTTTTATGATGAGGCAATAAAGATCTTCTACCTGATTACATTGAGTGTAAAACCACTTCTGTATCTTCTATAGTAACGGAGATATGCGAGTTTGAAATTTTATATAATGTTTTGTAAAACGTGAAGCCTTAGTATGAATTACACTGTTTCAACAATCAAAGTGGTTATTTCAAATCTCCAAGACGACGACTACAATCATGCACAAATAGATTGTTAACTTTATTGTTATGAGAGCTTCCATAGTAACTAAGGATGAATATTAAACATGGATTAAATTTTTTATGATGAGGCAATAGAGATCTTCGACCTGATAACATTGAGTGTAAAACCACTTCTTTATATTCTATAGAAACGAAGATATGCGAGTTTGAAATTTTAAATAATGTATTTGTAAAACATGAGGCCTTAGTATGTATTACATTGTTTCAACAATCAAAGTGGTTATTTCAAATATCAAGACGACGACTACAATCATGCACAAATAGATGTTTTTCTTTATTGTTATGAGAGTTTGGATAGTAACTAATCATGAATATTACACATGGATTAAATTTTTTATGATGAGGCAATAGAGTTATCTTCGACCTGATTACATTGAGTGTAAAACCACGTCTGTATCTTCTATAGTAACGGAGATATGCTCGTTTGAAATTTTATATAATGTATTTGTAAAACGTGAGGCCTTAGTATGTATTACATTGTTTCAACAATCAAAGTGGTTATTTCAAATCTCCAAGACGACGACTACAATCATGCAAAAATAGATTGTTTACTTTATTGTTATGAGAGTTTCCATAGTAACTAAACGTGAATATTACACATGGATTAAATTTTTTATGATTTGGCAATAGAGATCTTCGACCTGATAACAATGAGTGTAAAACCACTTCTGTATCTTCTATAGTGACGGAGATATGCAAATTTAAAATTTTATATAATGTTTTTGTAAAACGTGAGGCCTTAGTATGAATTACATTGTTTCAACAATCAAAGTGGTTATTTCAAATATCCACGAGGACGTCTACAAGAATGCACAAATAGATTGTTTACTTTTTTGTTATGAGAGCTTCCATAGTAACTAAGCATGAATATTACACATGGATTAAATTTTTTATGATGAGGCAATAGAGTTATCTTCGACCTGATTACATTGAGTGAAAAACCACGTCTGTATCTTCTATAGTAACGGAGATATGCGTGTTTGAAATTTTATATAATGTATTTGTTAAACGGGAGGCCTTAGTATGAATTACATTATTTCAACAATCAAAGTGGTTATTTCAAATCTCCACGACGACGTCAACAATCATGCACAAATAGATTGTTTACTTTATTGTTATGAGAGTTTCCATAGTAACTAAGCATGAATATTATACATGGATTAAATTTTTTTTGATGAGGCAATAGAGTTTTCTTCGACCTGATTACATTGAGTGAAAAACCACGTCTGTATCTTCTATAGTAACGGAGATATGCGTGTTTGAAATTTTATATAATGTATTTGTTAAACGGGAGGCCTTAGTATGAATTACATTATTTCAACAATCAATGTGGTTATTTCAAATCTCCACGACGACGACAACAATCATGCACAAATTGATTGTTTACTTTATTGTTATGAGAGTTTCCATAGTAACTAAGCATGAATATTATACATGGATTAAATTTTTTTTTGATGAGGCAATAGAGTTATCTTCGACCTGATTACATTGAGTGTAAAACCACGTCTGTATCTTCTATAGTAACGGAGATATGCGAGTTTGAAATTTTATATAATGTATTTGTAAAACGTGAGGCCCTAGTATGTATTACATTGTTTCAACAATTAAAGTGTTTATTTCAAATGTCCAAGACGACGACTACAATCATGCACAAATAGATTGTTTACTTTATTGTTATGAGAGTTTCCATAGTAACTAATCATGAATATTACACATGGACTAAATTTTTCCAGATGAGGCAAAAGAGATCTTCGACCTGATTACATTGAGTGTAAAACCATTTATGTATCTTCTATAGTAACGGAGATATGCGTGTTTGAAATTTTATAAATGTATTTGTAAAACGTGAGGCCTTAGTATGTATTACATTGTTTCAACAATCAAAGTGGTTATTTCAAATCTCCAAGACGACGACTACAATCATGCAAAAATAGATTGTTTACTTTATTGTTATGAGAGTTTCCATAGTAACTAACCGTGAATATTACACATGGATTAAATTTTTTATGATTTGGCAATAGAGATCTTCGACCTGATAACAATGAGTGTAAAACCACTTCTGTATCTTCTATAGTAACGGAGATATGCAATTTTGAAATTTTATATAATGTTTTGTAAAACGTGAAGCCTTAGTATGAATTACATTGTTTCAACAATCAAAGTGGTTATTTCAAATATCCACGACGACGACTACAAGAATGCACAAATAGATTGTTTACTTTTTTGTTATTAGAGCTTCCATAGTAACTAAGCATGAATATTACACATGGATTAACTTTTTTATGATGAGGCAATAGAGATCTTCGACCTGATTACATTGAGTGAAAAACCACGTCCGTATCTTCTATAGTAACGGAGATATGCGCGTTTGAAATTGTATATAATGTATTTGCAAAACGTGAGGCCTTAGTATGAATTACATTAATTCAACAATCAAAGTGGTTATTTCAAATCTCCACGACGACGACAACAATCATGCACAAATAGATTGTTTACTTTATTGTTATGAGAGTTTCCATAGTAACTAAGCATGAATATTAAACATGGATTAAATTTTTTATGATGAGGCAATAGAGATCTTCGACCTGATAACATTGAGTGTAAAACCACTTCTGTATATTCTATAGAAACGAAGATATGCGAGTTTGAAATTTTATATAATGTATTTGTAAAACGTGAGGCCTTAGTATGTATTACATTGTTTCAACAATCAAAGTGGTTATTTCAAATATCAAGACGACGACTACAATCATGCACAAATAGATGTTTTACTTTATTGTTATGAGAGTTTCCATAGTAACTAAGCATGAATATTACACATGGATTAAATTTTTTATGATGAGGCAATAGAGTTATCTTCGACCTGATTACATTGAGTGTAAAACCACGTCTGTATCTTCTATAGTAACGGAGATATGCTCGTTTGAAATTTTATATAATGTATTTGTAAAACGTGAGGCCTTAGTATGAGTTACATTATTTCAACAATCAAAGTGGTTATTTCAAATCTCCACGACGACGACTACAATCATGCAAAAATAGATTGTTTACTTTATTGTTATGAGAGTTTCCATAGTAACTAAACGTGAATATTACACATGGATTAAATTTTTTATGATTTGGCAATAGAGATCTTCGACCTGATAACAATGAGTGTAAAACCACTTCTGTATCTTCTATAGTAACGGAGATATGCAAATTTAAAATTT
Organism: Lepisma saccharinum; assembly: GCF_977018435.1. NCBI lineage: Eukaryota > Metazoa > Arthropoda > Insecta > Zygentoma > Lepismatidae > Lepisma > Lepisma saccharinum. The sequence continues at coordinate 1,170,245 of NC_139242.1, read as the reverse complement.
TATATAATGTTTTTGTAAAACGTGAGACCTTAGTATGAATTACATTGTTTCAACAATCAAAGTGGTTATTTCAAATATCCACGAGGACGTCTACAAGAATGCACAAATAGATTGTTTACTTTTTTGTTATGAGAGCTTCCATAGTAACTAAGCATGAATATTACACATGGATTAAATTTTTTGTGATGAGGCAATAGAGTTATCTTCGACCTGATTACATTGAGTGAAAAACCACGTCTGTATCTTCTATAGTAACGGAGATATGCGTGTTTGAAATTTTATATAATGTACTTGTTAAACGGGAGGCCTTAGTATGAATTACATTATTTCAACAATCAAAGTGGTTATTTCAAATCTCCACGACGACGACTACAATCATGCAAAAATAGATTGTTTACTTTATTGTTATGAGAGTTTCCATAGTAACTAAAAGTGAATATTACACATGGATTAAATTTTTTATGATATGGCAATAGAGATCTTCGACCTGATAACAATGAGTGTAAAACCACTTCTGTATCTTCTATAGTAACGGAGATATGCAAATTTAAAATTTTATATAATGTTTTTGTAAAACGTGAGGCCTTAGTATGAATTACATTGTTTCAACAATCAAAGTGGTTATTTCAAATATCCACGAGGACGTCTACAAGAATGCACAAATAGATTGTTTACGTTTTTGTTATGAGAGCTTCCATAGTAACTAAGCATGAATATTACACATGGATTAAATTTTTTATGATGAGGCAATAGAGTTATCTTCGACCAGATTACATTGAGTGAAAAACCACGTCTGTATCTTCTATAGTAACGGAGATATGCGTGTTTGAAATTTTATATAATGTATTTGTTAAACGGGAGGCCTTAGTATGAATTACATTATTTCAACAATCAAAGTGGTTATTTCAAATCTCCACGACGACGTCAACAATCATGCACAAATAGATTGTTTACTTTATTGTTATGAGAGTTTCCATAGTAACTAAGCATGAATATTATACATGGATTAAATTTTTTTTGATGAGGCAATAGAGTTAACTTCGACCTGAATACATTGAGTGTAAAACCACGTCTGTATCTTCTATAGTAACGGAGATATGCGAGTTTGAAATTTTATATAATGTATTTGTAAAACGTGAGGCCTTAGTATGAATTACATTATTTCAACAATCAAAGTGGTTATTTCAAATCTCCACGACGACGACTACAATCATGCAAAAATAGATTGTTTACTTTATTGTTATGAGAGTTTCCATAGTAACTAAATGTGAATATTACACATGGATTAAATTTTTTATGATTTGGCGATAGAGATCTTCGACCTGATAACAATGAGTGTAAAACCACTTCTGTATCTTCAATAGTAACGGAGATATGCAAATTTAAAATTTTATATAATGTTTTTGTAAAACGTAAGGCCTTAGTATGAATTACATTGTTTCAACAATCAAAGTAGTTATTTCAAATCTCCACGACGACGACTACAAGAATGCACAAATAGATTGTTTACTTTTTTGTTATGAGAGCTTCCATAGTAACTAAGCATGAATATTACACATGGATTAAATTTTTTATGATGAGGCAATAGAGTTATCTTCGACCTGATTACATTGAGTGAAAAACCACGTCTGTATCTTCTATAGTAACGGAGATATGCGTGTTTGAAATTTTATATAATGTATTTGTTAAACGGGAGGCCTTAGTATGAATTACATTATTTCAACAATCAATGTGGTTATTTCAAATCTCCACGACGACGACAACAATCATGCACAAATAGATTGTTTACTTTATTGTTATGAGAGTTTCCATAGTAACTAAGCATGAATATTACACATGGATTAAATTTTTTATGATGAGGCAATAGAGTTATCTTCGACCTGATTACATTGAGTGTAAAACCACGTCTGTATCTTCTATAGTAACGGAGATATGCGAGTTTGAAATTTTATAAATGTATTTGTAAAACGTGAGGCCTTAGTATGTATTACATTGTTTCAACAATCAAAGTGGTTATTTCAAATCTCCAAGACGACGACTACAATCATGCACAAATAGATTGTTAACTTTATTGTCATCAGAGCTTCCATAGAAACTAAGGATGAATATTACACATGGATTAATTTTTTTATGATGAGGCAATAGAGATCTTCGACCTGATTACATTGAGTGTAAAACCACGTCTGTATCTTCTATAGTAACGGAGATATGCTCGTTTGAAATTTTATATAATGTATTTGTAAAACGTGAGGCCTTAGTATGAATTACATTATTTCAACAATCAAAGTGGTTATTTCAAATCTCCACGACGACGACTACAATCATGCAAAAATAGATTGTTTACTTTATTGTTATGAGAGTTTCCATAGTAACTAAACGTGAATATTACACATGGATTAAATTTTTTATGATTTGGCAATAGAGATCTTCGACCTGATAACAATGAGTGTAAAACAACTTCTGTATCTTCTATAGTAACGGAGATATGCAATTTTGAAATTTTATATAATGTTTTATAAAACGTGAAGCCTTAGTATGAATTACATTGTTTCAACAATCAAAGTGGTTATTTCAAATATCCACGACGACGACTACAAGAATGCACAAATAGATTGTTTACTTTTTTGTTATGAGAGCTTCCATAGTAACTAAGCATGAATATTACACATGGATTAAATTTTTTATGATGAGGCAATAGAGATCTTCGACCTGATTACATTGAGTGAAAAACCACGTCCGTATCTTCTATAGTAACGGAGATATGCGCGTTTGAAATTGTATATAATGTATTTGCAAAACGTGAGGCCTTAGTATGAATTACATTATTTCAACAATCAAAGTGGTTATTTCAAATCTCCAAGACGACGACTACAATCATGCACAAATAGATTGTTTCCTTTTTTGTTATGAGAGTTTCCATAGTAACTAAGCGTGAATATTACACATGGATTAAATTTTTTATGATGAGGCAATAAAGATCTTCTACCTGATTACATTGAGTGTAAAACCACGTCTGTATCTTCTATAGTAACGGAGATATGCGAGTTTGAAATTTTATATAATGTATTTGTAAAACGTGAGGCCTTAGTATGTATTACATTGTTTCAACAATCAAAGTGGTTATTTCAAATCTCCAAGACGACGACTACAATCATGCACAAATAGATTGTTTCCTTTTTTGTTATGAGACTTTCCATAGTAACTAAGCGTGAATATTACACATGGATTAAATTTTTTATGATGAGGCAATAAAGATCTTCTACCTGATTACATTGAGTGTAAAACCATTTCTGTATCTTCTATAGTAACGGAGATATGCGAGTTTGAAATTTTATATAATGTTTTGTAAAACGTGAAGCCTTAGTATGAATTACACTGTTTCAACAATCAAAGTGGTTATTTCAAATCTCCAAGACGACGACTACAATCATGCACAAATAGATTGTTAACTTTATTGATATGAGAGCTTCCATAGTAACTAAGGATGAATATTAAACATGGATAAAAATTTTTTATGATGAGGCAATAGAGATCTTCGACCTGATAACATTGAGTGTAAAACCACTTCTGTATATTCTATAGAAACGAAGATATGCGAGTTTGAAATTTTATATAATGTATTTGTAAATACGTGAGGCCTTAGTATGTATTACATTGTTTCAACATTCAAAGTGGTTATTTCAAATATCAAGACGACGACTACAATCATGCACAAATAGATGTTTTACTTTATTGTTATGAGAGTTTCCATAGTAACTAAGCATGAATATTACACATGGATTAAATTTTTTATGATGAGGCAATAGAGTTATCTTCGACCTGATTACATTGGGTGTAAAACCACGTCTGTATCTTCTATAGTAACGGAGATATGCTCGTTTGAAATTTTATATAATGAATTTGTAAAACGTGAGGCCTTAGTATGAGTTACATTATTTCAACAATCAAAGTGGTTATTTCAAATCTCCACGACGACGACTACAATCATGCAAAAATAGATTGTTTACTTTATTGTTATGAGAGTTTCCATAGTAACTAAACGTGAATATTACACATGGATTAAATTTTTTATGATTTGGCAATAGAGATCTTCGACCTGATAACAATGAGTGTAAAACCACTTCTGTATCTTCTATAGTAACGGAGATATGCAAATTTAAAATTTTATATAATGTTTTTGTAAAACGTGAGGCCTTAGTATGAATTACATTGTTTCAACAATCAAAGTGGTTATTTCAAATATCCACGAGGACGTCTACAAGAATGCACAAATAGATTGTTTACTTTTTTGTTATGAGAGCTTCCATAGTAACTAAGCATGAATGTTACACATGGATTAAATTTTTTATGATGAGGCAATAGAGTTATCTTCGACCTGATTACATTGAGTGAAAAACCACGTCTGTATCTTCTATAGTAACGGAGATATGCGTGTTTGAAATTTTATATAATGTATTTGTTAAACGGGAGGCCTTAGTATGAATTACATTATTTCAACAATCAAAGTGGTTATTTCAAATTTCCACGACGACGTCAACAATCATGCACAAATAGATTGTTTACTTTATTGTTATGAGAGTTTCCATAGTAACTAAGCATGAATATTATACATGGATTAAATTTTTTTTGATGAGGCAATAGAGTTATCTTCGACCTGATTACATTGTGTGTAAAACCACGTCTGTATCTTCTATAGTAACGGAGATATGCGAGTTTGAAATTTTATATAATGTATTTGTAAAACGTGAGGCCTTAGTATGTATTACATTGTTTCAACAATTAAAGTGTTTATTTCAAATGTCCAAGACGACGACTACAATCATGCACAAATAGATTGTTTACTTTATTGTTATGAGAGTTTCCATAGTAACTAATCATGAATATTACACATGGACTAAATTTTTCCAGATGAGGCAAAAGAGATCTTCGACCTGATTACATTGAGTGTAAAACCATTTATGTATCTTCTATAGTAACGGAGATATGCGAGTTTGAAATTTTATAAATGTATTTGTAAAACGTGAGGCCTTAGTATGTATTACATTGTTTCAACAATCAAAGTGGTTATTTCAAATCTCCAAGACGACGACTACAATCATGCAAAAATAGATTGTTTACTTTATTGTTATGAGAGTTTCCATAGTAACTAACCGTGAATATTACACATGGATTAAATTTTTTATGATTTGGCAATAGAGATCTTCGACCTGATAACAATGAGTGTAAAACCACTTCTGTATCTTCTATAGTAACGGAGATATGCAATTTTGAAATTTTATATAATGTTTTGTAAAACGTGAAGCCTTAGTATGAATTACATTGTTTCAACAATCAAAGTGGTTATTTCAAATATCCACGACGACGACTACAAGAATGCACAAATAGATTGTTTACTTTTTTGTTATTAGAGCTTCCATAGTAACTAAGCATGAATATTACACATGGATTAAATTTTTTATGATGAGGCAATAGAGATCTTCGACCTGATTACATTGAGTGAAAAACCACGTCCGTATCTTCTATAGTAACGGAGATATGCGCGTTTGAAATTGTATATAATGTATTTGCAAAACGTGAGGCCTTAGTATGAATTACATTAATTCAACAATCAAAGTGGTTATTTCAAATCTCCACGACGACGACAACAATCATGCACAAATAGATTGTTTACTTTATTGTTATGAGAGTTTCCATAGTAACTAAGCATGAATATTAAACATGGATTAAATTTTTTATGATGAGGCAATAGAGATCTTCGACCTGATAACATTGAGTGTAAAACCACTTCTGTATATTCTATAGAAACGAAGATATGCGAGTTTGAAATTTTATATAATGTATTTGTAAAACGTGAGGCCTTAGTATGTATTACATTGTTTCAACAATCAAAGTGGTTATTTCAAATATCAAGACGACGACTACAATCATGCACAAATAGATGTTTTACTTTATTGTTATGAGAGTTTCCATAGTAACTAAGCATGAATATTACACATGGATTAAATTTTTTATGATGAGGCAATAGAGTTATCTTCGACCTGATTACATTGAGTGTAAAACCACGTCTGTATCTTCTATAGTAACGGAGATATGCTCGTTTGAAATTTTATATAATGTATTTGTAAAACGTGAGGCCTTAGTATGAGTTACATTATTTCAACAATCAAAGTGGTTATTTCAAATCTCCACGACGACGACTACAATCATGCAAAAATAGATTGTTTACTTTATTGTTATGAGAGTTTCCATAGTAACTAAACGTGAATATTACACATGGATTAAATTTTTTATGATTTGGCAATAGAGATCTTCGACCTGATAACAATGAGTGTAAAACCACTTCTGTATCTTCTATAGTAACGGAGATATGCAAATTTAAAATTTTTATAATGTTTTTGTAAAACGTGAGACCTTAGTATGAATTACATTGTTTCAACAATCAAAGTGGTTATTTCAAATATCCACGAGGACGTCTACAAGAATGCACAAATAGATTGTTTACTTTTTTGTTATGAGAGCTTCCATAGTAACTAAGCATGAATATTACACATGGATTAAATTTTTTGTGATGAGGCAATAGAGTTATCTTCGACCTGATTACATTGAGTGAAAAACCACGTCTGTATCTTCTATAGTAACGGAGATATGCGTGTTTGAAATTTTATATAATGTACTTGTTAAACGGGAGGCCTTAGTATGAATTACATTATTTCAACAATCAAAGTGGTTATTTCAAATCTCCACGACGACGACTACAATCATGCAAAAATAGATTGTTTACTTTATTGTTATGAGAGTTTCCATAGTAACTAAAAGTGAATATTACACATGGATTAAATTTTTTATGATATGGCAATAGAGATCTTCGACCTGATAACAATGAGTGTAAAACCACTTCTGTATCTTCTATAGTAACGGAGATATGCAAATTTAAAATTTTATATAATGTTTTTGTAAAACGTGAGGCCTTAGTATGAATTACATTGTTTCAACAATCAAAGTGGTTATTTCAAATATCCACGAGGACGTCTACAAGAATGCACAAATAGATTGTTTACTTTTTTGTTATGAGAGCTTCCATAGTAACTAAGCATGAATATTACACATGGATTAAATTTTTTATGATGAGGCAATAGAGTTATCTTCGACCAGATTACATTGAGTGAAAAACCACGTCTGTATCTTCTATAGTAACGGAGATATGCGTGTTTGAAATTTTATATAATGTATTTGTTAAACGGGAGGCCTTAGTATGAATTACATTATTTCAACAATCAAAGTGGTTATTTCAAATCTCCACGACGACGTCAACAATCATGCACAAATAGATTGTTTACTTTATTGTTATGAGAGTTTCCATAGTAACTAAGCATGAATATTATACATGGATTAAATTTTTTTTGATGAGGCAATAGAGTTAACTTCGACCTGATTACATTGAGTGTAAAACCACGTCTGTATCTTCTATAGTAACGGAGATATGCGAGTTTGAAATTTTATATAATGTATTTGTAAAACGTGAGGCCTTAGTATGAATTACATTATTTCAACAATCAAAGTGGTTATTTCAAATCTCCACGACGACGACTACAATCATGCAAAAATAGATTGTTTACTTTATTGTTATGAGAGTTTCCATAGTAACTAAATGTGAATATTACACATGGATTAAATTTTTTATGATTTGGCGATAGAGATCTTCGACCTGATAACAATGAGTGTAAAACCACTTCTGTATCTTCAATAGTAACGGAGATATGCAAATTTAAAATTTTATATAATGTTTTTGTAAAACGTAAGGCCTTAGTATGAATTACATTGTTTCAACAATCAAAGTAGTTATTTCAAATCTCCACGACGACGACTACAAGAATGCACAAATAGATTGTTTACTTTTTTGTTATGAGAGCTTCCATAGTAACTAAGCATGAATATTACACATAGATTAAATTTTTTATGATGAGGCAATAGAGTTATCTTCGACCTGATTACATTGAGTGAAAAACCACGTCTGTATCTTCTATAGTAACGGAGATATGCGTGTTTGAAATTTTATATAATGTATTTGTTAAACGGGAGGCCTTAGTATGAATTACATTATTTCAACAATCAATGTGGTTATTTCAAATCTCCACGACGACGACAACAATCATGCACAAATAGATTGTTTACTTTATTGTTATGAGAGTTTCCATAGTAACTAAGCATGAATATTACACATGGATTAAATTTTTTATGATGAGGCAATAGAGTTATCTTCGACCTGATTACATTGAGTGTAAAACCACGTCTGTATCTTCTATAGTAACGGAGATATGCGAGTTTGAAATTTTATAAATGTATTTGTAAAACGTGAGGCCTTAGTATGTATTACATTGTTTCAACAATCAAAGTGGTTATTTCAAATCTCCAAGACGACGACTACAATCAAAAACAAATAGATTGTTAACTTTATTGTCATCAGAGCTTCCATAGAAACTAAGGATGAATATTACACATGGATTAATTTTTTTATGATGAGGCAATAGAGATCTTCGACCTGATTACATTGAGTGTAAAACCACGTCTGTATCTTCTATAGTAACGGAGATATGCTCGTTTGAAATTTTATATAATGTATTTGTAAAACGTGAGGCCTTAGTATGAATTACATTATTTCAACAATCAAAGTGGTTATTTCAAATCTCCACGACGACGACTACAATCATGCAAAAATAGATTGTTTACTTTATTGTTATGAGAGTTTCCATAGTAACTAAACGTGAATATTACACATGGATTAAATTTTTTATGATTTGGCAATAGAGATCTTCGACCTGATAACAATGAGTGTAAAACAACTTCTGTATCTTCTATAGTAACGGAGATATGCAATTTTGAAATTTTATATAATGTTTTATAAAACGTGAAGCCTTAGTATGAATTACATTGTTTCAACAATCAAAGTGGTTATTTCAAATATCCACGACGACGACTACAAGAATGCACAAATAGATTGTTTACTTTTTTGTTATGAGAGCTTCCATAGTAACTAAGCATGAATATTACACATGGATTAAATTTTTTATGATGAGGCAATAGAGATCTTCGACCTGATTACATTGAGTGAAAAACCACGTCCGTATCTTCTATAGTAACGGAGATATGCGCGTTTGAAATTGTATATAATGTATTTGCAAAACGTGAGGCCTTAGTATGAATTACATTATTTCAACAATCAAAGTGGTTATTTCAAATCTCCAAGACGACGACTACAATCATGCACAAATAGATTGTTTCCTTTTTTGTTATGAGAGTTTCCATAGTAACTAAGCGTGAATATTACACATGGATTAAATTTTTTATGATGAGGCAATAAAGATCTTCTACCTGATTACATTGAGTGTAAAACCACGTCTGTATCTTCTATAGTAACGGAGATATGCGAGTTTGAAATTTTATATAATGTATTTGTAAAACGTGAGGCCTTAGTATGTATTACATTGTTTCAACAATCAAAGTGGTTATTTCAAATCTCCAAGACGACGACTACAATCATGCACAAATAGATTGTTTCCTTTTTTGTTATGAGACTTTCCATAGTAACTAAGCGTGAATATTACACATGGATTAAATTTTTATGATGAGGCAATAAAGATCTTCTACCTGATTACATTGAGTGTAAAACCATTTCTGTATCTTCTATAGTAACGGAGATATGCGAGTTTGAAATTTTATATAATGTTTTGTAAAACGTGAAGCCTTAGTATGAATTACACTGTTTCAACAATCAAAGTGGTTATTTCAAATCTCCAAGACGACGACTACAATCATGCACAAATAGATTGTTAACTTTATTGATATGAGAGCTTCCATAGTAACTAAGGATGAATATTAAACATGGATAAAATTTTTTTATGATGAGGCAATAGAGATCTTCGACCTGATAACATTGAGTGTAAAACCACTTCTGTATATTCTATAGAAACGAAGATATGCGAGTTTGAAATTTTATATAATGTATTTGTAAATACGTGAGGCCTTAGTATGTATTACATTGTTTCAACATTCAAAGTGGTTATTTCAAATATCAAGACGACGACTACAATCATGCACAAATAGATGTTTTACTTTATTGTTATGAGAGTTTCCATAGTAACTAAGCATGAATATTACACATGGATTAAATTTTTTATGATGAGGCAATAGAGTTATCTTCGACCTGATTACATTGGGTGTAAAACCACGTCTGTATCTTCTATAGTAACGGAGATATGCTCGTTTGAAATTTTATATAATGAATTTGTAAAACGTGAGGCCTTAGTATGAGTTACATTATTTCAACAATCAAAGTGGTTATTTCAAATCTCCACGACGACGACTACAATCATGCAAAAATAGATTGTTTACTTTATTGTTATGAGAGTTTCCATAGTAACTAAACATGAATATTACACATGGATTAAATTTTTTATGATGAGGCAATAGAGATCTTCGACCTGATAACAATGAGTGTAAAACCACTTCTGTATCTTCTATAGTAACGGAGATATGCGCGTTTGAAATTGTATATAATGTATTTGCAAAACGTGAGGCCTTAGTATGAATTACATTATTTCAACAATCAAAGTGGTTATTTCAAATATCCACGAGGACGTCTACAAGAATGCACAAATAGATTGTTTACTTTTTTGTTATGAGAGCTTCCATAGTAACTAAGCATGAATGTTACACATGGATTAAATTTTTTATGATGAGGCAATAGAGTTATCTTCGACCTGATTACATTGAGTGAAAAACCACGTCTGTATCTTCTATAGTAACGGAGATATGCGTGTTTGAAATTTTATATAATGTATTTGTTAAACGGGAGGCCTTAGTATGAATTACATTATTTCAACAATCAAAGTGGTTATTTCAAATTTCCACGACGACGTCAACAATCATGCACAAATAGATTGTTTACTTTATTGTTATGAGAGTTTCCATAGTAACTAAGCATGAATATTATACATGGATTAAATTTTTTTTGATGAGGCAATAGAGTTATCTTCGACCTGATTACATTGTGTGTAAAACCACGTCTGTATCTTCTATAGTAACGGAGATATGCGAGTTTGAAATTTTATATAATGCATTTGTAAAACGTGAGGCCTTAGTATGTATTACATTGTTTCAACAATTAAAGTGTTTATTTCAAATCTCCAAGACGACGACTACAATCATGCACAAATAGATTCTTTACTTTATTGTTATGAGAGTTTCCATAGTAACTAATCATGAATATTACACATGGACTAAATTTTTCCAGATGAGGCAAAAGAGATCTTCGACCTGATTACATTGAGTGTAAAACCATTTCTGTATCTTCTATAGTAACGGAGATATGCGAGTTTGAAATTTTATATAATGTATTTGTAAAACGTGAGGCCTTAGAATGTATTACATTGTTTCAACAATCAAAGTGGTTATTTCAAATATCAAGACGACGACTACAATCATGCACAAATAGATGTTTTACTTTATTGTTATGAGAGTATCCATAGTAACTAAGCATGAATATTACACTTGGATTAAATTTTTTATGATGAGGCAATAGAGTTATCTTCGACCTGATTACATTGAGTGTAAAACCACGTCTGTATCTTCTATAGTAACGGAGATATGCAAGTTTGAAATTTTATATAATGTATTTGTAAAACGTGAGGCCTTAGTATGTATTACATTGTTTCAACAATCAGAAGTGGTTATTTCAAATATCCACGAGAACGACTACAAGAATGCACAAATAGATTGTTTACTTTTTTGTTATGAGAGCTTCCATAGTAACTAAGCATGAATATTACACATGGATTAAATTTTTTATGATGAGGCAATAGAGTTATCTTCGACCTGATTACATTGAGTGTAAAACCACGTCTGTATCTTCTATAGTAACGGAGATATGCAAGTTTGAAATTTTATATAATGTATTTGTAAAACGTGAGGCCTTAGTATGTATTACATTGTTTCAACAATTAAAGTGTTTATTTCAAATGTCCAAGACGACGACTACAATCATGCACAAATAGATTGTTTACTTTATTGTTATGAGAATTTCCATAGTAACTAATCATGAATATTACACATGGACTAAATTTTTCCAGATGAGGCAAAAGAGATCTTCGACCTGATTACATTGAGTGTAAAACCATTTCTGTATCTTCTATAGTAACGGAGATATGCGAGTTTGAAATTTTATAAATGTATTTGTAAAACGTGAGGCCTTAGTATGTATTACATTGTTTCAACAATCAATGTGGTTATTTCAAATCTCCAAGACGACGACTACAATCATGCAAAAATAGATTGTTTACTTTATTGTTATGAGAGTTTCCATAGTAACTAACCCTGAATATTACACATGGATTAAATTTTTTATGATTTGGCAATAGAGATCTTCGACCTGATAACAATGAGTGTAAAACAACTTCTGTATCTTCTATAGTAACGGAGATATGCAATTTTGAAATTTTATATAATGTTTTGTAAAACGTGAAGCCTTAGTATGAATTACATTGTTTCAGCAATCAAAGTGGTTATTTCAAATATCCACGACGACGACTACAAGAATGCACAAATAGATTGTTTACTTTTTTGTTATGAGAGCTTCCATAGTAACTAAGCATGAATATTACACATGGATTAAATTTTTTATGATGACGCAAGAGAGATCTTCGACCTGATTACATTGAGTGAAAAACCACGTCCGTATCTTCTATAGTAACGGAGATATGCGCGTTTGAAATTGTATATAATGTATTTGCAAAACGTGAGGCCTTAGTATGAATTACATTATTTCAACAATCAAAGTGGTTATTTCAAATCTCCACGACGACGACAACAATCATGCACAAATAGATTGTTTACTTTATTGTTATGAGAGTTTCCATAGTAACTAAGCATGAATATTAAACATGGATTAAATTTTTTATGATGAGGCAATAGAGTTATCTTCGACCTGATTACATTGAGTGTAAAACCACGTCTGTATCTTCTATAGAAACGGAGATATGCTCGTTTGAAATTTTATATAATGTATTTGTAAAATGTGAGGCCTTAGTATGAGTTACATTATTTCAACAATCAAAGTGGTTATTTCAAATCTCCACGACGACGACTACAATCATGCAAAAATAGATTGTTTACTTTATTGTTATGAGAGTTTCCATAGTAACTAAACGTGAATATTACACATGGATTAAATTTTTTATGATTTGGCAATAGAGATCTTCGACCTGATAACAATGAGTGTAAAACCACTTCTGTATCTTCTATAGTAACGGAGATATGCAAATTTAAAATTTTATATAATGTTTTTGTAAAACGTGAGGCCTTAGTATGAATTACATTGTTTCAACAATCAAAGTGGTTATTTCAAATATCCACGAGAACGACTACAAGAATGCACAAATAGATTGTTTACTTTTTTGTTATGAGAGCTTCCATAGTAACTAAGCATGAATATTACACATGGATTAAATTTTTTATGATTTGGCAATAGAGATCTTCGACCTGATAACAATGAGTGTAAAACAACTTCTGTATCTTCTATAGTAACGGAGATATGCAATTTTGAAATTTTATATAATGTTTTGTAAAACGTGAAGCCTTAGTATGAATTACATTGTTTCAGCAATCAAAGTGGTTATTTCAAATATCCACGACGACGACTACAAGAATGCACAAATAGATTGTTTACTTTTTTGTTATGAGAGCTTCCATAGTAACTAAGCATGAATATTACACATGGATTAAATTTTTTATGATGACGCAAGAGAGATCTTCGACCTGATTACATTGAGTGAAAAACCACGTCCGTATCTTCTATAGTAACGGAGATATGCGCGTTTGAAATTGTATATAATGTATTTGCAAAACGTGAGGCCTTAGTATGAATTACATTATTTCAACAATCAAAGTGGTTATTTCAAATCTCCACGACGACGACAACAATCATGCACAAATAGATTGTTTACTTTATTGTTATGAGAGTTTCCATAGTAACTAAGCATGAATATTAAACATGGATTAAATTTTTTATGATGAGGCAATAGAGATCTTCGACCTGATAACATTGAGTGTAAAACCACTTCTGTATATTCTATAGAAACGAAGATATGCGAGTTTGAAATTTTATATAATGTATTTGTAAAACGTGAGGCCTTAGTATGAGTTACATTATTTCAACAATCAAAGTGGTTATTTCAAATCTCCACGACGACGACTACAATCATGCAAAAATAGATTGTTTACTTTATTGTTATGAGAGTTTCCATAGTAACTAAACGTGAATATTACACATGGATTAAATTTTTTATGATTTGGCAATAGAGATCTTCGACCTGATAACAATGAGTGTAAAACCACTTCTGTATCTTCTATAGTAACGGAGATATGCAAATTTAAAATTTTATATAATGTTTTTGTAAAACGTGAGGCCTTAGTATGAATTACATTGTTTCAACAATCAAAGTGGTTATTTCAAATATCCACGAGGACGTCTACAAGAATGCACAAATAGATTGTTTACTTTTTTGTTATGAGAACTTCCATAGTAACTAAGCATGAATATTACACATGGATTAAATTTTTTATGATGAGGCAATAGAGTTATCTTCGACCAGATTACATTGAGTGAAAAACCACGTCTGTATCTTCTATAGTAACGGAGATATGCGTGTTTGAAATTTTATATAATGTATTTGTTAAACGGGAGGCCTTAGTATGAATTACATTATTTCAACAATCAAAGTGGTTATTTCAAATCTCCACGACGACGTCAACAATCATGCACAAATAGATTGTTTACTTTATTGTTATGAGAGTTTCCATAGTAACTAAGCATGAATATTATACATGGATTAAATTTTTTTTGATGAGGCAATAGAGTTAACTTCGACCTGATTACATTGAGTGTAAAACCACGTCTGTATCTTCTATAGTAACGGAGATATGCGAGTTTGAAATTTTATATAATGTATTTGTAAAACGTGAGGCCTTAGTATGAATTACATTATTTCAACAATCAAAGTGGTTATTTCAAATCTCCACGACGACGACTACAATCATGCAAAAATAGATTGTTTACTTTATTGTTATGAGAGTTTCCATAGTAACTAAATGTGAATATTACACATGGATTAAATTTTTTATGATTTGGCGATAGAGATCTTCGACCTGATAACAATGAGTGTAAAACCACTTCTGTATCTTCAATAGTAACGGAGATATGCAAATTTAAAATTTTATATAATGTTTTTGTAAAACGTAAGGCCTTAGTATGAATTACATTGTTTCAACAATCAAAGTGGTTATTTCAAATCTCCACGACGACGACTACAAGAATTCACAAATAGATTGTTTACTTTTTTGTTATGAGAGCTTCCATAGTAACTAAGCATGAATATTACACATAGATTAAATTTTTTATGATGAGGCAATAGAGTTATCTTCGACCTGATTACATTGAGTGAAAAACCACGTCTGTATCTTCTATAGTAACGGAGATATGCGTGTTTGAAATTTTATATAATGTATTTGTTAAACGGGAGGCCTTAGTATGAATTACATTATTTCAACAATCAATGTGGTTATTTCAAATCTCCACGACGACGACAACAATCATGCACAAATAGATTGTTTACTTTATTGTTATGAGAGTTTCCATAGTAACTAAGCATGAATATTATACATGGATTAAATTTTTTTTGATGAGGCAATAGAGTTATCTTCGACCTGATTACATTGTGTGTAAAACCACGTCTGTATCTTCTATAGTAACGGAGATATGCGAGTTTGAAATTTTATATAATGTATTTTTAAAACGTGAGGCCTTAGTATGTATTACACTGTTTCAACAATCAAAGTGGTTATTTCAAATCTCCAAGACGACGACTACAATCATGCACAAATAGATTGTTAACTTTATTGATATGAGAGCTTCCATAGTAACTAAGGATGAATATTAAACATGGATAAAATTTTTTTATGATGAGGCAATAGAGATCTTCGACCTGATAACATTGAGTGTAAAACCACTTCTGTATATTCTATAGAAACGAAGATATGCGAGTTTGAAATTTTATATAATGTATTTGTAAATACGTGAGGCCTTAGTATGTATTACATTGTTTCAACATTCAAAGTGGTTATTTCAAATATCAAGACGACGACTACAATCATGCACAAATAGATGTTTTACTTTATTGTTATGAGAGTTTCCATAGTAACTAAGCATGAATATTACACATGGATTAAATTTTTTATGATGAGGCAATAGAGTTATCTTCGACCTGATTACATTGGGTGTAAAACCACGTCTGTATCTTCTATAGTAACGGAGATATGCTCGTTTGAAATTTTATATAATGAATTTGTAAAACGTGAGGCCTTAGTATGAGTTACATTATTTCAACAATCAAAGTGGTTATTTCAAATCTCCACGACGACGACTACAATCATGCAAAAATAGATTGTTTACTTTATTGTTATGAGAGTTTCCATAGTAACTAAACGTGAATATTACACATGGATTAAATTTTTTATGATTTGGCAATAGAGATCTTCGACCTGATAACAATGAGTGTAAAACCACTTCTGTATCTTCTATAGTAACGGAGATATGCAAATTTAAAATTTTATATAATGTTTTTGTAAAACGTGAGGCCTTAGTATGAATTACATTGTTTCAACAATCAAAGTGGTTATTTCAAATATCCACGAGGACGTCTACAAGAATGCACAAATAGATTGTTTACTTTTTTGTTATGAGAGCTTCCATAGTAACTAAGCATGAATGTTACACATGGATTAAATTTTTTATGATGAGGCAATAGAGTTATCTTCGACCTGATTACATTGAGTGAAAAACCACGTCTGTATCTTCTATAGTAACGGAGATATGCGTGTTTGAAATTTTATATAATGTATTTGTTAAACGGGAGGCCTTAGTATGAATTACATTATTTCAACAATCAAAGTGGTTATTTCAAATTTCCACGACGACGTCAACAATCATGCACAAATAGATTGTTTACTTTATTGTTATGAGAGTTTCCATAGTAACTAAGCATGAATATTATACATGGATTAAATTTTTTTTGATGAGGCAATAGAGTTATCTTCGACCTGATTACATTGTGTGTAAAACCACGTCTGTATCTTCTATAGTAACGGAGATATGCGAGTTTGAAATTTTATATAATGTATTTGTAAAACGTGAGGCCTTAGTATGTATTACATTGTTTCAACAATTAAAGTGTTTATTTCAAATCTCCAAGACGACGACTACAATCATGCACAAATAGATTCTTTACTTTATTGTTATGAGAGTTTCCATAGTAACTAATCATGAATATTACACATGGACTAAATTTTTCCAGATGAGGCAAAAGAGATCTTCGACCTGATTACATTGAGTGTAAAACCATTTCTGTATCTTCTATAGTAACGGAGATATGCGAGTTTGAAATTTTATATAATGTATTTGTAAAACGTGAGGCCTTAGAATGTATTACATTGTTTCAACAATCAAAGTGGTTATTTCAAATATCAAGACGACGACTACAATCATGCACAAATAGATGTTTTACTTTATTGTTATGAGAGTATCCATAGTAACTAAGCATGAATATTACACATGGATTAAATTTTTTATGATGAGGCAATAGAGTTATCTTCGACCTGATTACATTGAGTGTAAAACCACGTCTGTATCTTCTATAGAAACGGAGATATGCTCGTTTGAAATTTTATATAATGTATTTGTAAAATGTGAGGCCTTAGTATGAGTTACATTATTTCAACAATCAAAGTGGTTATTTCAAATCTCCACGACGACGACTACAATCATGCAAAAATAGATTGTTTACTTTATTGTTATGAGAGTTTCCATAGTAACTAAACGTGAATATTACACATGGATTAAATTTTTTATGATTTGGCAATAGAGATCTTCGACCTGATAACAATGAGTGTAAAACCACTTCTGTATCTTCTATAGTAACGGAGATATGCAAATTTAAAATTTTATATAATGTTTTTGTAAAACGTGAGGCCTTAGTATGAATTACATTGTTTCAACAATCAAAGTGGTTATTTCAAATATCCACGAGAACGACTACAAGAATGCACAAATAGATTGTTTACTTTTTTGTTATGAGAGCTTCCAAAGTAACTAAGCATGAATATTACACATGGATTAAATTTTTTATGATGAGGCAATAGAGTTATCTTCGACCTGATTACATTGAGTGTAAAACCACGTCTGTATCTTCTATAGTAACGGAGATATGCAAGTTTGAAATTTTATATAATGTATTTGTAAAACGTGAGGCCTTAGTATGTATTACATTGTTTCAACAATTAAAGTGTTTATTTCAAATGTCCAAGACGACGACTAAAATCATGCACAAATAGATTGTTTACTTTATTGTTATGAGAATTTCCATAGTAACTAATCATGAATATTACACATGGACTAAATTTTTCCAGATGAGGCAAAAGAGATCTTCGACCTGATTACATTGAGTGTAAAACCATTTCTGTATCTTCTATAGTAACGGAGATATGCGAGTTTGAAATTTTATAAATGTATTTGTAAAACGTGAGGCCTTAGTATGTATTACATTGTTTCAACAATCAATGTGGTTATTTCAAATCTCCAAGACGACGACTACAATCATGCAAAAATAGATTGTTTACTTTATTGTTATGAGAGTTTCCATAGTAACTAACCCTGAATATTACACATGGATTAAATTTTTTATGATTTGGCAATAGAGATCTTCGACCTGATAACAATGAGTGTAAAACAACTTCTGTATCTTCTATAGTAACGGAGATATGCAATTTTGAAATTTTATATAATGTTTTGTAAAACGTGAAGCCTTAGTATGAATTACATTGTTTCAGCAATCAAAGTGGTTATTTCAAATATCCACGACGACGACTACAAGAATGCACAAATAGATTGTTTACTTTTTTGTTATGAGAGCTTCCATAGTAACTAAGCATGAATATTACACATGGATTAAATTTTTTATGATGACGCAAGAGAGATCTTCGACCTGATTACATTGAGTGAAAAACCACGTCCGTATCTTCTATAGTAACGGAGATATGCGCGTTTGAAATTGTATATAATGTATTTGCAAAACGTGAGGCCTTAGTATGAATTACATTATTTCAACAATCAAAGTGGTTATTTCAAATCTCCACGACGACGACAACAATCATGCACAAATAGATTGTTTACTTTATTGTTATGAGAGTTTCCATAGTAACTAAGCATGCATATTAAACATGGATTAAATTTTTTATGATGAGGCAATAGAGATCTTCGACCTGATAACATTGAGTGTAAAACCACTTCTGTATATTCTATAGAAACGAAGATATGCGAGTTTGAAATTTTATATAATGTATTTGTAAAACGTGAGGCCTTAGTATGAGTTACATTATTTCAACAATCAAAGTGGTTATTTCAAATCTCCACGACGACGACTACAATCATGCAAAAATAGATTGTTTACTTTATTGTTATGAGAGTTTCCATAGTAACTAAACGTGAATATTACACATGGATTAAATTTTTTATGATTTGGCAATAGAGATCTTCGACCTGATAACAATGAGTGTAAAACCACTTCTGTATCTTCTATAGTAACGGAGATATGCAAATTTAAAATTTTATATAATGTTTTTGTAAAAACGTGAGGCCTTAGTATGAATTACATTGTTTCAACAATCAAAGTGGTTATTTCAAATATCCACGAGGACGTCTACAAGAATGCACAAATAGATTGTTTACTTTTTTGTTATGAGAACTTCCATAGTAACTAAGCATGAATATTACACATGGATTAAATTTTTTATGATGAGGCAATAGAGTTATCTTCGACCAGATTACATTGAGTGAAAAACCACGTCTGTATCTTCTATAGTAACGGAGATATGCGTGTTTGAAATTTTATATAATGTATTTGTTAAACGGGAGGCCTTAGTATGAATTACATTATTTCAACAATCAAAGTGGTTATTTCAAATCTCCACGACGACGTCAACAATCATGCACAAATAGATTGTTTACTTTATTGTTATGAGAGTTTCCATAGTAACTAAGCATGAATATTATACATGGATTAAATTTTTTTTGATGAGGCAATAGAGTTAACTTCGACCTGATTACATTGAGTGTAAAACCACGTCTGTATCTTCTATAGTAACGGAGATATGCGAGTTTGAAATTTTATATAATGTATTTGTAAAACGTGAGGCCTTAGTATGAATTACATTATTTCAACAATCAAAGTGGTTATTTCAAATCTCCACGACGACGACTACAATCATGCAAAAATAGATTGTTTACTTTATTGTTATTGTAGTGGTAAACATGATAGGATAAGGACAAGAAAGGAAGAGCTCTCTTCAGCAGATTTGTTTACACTTAAACCTAGCTCAACATGAGCATATGAGCTGTTTGCTCTAGTGTGGAACTCTGCCTAATCCAAGATTTTTGTAAAAATGCCTTCTCAGAAAGGAAGAGCTCCTCTCCAGCAGATTTGTTTACACTTAAACCTAGCTCAACATGAGCATTGCTCTAGTGTGGAATTTTGCCTAATCCAAGATTTTTGCTCAGAAAGGAAGAGCTCCTCTCCAGCAGATTTGTTTACACTTAAACCTAGCTCAACATGAGCATTGCTCTAGTGTGGAACCCCCTCTAATCCAAGATTTTTGCTCGGAAAGAAAAAGCCTCTTGCCAATACTTACAAAAGTTGCATCAGCCAGTCCATAAACTTGTCAACACCTGAAATTAATCCAATACACACACACATACACACCTATATGCACACGTATTTACTTCTAATTTAAGTTCAATTGGACCCTAGCCACTCTCACAACACTGACTGATGCAATGCTCGGGAATTTCTATAACTAGTGGCGCTGGGGAGAACATATAAAACAAAAATCAATACCAGTGCCACTAGTTATAGAAATTCCCGAGCATTGCATCATGCAGTATTGTGAGAGTGGCAGGGGAGAACAGATGTGTTGTTAACAGTGCTCTTCATACTTACAGACCTGTTTGGTTTAAATATTCATATTGAACAATATAAAATCTGATATTTGTTGTAATCCACTCTTATTTAGGGTCAGGCTTATATTTGCCCCAGCTTGTTATACAAAAATTAATGCATAACAAGGTTATTGCTATTCAAGATATGCATGTTCGTGCAGGCATTTGCGCTAGGTCAGTGTGAATCAATATTTTTCCACTTGTGGGCTATTGGCCTTACAACTTGTCATAATAGGCATAAAAATTTGATTTAAAAACCCAGGAAATTTTATATAAATACTAAAGCCAAAAATATTAACACACACACACACACACACATACGTGTGAACGTGGTCTTATAAGGCCCGAGTGAGTGTACATATGTTGTTGGAACCACTATAATTTGATAAATTAGCAAAATAAAATTCATTTTAAAATGTCGAGACCATGCATGTGATTACAAATACCACCGTGGTTTTTGAAAATTATCATTTATGCAGTTTTCCTCACGAAAAAATGGTTACTATTCTTGTTGGAACCTGGTACCAATATCACCTGTCTAATTTACGTGTTGTAATTTTTAATACAATTGCATCCGTTGTGGGTACCGATCAATATTGCACAAACCGTCCAACCAATCACAATTCTTGTAGGTCACATGATTTCTTCCTGTGTGTAAGCAGCTACGTACCATACCGAATTGAGCAAATAGTTGTGAAATGCGCTTTACGGCGTCAATTGAGAGCGCGTAACTTGGACGTTTCTGTCTCGGCGTAGAGCATTCGGAAGGGGAGGGGGAAAGAGTTCCTCTCGCGGCGGTCGGAAGGGGAGGAGAAAAAGAAGAGTTCCTCTCGCGGCGGAGTTAGGAAGGGATTAACTGTTGTGCAGTCACAGCCGTACTTAAGGAGTTTTTGCCCCACTGTGGAATTGAGAAAATAATCACATTTACCCTAATCGCTGACTCTTAATTTTTACTTTGCATACTTTTATGTGTTGTTTGAAGATTTCAGAAATCAAAGCAGGCTTGTGTGGCCTATCATGCCGCAACTGTGTGAAACGAAGCTCTTTATTGGAACGCTACCAAGCGAAACGCAATAGGTAACAAGCGACAAGAGATACGTATCGCTTGGAATTGAACCCTCAGTAATCAATTCGACCTTTCGCATTGATGCGACTGGGCAAGATACACATGTCGCTTTCGGCTCGGTGCATTAGGTTTTTCGCGCATGAGCGGTGAATTTCTTGCTTTAGATCGAAGTCGCCAGTGTTCATGGGAGTCCGTAAGGGGGGGGGCAAGGGGGACCCGTGCCCCCTTTGGAAAATGAAAGTCAACCAAAAATTATATATTTCACACATATAATTCCATTTCAGCCACAATAATATGTGTTAATTAATGCACGAACATGATAAATTCAAATGTAAGCAATGTTTTTTTGAAGGAACATTGGGTAAAATGTGGCTTATTTGCTCCCCCTGTAAAAAAAAATACCTTCCTTGCCCTTCCCTGGAAAAAACCCTGCTGACGTCCATGCCAGTGTTGTCTGTCGATTGTCGCCTGCCACTTGTCGCTTCGATCTGAAGTCTCCTTGAAGGGGTCAGGGGAAGAATTCTGACGGATGCGACAAGCGACAGTGTGCTTCCACATCGACAAGAGACACGGGTCCCTTTTGTCTTGTAGACTAAAACATTCACCGCCCGTGCACGACAAGTGGAGGCATCACGATGCACAACATTGATAAAGTAGCCAGTTTGAGTGACACAACCAAGCGACATGCAATATTTGCAGCTTACCGTGCTGTATCAGTTCGAAACGTTGCAATGATTACCGAGGCTTGTCGCTTGTCGCGTTACGCTTCGGTCTGGAATCTGCTTAAACGGCATAAACGACAGGCGACTAGCGACATGGAGATTTTATACCAAAGCGACAAGCGACATTAGACCATTCAATATAAGGCAAATCATTCACCGCGCATGCGCGAACAAAAGTACGAAGCGACATGATGCACGGTATTAACAAAACTGGCCAATCAGAGCGACACGCAAGCTACAAGCGACACCTGCATCTTGTCGTGTCGCTTCTGTTCGAAAGGTTCAATTCATTACTGCTGGTTCGCTTCCAAGGGACATGTGTTGGTTGGCGCTTTCTCTCCCTTACAAGGCAAGAAAGCTGCAAACGACAGACGACAAGTGACAGGCGACAAGCGACACGGAGAATTCACACAGAAGCTGCAAGCGGCAAGCGACACTAGCACAGTTAGTCTAAATCCAAACATTCACCGCGCATGAGCTAACAAGAGCACTAGGTGACAGGATGCACGGTATTGAGAAAACGGCCTAATCAGAGCTACACGTGCAGCTTGACCTGTCTTGATACGAAAGGTTGAATTTATTTCTGAATGCTGGTTTGCAAGTTAAGCGTGTCACGTGCCGCTCCCCTCTGAAAGCTACACCAAGCCATTGTTTTATTGAATTCTCCTCAGGAAAGGAAGAGAATGCTTATACAAATACAGTCTCCGTAGATCATTTGCGAAGCCACTCATTATATTTGAAACTCAGCGTGCACTATAATCAACTGAAGCGGCCCTAACAAATTATTCGCTGGAACTTGGATCTCACTTTCCTCATCGTTGTGAAGGGTCACTCGCAATAGAATTGTTACGATTTTATCTCTCTGGTTGAGAACAGAATTTGGAGACTATAGTCGACAAAAAAGTTATTTCTGTTGGAGTTATTAGATTTGGGGAGGAGGGTGGTGCTTCAGATGGCTGTTCCATGTAGACTGTACATTTGAACAAAAGGAGCAAAGGAAAAGTAACTTATTTAATTTCTTTGTAAAATGAATTAAGTGTTAATTTACCAGAAGTCCAGTACAGCGAAACTATCCAAGTTTATAATGGTGTGAGTCTTAATGGACATTTTAATTAAACCTTTCTTAACAAACTGATTCAATATTGAATAGGGTAGTGGTTCCCTAAGGGTGCGCCGCGGCGCCCTGGGGTGCCGCGAAATGTTCCGGAATTTTAACTGAAATGCCACTTACTTGTTAATCTACACAGGGTTTTAGATATGCTTGTTCCAAACATGTGCTTATTTAGTACTATTTACATAAACAATGTTTCTGAATTTGAAATATGTGCTTATTTTTTAACATAAGGCAAGCAACCTAACAACACTAACTTAGCGTTGCAAGTTTTAGATAGGCCTATGCCTATATTCTGACTTGGGCGCCGCAGAAAACTTTTGAAACTACAAAGTTTGGGATCCCCTGAAATAGGGCATAATTGTAATAAAGAATGATTGACGTATAAACTTGATGTGAATCGTAGAGAAATGTTTGTTTCGCGAATGGAGCGAACAAGAAAATGTTTTATAAATCTCATTCCTTGCAACCACCCAATCACAGTAACTGTTGATCACCTGACCTCTACTTCCACGTCACCCATGAAGCCTGCTGGTGCTTCTTTGCGTCCTAGCACCTAGACCACAAGCATTTCGTTTTCGCGCCTTTTTTACCGGACGCCCGGTCCTTTCTTATTTCGGTAGTTCTTCTCGCAGTCAAGTAGGAGGGGTACGAGTTCCACTTAAAGCCTCCCCGATGGCCCTGTCGACCTCCGTGACGGTGTGGTTATCACAGAGCGCTACGACGTCAGGGGTTCCGGGTGCGAGTCCCGGGTAAGGCACGGGTATTTGTTTGTCCAAATGAGAAAAACTGAAAATGGAGAATAACCGAGAAATGAAAATCTTGATAATATAGTGAAAAACGGGGGATACTTCCGGTTAGGGGTATTCCTTAAAAAAAAAATGGCGTATTGGTTGCTTCGTCGCCTTGTAATCAAAGGGTCCCGGGTTCGATACCCGGTGGAGGCACTTTGTGGGTTGGATTCCACTTTAAACTGTAGATCCATTCCCAATAAGCCTTACTGTGCATAAAGCGGACTTAACCAAGCAAAATATGTACTATTTTGCGAATGTGGGAGTTGTTGGAAAGGTTCCCAATATAGCTATTTTGTTCTTTGATTATTGGGCTGGTTTAAATAGAATTAGTGAAGGCAACGAGAGCAAGTGAAATATTCATTCGAGAATTAGACTGCAAGAATCACTAGCAGAGTTGTCTGTTTCCATCCGAATCGTGGCGCGCCAAAAGCAAGTTCCGAGCGACCCAGCTGGCCGCTGGCGCCAAAGTGTCTGGAATCGTCTCAAGCAGACCGACCTGCAGTGAGCACACAGGCAATGAATTCGGTTTCTGGTGAAGTGACACTTATATATATACACACACAAGACCAGGAACGTGACCGGGGATGGAGGGTTGGGACAAGATATACATTGTTAAATTTGGACCAAGTTATCTGTTTTTACCATGTATTTAGTAACTCTATAGTCCAACAGCCTTTTGAAGACCAGAGCTTATCAAATGGGTTCTTCGTTGATCGCATTCAGTCCCATCGACGCTGTTATCAGACTTTCTCAATAGGAGCCAGATCGTCCTTATTTAAAAAAAAAAAAAAAAAAAAGTGAAGGGAAAGTGCTCCCCTGTGCAATGCACCACGCCATGAAGGCGTATAGGGAGCGTGGGGTTAGGGCCTCACACTTTCTTGATTACGGCCGAAGGTGGGGGTGATGTGATCAGCACCACGTCCCTTGCCGCCTTTACCCCCAGAGTTTCCTCCAGGTACCCACTTTATACGACG
This sequence comes from Lepisma saccharinum, assembly GCF_977018435.1. Classification (NCBI taxonomy): domain Eukaryota; kingdom Metazoa; phylum Arthropoda; class Insecta; order Zygentoma; family Lepismatidae; genus Lepisma; species Lepisma saccharinum. Next base: position 1,144,481 of record NC_139242.1, on the reverse strand, counting down.
ATGGGTGGACGCCGGAGCTGCCTGAACAGGTGGAAAAATTTCCGGTTCTCACCCGCCTGGAGAACCTTATTAAGTCTTTGAATTATATTAATTGTGTTGTGTCATCACCCAAATTTTGGAGCTCTCATTTAAGTTCGAACCCGGGACCGCAGATAATACGCAGGAGACCTTTTCATGGTAAGAGTATGATAATTACAATGGAATGAGAACCCAGGAGCTAGATATTTGGCACCCTAGTAGTAGGGTGCCCATAATATTTTGACCCCAAAACGGGACATCCCAAGGAGATCAGTGTACCTCCTCCCCTCCTGAAAAATCAGTTAGGCCTAATTATAAATTTATTGATTTGATTTGTTGTTTTAAGTCCACTTTATGCACAGTAAGGCTAATCGGGACTGGACCTACAGTTTAAAGTGGGATCCGAACCACTATGTGCCTCCACCGGGAATCGAACCCGGGACCCCTTGATTACAAGGCGACGACGCTACCACTGCGCCATCGTATAAATTTATTGTTATAATTAAAGTATTATTATTATTTTATTATTTGAAATATGATCTCTCATTGTCAAAAGCTATTATTTATTATAATCTCGGTGTGACTTACACAGTATTTCTGGTTCCTTCTGATCAACCTTTGATGTTAGCCCTACGCAGAAGTTGGGGAGTGCCAGAAGTATGTATCAGAACAATCAATCTTCTTGAGAGCGGCTTTATTTTTCACCAACCGTTTGTAAATCTCCTCAAAAACCTTACCCCACACATCTGACGCGAGATTTCCCACTTCAGTTTGTGGTTTGTCCCAAGTTCATATTGAAACTGCATATACGTTTCTTGGGCATACTTATGCACTCTCTACAAATAACGGAACACACGCAAAACAATACAACTTTTTTTTTTTTAGCATGAAATATCTCAACTTTATACTTGGTTTTCAAGCTAACCCCTAGGCTTTTCTAAAACGGTACAAATAGTGTTTTTAAATAATATCGAAGGGACGACCGGGACACGCCTCTCAAACAGGACTGTCTCGTTCAAAACGGGAAACGTCCGTTTCCATGGTGAACAACAAGCACGGCAAACTCTCTAAATAATTGTTTGTTATTATACCTCTAAACATTTAGTTAAAGCAACCACGATGTAGATAATATTTTCGCATTGAGTTTACCAATATATGTACGTAATTGTATCTGGGCTGAAACTCCTTATTATGTAGATGTCACCCTCGTTTGATCCACCTTTTCAAAGCCAGGAGTTGATTCAGCTGTGTGTTGTAGATCTGTGAGAAATATAATGTATCTCCACAATTAAGAATTGAAGGAAACAGTGTGTGCTGCAAAAAATGTCCGTGGCAACGGTTGCTAAGGACGTGAAAAAAGAAGGGCTATTTGAGCTATTTTTGAATTTTCTCGGCCTTTTGTGACGATTTCATGGGGTGTCGTAGTTGGGCATTTCTCGCCTCCGGGGGTTCCTTCATGGAGAACATTTGTGTCAGTGAGTCAGTCAGTGGTGGGATTGGGGCTTTATATATATTGGATAACTCGGCCTTTCATGTACAATTTTCTGAAACTTTGAGTGAAGTTACGAGCTAGGCACATTGTAGCTCTGTTTGTATACTCTGTCCCGAGAGTGACTCGAGAGTGCTCGACCAATTAACGCGTGAGAGGGAACAGGGAAAATGGGAGAAAAAGGAATTTTAAATTCGTCGTTGAAATCTTCAGTGATACTTATTCTAAAGGTAAAAGGTAAATATAATCTACGTGCATTGAATCATGCTGTGAAGGTACACAGGGGTCAAAGGTGGAGCTCTCCCACCGTTGAAAGACCACAAGGTGAATGCAACGCGGTCCTGGAAACTCTCCCTTCTGAAGCATGACGTCATATGAGTTGCAGAGGCGGGTCCCGTTCCTCTGTAGGCAGAGAAGAAGTGAATTGGTGTTTGCAAAACAACAATATTTCATGAGCTTTAGAATATTAGGAGGGAACATTTAAGAAAGTCAACATCTTCTAAAGTCCAAAATTTAGCACTAAAATATTTCTCTAGAGCACGGGATACTTTAGTTAGTCGTTAAACTCACACCTTGGAGTAAAAAGTATTTTGACAATTAGGCTATTATCAGTCCTTCTGATTTTTATCAGCCTGGCGTGCAGCATTTTTCATTGCATTGTATGGGTCATACGTAGATAGCTCGGTGGTCGAGCGTGTTCAGTGGTAAACTGGCGACCTAGGTGCCAATGGATCCGGGTTCGATTCCCTGTGTGAGGTGTAAGGCGTGACGTTTGTGAAGAGTACAAATTCCACGCAGTAAAACCCTGGACCGCATTCTGCAGAATAATGAGGATCTGGAGCCCAGATGCACGGACAGTATAATCCTCTGCGGTTGCGTGTTGGCGCCCTGCATGCTAAGTTGCCCTTCGCAACATCTGTTTTTAACTAGGGTGTACAGACTTGAGTCTTCAGACGACGGCAGTTCTAGTATTTGCCTCGACTGTACGTAATCACTGGCGTAGGCCGAGGGGGGATGGTTGAAGGGGCTACGGTCCACTCCGAAATTTTAAGAAAACCAACATTTTCAAATGAAGGCAGTGAAGAACTGGGAAATGGGGGACCAGAGTGAGTGTTAAATGTGCTGACGTGTCCATAATTTAAATAAATCAATCAAGTATTTTTAAGTTCCGGCCTGCATGAGTCTACCTTTGTAAGTGTAACTCATAATTCATCTTCGTCGTCGCCAATAGTGGCTGAAAAGCGATGTAAATATTAATGAATGCAAACATAAATTCTAGCTCTACGCTGTAGCAATTCTGACCACCTCTCGTACATAAATCAATTTTGTATACTTTTTCTCCATGTCGATGCTTCTCAACAATATCTGGTTAGTAAAGGTAGAATGAGAATGAGAGAAAGAGAGATGTTTCCAGATGTTTCCAGCTTTGGCTGCAAATCGCTTCTCCCATCTCGCTAGAACTCGAGAAAGACCAAACTGTTAAAATTCCAATTTGGAGGCATTACGGGAAATATAACTTTCATTATTGTAGTGGTTGTTTCTACATATTTTATTTTTTGAGGACACATTCCAGGGTGGTCAGGCACCATTGGCACCCCCCGTGCGCAAGACTATGCCCTCACATATCAATTTTCATTTGCTTCATCTGTAGAAGAAAGTATTGACGGTAACCAAAATTAGCGATGTTGTTTGAAAGTGTGTTAATATCGGGTGTGTTGTAGAAGAAAAGAAAGCATTATTTACACTGTTACTCTTCCTTGCACTCGTATTGTGTTTCGTTTGTTAACTGGGACCTCCCCGTTGGTGTAGTGGTAACGTCGTCGCCTTGTAATCAAGGGGTCCCAGGTTCGATAGCGGATGAAGGCATAGGAATATAGTGTTTCGGGTTCCACCTTCAACTGTAGGTCTAGTCCCGATTAGCCACACTGTGCATAAAGTGTACTTAAAACACAAAGTCAATCAATGAATCGTTTGTTTACTGAACGATGCTATTCGAATATGAGCAAAGCGCTTTCGTTACTTACGAAAAATGCTTCTACTTTAACAGAATTATAATCGAACCTTTTTATATCTTTCAGCTATGATTGCTTGGAAAAGTTAAAGGACGTTAGGATTGTAAAATCTCGGTGGACTCATTATCTTAGCACCAAAAATTCTGGGTTGGAATTCCTATGTCAGTTTCGTATCTCTAATGAGGCAAATAGGAAATAATTTGGAAATATGCTCTGCCCCAGGTTTCTCTGCAGCGGCCGAACGAAAGCAAGTCTCTGCGCAATCAGTCAATATGGAGGACTGACTAACGAACGCGTGCGAGGGAACGGGATTGTGGTAAAGGTGAACAACGACCACCCTTTCCAGCAGCGCTCCGCTTACTCACTCTTCCCCTTTCTTGCGCAGCCTTGCTCCATAGATACCCGGGACAGAGTATAGAGAGAATTGGAAGAGACAGCAAACGTGCCATTTTGGTGGCAGAAGTCCTCACTGCATCTACGCACAGTATCGGCAGTTTTAAAAAAAACAATGGCATCTATTTGAGTTGGTAATACATCAAAAGGTGAAGAAAAGCAAATGCTGTTATTCACTTTGTTGATGTCTGGTTAAGTATTTTCCTATCTCGTTGTTGTTAACTTTATCGAAAGAGATTTTTTTTTTACTCTGCCAAAGATAAATCGTAATTTTGTCACGCCTTGCATGTATCCTGCAGCTAAATATTGACAACAGTAAAAACGCAACAAAACCAGTGTAACAAAGGACTTTGGCCACGTGTGTAGAAATGAACGTTCCTTTCAACGAAACTCGCACGACTCCACCGCTAACTTTTACTGGCGCCTAAGAGTCTGGACTCTGGAGTTGTTTCGCCCAGACATGTGTGCTGGATCTGCTGCGAGAGCTCGAGTTTCGGGTTCACTTCCAAGTGAACGAGAGTAATGTATACACCCAAGCATCAGTGGCGTGTGCAGGGGGATAGTTATAGTTGGGAACGCAATACCCCCAATTGATTCAAGTTCGCTGCACAATTAACGTGAACTGCAAAGAAAGATGGGGAAATAGTATGACTGCTGTCCACTATCGCAAGTCACGTAGTGGTAACGGTATCACATGTAACGATGCGGCGGTCCGGCGTTCGAGCCTCAGTGGTTCAGTTTCCACTGGATGATATTCATTGCGCGAAATCACACCCACCGTCATGGCCACGATTTCGGCAAACATTTCGGGGTGTTTTTTTAACACACTTGATAGGCATTGCGCCTACAGTATTTGTGGCAGTGACTGAAGGTACGCATATAACGATTACATTCTAAATGCAGTTCTTCTTCATTTTGTTTTAGTCTCGTAAAGATTAACAGACTATCTATCAGACTATCTAAAAAGATGTGTAAGGCCTCACACACTCTTCGATCCCGGCCAATTTGGAGGTGATGTGATCAGCACTACGTTCCTGTCGCCTTTACACCCCAGAGTTTTACCTCTAGTTACCCACCATTTATTTGAGGCTGGATGAGCTCCAGTCGCTTTACGCGGGGACAACGACGGAAACATTTCGACCTTAGATCATCCAAGGGACTCCCGTGCGGCAGACAGGCGCCCTACTGACTAGATTACATTATATTGTGCATAACCATTATTTATTTGGAATCAGCCCCTCCCCCGCACCCTTAATTAAAATGATATATTGTTAGCACTAGCTTACCCGGGGGGGGGGGATTCCAGGCCAACCAAATTCTCAACTGTGGACATTTGTATATAAAAAATGAAAATAAATTGAAATACGTTGCAATGGTCCCTACCAATATTTCTGAATTACTTTTGCTCATACAATGATGAAGGTAACGTACATAGGAGGAAAATTCACGCTGTGGGCCTATCAGTATGTTCCGCCATGAAACTTGTGCCTGCAACAGTGTACAATTGGTTGATAATTATGGTAATTAATGTAGTTATTATAATTACTTGAGAACAGCACATACGAAAACAAGAAATACCATCGATTCAACATTAACATGTAATTTTGAGATCTAGTGAATGATAAAATGTGTGTGAGACTCGTGTAATAATTGGTTCACATGATGGTCATTTTGCAATTATTATATTTGTTATATAAGTTATATGAAAAACAAAAGAAAAAATTATTCATTAAAAAATTGTTCCATGAATTTTAATTTTAATGTTAAAAAGGAAAAAAATGTCTGGGCCTCTGAGGCCCCCTCAGGTATGTTAATTTCTTGTACGGCAGGGGAAGCTAGGGATAAGAAAAACCAAACTTATTCCAGTCTTAACTGTAGTTCTTTTGTAAAACAATGGTTTTATGCTTGCAATCATGTATTATATGGTATTGCTGCAAGAGTTCTTCGCTTTGGTCAGATTCCCATTCATTCAACAATTTGGCTGCCACCTTTCCTCTTCTGTCTTTTACTCCTGAGCTAGAATACAATTCAAATGTAGTCGAAAAAAGGTATAGGCTAGGTGATGTAATTTGTACCTCTTTCATCTTCGATTCCTACAGATCATAAAATTCTAAAGTCACGACTTCAATAACATAAATAATTTTCGTCGGAATAACAGTTTTAAGTAAGGTATAAAAATGGCTACAAATTGGCCGTTGTTCAACTCTAGATATTAGAGAACCAAGTTATATCATTTGAGCAGGTAAAAATACAAAATACGTATGTTGATAGGATATACGTATTGTAGAACAAAGTGAAAACTATAAAAACCAGTGAAATTGAAATAAATCTACATTTCTCAAGTAAGCATAAAGGAAAGGAAGAGTAACGCACAATTCTTGCAGTAATGATAAAATATTACTAATTTCGAGAGCTTAACCGTGAAACGATTGCCCCGCCATCGATATGGAGACACACGGGAACGAGTCATACAATTCGACAAAGACTGCTAGGCCTCTATTTTGACGTGAACCAAGCTTCGTAAGTTCTTTTTAACAAACATTGTTTGAATGTGCGCGAGCTACACCTCCGCAGTTCTATTCACTGGGAATGACCTACTAAAAGCGCGAATTTTCATGAAAGGCTAGCATGTGAGTCAATGTGTGAAGAACCACGTCTCCTCGGATTAAAAGCGCGGAGTTAGAGTAGAACCCAGAGCCCCCTGGTAGCAGCAGATTTTTTGGCGGATGGAGTGGGGGAGGGTTGCACGTAATATTTCGTTTATGCTGTAGGAAAGTTCAAGTCCGTGCTTCTCAAGTAAGACATGGATGCCGAAATATTGAGGACAGCGACAGAGTGCTGAAAACAACTTTTACCACCCTCTTTTTTAATTTTTTTTTTACTAGCGTTTTGGATAAGATTGATTGATTAATTTTTTGTTTCAAGTCCACTTTATGCACAGGAAGGCTAATCGTGTTTTGGATAAAAGTATTTACATTTTGAAGACATAGTTTCCCTTCCCTTGTAGGAATAATGCGGTGAATTCAGCAGTCCTACATAAAAGTAAAACATTTTACCAGTAGTCTTTAGGTGAGCCTACCTACAAAGATTTAATTTTCCATAATTGTAATTGCTAGTCAGTTAACAAAGCATACACCCTTAATCCACCATCGTGGAATTAACATTTATTTTCGCATGCATTTCTCAAAGTTCGACTACAGAAACACAATTAATTGACTTGGTGTATTAAGTCCACTTTATTCACGGTCAGATTAATCGGGACTGGACCTACAGTTTAAATTGGGATCCGAACCACTAGTGCCTCCACCGGGTATCGAACACGAGACCCCTTGATTATACAGAAACACAATGACCGAAAATATGGGAATAAATAATATCACCCATGAAACAGCAAAATCAAGTTAAGGTTTTGCAACTGATGTGGTGAACGCTCCGTGCAGACTTGAAGACGCCAATGCAACAGTCTCTTTTCATCTTCCCAGTTATATCGTGTACGTCTCGGAAATCACTCCCGCAAGCCGGCTCTGTGGCTGAATTGTTAGCGTTGCGTGCCACAAAACACACGGTGTCCTAGGTTCTCATCCCGGTTAAAAAACCTGGACATGAAGTTGTGTTTGTTCCAACAGTCTGTTTCATCATTCTTCCTAGCCTTCACATTATATGCGACATTTGCATGAAGACACGACATTTGCTGCTGTTATCTACTTATTGATTTGATTAGTTTACATCTCGCTTCTGTCTCTTTTGGTCACGCGAAGATTAGGGTGAAATTGAAGCCAGGCAATGACGAACACGCATGGGCGGTTAGCAACACACAGACTGAGTGTGAGTCTAGACGCCAAAGCCCCGTTTGTGTGCAAAATGCACACTCTGTACTAATAGCACTTGTGTAGTTTAAAATATCGATACATCTGATTAAAAATATTCATTAAACTTCATTGTCCTTTAAAACTGCCACTTTCAATATATATTTCGCCATATAACACAAATACCGCAAACGCACTAAAGGAAAACAATAGCCACAATGGACGCGAACCAAGAAACAAGGATGTTGATTTCAGCCTTCAATATCTCTCCACTTGACTTTTAATTGTTGGCATTCAAAATGTTTACATTCTTATTTCGAGGAACAATTGTTTATATTCGAGCAATAAAATTGTACATATTGTTTGTATCACGTGACCTTTGAAAATATGGTCATGATGTAAGAACTTATTTAAGCGCTAGATACTCCTTCGTTCATGAAATTAGCAAGAAAAAGGATTTGACATGTTCTATTCTGCTATTATAACAACGTTAAGAAATTTTAATAGTCCATGGTCTTCTTCACTTCTGCTCCTTCAGCTTCTCATTTTTGTGCGGCCCTAGGTATCCTAGTACCAACCCCCCGCCCCCTTCCTTGAGTCCTTCGTGTCGTACCTAAAAGAGACGTTGTCATTTAGGCGCTTGAAGGAAAGTCATCCCTTACACCCCGCTCCTGTTTGTGGGTAATATTCCCACCCTTTCAGTGGCGTGCCTATAAATGTAGTAAAGGGATGTGAGCATAAGGAGATTATGAGTTATTTCTTACCACTCCTGGATCATGCAATTTTTTCCTAAATTTGACGTTTTCTTAAAAGGAAAGTTGCTCTAAAACCCCTTGTACGAGTAGATAGGCAGCTGTTCCATAACTTTCCAGCTGGCATATCATAACCAAGTGACAGAATTCGGCTCTGTTTAGCGTGAAACACAATACAAGCTGACGTAGTGGTTAGGATAACAGACTGATTCTTCAATATTTTCCCGCTCATCTTATCAATTAATCATCTATATAACAGTCACGATGAATAAACTCCGTGGCGAAACTGCCCTTGAATAACAAACGCCTGTTGATTGGTTGACACGTGATCAGAACATCGAATCGCATTGCCGCTGTTATCTGGTTTTCTCGATCGGATCCCACTAATTCACGTAGCTTCCCACCTGGCTTCAAGAGCCAGAAATGTTCGAGCTCCCACCGGTAAATAAATCTGTTATCACGCTAACTTGATTTCTTAGTTTACTTTATGCTAAGATGGGCTCATCAAGACTGGACCTACAGTTTAAAGTTGTATCCGAACCACTGTGTGTCTCCCCCGGGTATCGAACCCGGATCTCCTTGATTACAGGCCGAAGAAATTACCACAACTACATAGGGCTGGCCGTATATGTTAGGCAATAACCGTTCGACTGCTTCAAAGCACTTTGAAAATCGTGGGTTGAGTACGGAAATAATATTGGTAAAGCAAACACAGTTACAGTAATCTTTGCGGTAATGAATTACCAGTAAATCTTTTGAACAAACCAAAGAAAAGTTTCGCAAAGATACTCCGTAACACCGTCTTTCAGCCCTGAAAGATGGGTCAAACGTTCCTTTTGTAGCATTTTGACTATCTATTCCGTCCGCACCACCGGACACAGGTCTTCTTGTACTGCATGTACAATGTAGTTTGGCGAAAGGGGAAAAAAAAGCACGCAGTTCTTATCGCTTTCTTGCAGGAAGGGAAAGTGACAGAGCAGAAACGTTTTTCATCCTCTTAGCTTCTTAGTTCTTACACAAGGCATGATTTTTCCTGCATTTACTTGGGTCTCCCCGATGGCACAGTTGTAGCGTCGTCGCCTTGTAATGAGAGGTCCCGGGTTCGATACCCGGTGGAGGCACACAGTGGTTTGGATCCCACTTTAAACTGTAGGTCCAGTCCCGATTAGCAGAAAGTGCTATTCAAACACCAAATCAATCAATCCTGCATTTACTTGAAAGGTGAAAACGTATCAGCATCAAAGGACGGAATTAGCCGAAGAATGATTGAAAGTCGAACTTCAGCTAAGAAAAATAGAGAGAATGAATTTGATGTTTAAGCTTGACCAAGATGAGAAAAATCCACTGGCCCTGTTATTTAATTTTCAACAGTAAGGGAGCGGTCGGAGAGTAGTGACGCAATGAGCTCTTTACCATGTGATCCTGCCCCTGCGTTGCCAAAATGTTCAGCATTCTTCAACAGATGGTCGTCACCTTTATTCAGTGCTAAGCATTATCATTATGAACGTCACACATCGAAAGTCGAGATGTAATATTTATCGTTGTTGAAGCTTTTGATAACGAAGGAGTGAAGGAAACTGGCAACACGGCGGTACTCGAGTAAATGCGGAAGAGAGAGGAGAAAACAAATGACTGCCAGTGACGGATCTACATATTTTGGGCCCATGGCAAGCATCACTTAAGGCCCCTTCAATGTAAAATACAGAAGTATGTGAAAGGAAATGTCAAAATCTTTGCTGCTATTCCGTTTCTTCAATGTATGTATATATTGTTCGTGTGTGCGGGCCCATGGAAAAATTTGATTTTGTTATTTAGCGTCGCCTACAGAGTGTGTCTAATCGCGACGATGAGGATGAGTGATGATAGGATGAAATTACGGAGTGGATGCAGCAACACTCGCAAAGAACAGCCATGCCCAGCAGAGATGCGAACCCGTTACCACTGGCGTCGTAAACTCTGTGCTAACCACTTCGTACGGAGGTCGGTATATCTCTGGATTTTTTACGGATAGTTTTAAGTCCATTTTTATGCACAGGTAGGCTAAATGGGACTGGACCTAACGTTTTAAAATGAGATCCGAACCACTATGTGCCTCCACCGGGTATCGAACAAGGTATACCTCTGAAGAGGAAGGTGGAATTGGAAAGGTAGAGTTTTGCAAAATCATGGACAGATGAAACTTTTGATAAGTCACTTATGAGAGATGTCTAAAGATAAAACTCAGCTGGGAATGATGGACCAATAACTGTTTCTTAATACATTTCATTCTACATTTGCTCGTTATTACTTTTAATATGTCAAGCTTTGGGCTGGGTATGCAGTAGTGTTTAGGTAAGCAAATCATATTTTGATGGTTCCCAATGTAAATAGTAATTTCGTTCTATCCATGGGATTTTCGTCCCTTGCTCCGCCTGTCTGTCACAATTACAAGTATTATATATTCATTGGACAAACCATTCGTAATATTAATACTATGAAGGTTCTCTCCAAGAACCAAGTACGAAGGTTCACTTTGGCATTCCGAACTCAGTCTCCCTTTGTCTCGGGGGATTAACAATTTCAAATAAGGTATTCTTACTTTTCTTTGATTGTCGTTGTAAATACAAGATTTAGAAAAATAATACAATAATAATATTACATTTAGAAAAACTGGGAATGAAACGTTCGACCACAGGTGAGTTTCCTAAGTAAACTGTCACAGAAAAACCAACGCTGTTATTCATTACGTTAATTCATAGTTCATAACTTTGATATCCCGTTGTTGTTAGTTATTGGGAAAGAGAAAAGTATTTCACTCCGCAAAAGGGCAATCATAATTAATCTCTAATAATAATCGTCATGTTATATGTGGCATTAGGTATAATTTTGTTACACCTTGTTACCCGACCCTGTGGCCTAGTGGTTAGCACATCGCGCTGCGACGCCAAGGGTCCCGGGTTGGAATCCCGGTCGGGTTTGGTTGTTTGTAAATGTCCATTCATCAATTTCATCATTTCATCACTCATCCCCATCTTCGCAAATTAGCCAAGAGGCACAAAACGCGAAGTAAAATAAACTAAATCAATCAATCATGTTACACCTTGCTTGTAGCCCGCAGCGAAAATTAGATACCAGTCAAAATAATTCTTACGCACTACTCTCGCAGCCAAACAAGTGGGAGAAGCGGAACGACTGTAGATTACGGCAGCAGATAACACCCACTTGCGCAAGCAGTAGAAAAACACTGCCGTTGAAATATCGAATTGGGACGTTAGTACAGTCACTGACACTGCTGGTTTGTAATTGTCGAATTGAAAGTCAATGAAATCGTTACAACCCAGAACTGTTCGTGACTGTACAGCTGTCATGATGCAAGAAAGACAAGTACAAAGCATGCTTTTCTGGGATTCGAAACCTGAAACGTTACCCTTGCGCGCTGCACGTAAATAAAGACGGACTGGAAGTAAAATTTAGATCTGACATTTATGTTAATCAGGTTCACCAGAATATGACGAAGAGAAACACTCGTGTTTTAATTCTTAGTTGAAGTTTGTTGTGAAGGAGAGAGTATAAGCAACATATCTTTGGTCTTTGGAAACACTCATGTAGTCTGCAGGTCATGCTAATTTCGTGTTAAAGAAAGGAACATACTAGTATTACATTTTCGGGTTAGTGTACTATTTTTTTTATTTGTCCCTAAGTAATTTGGAGTTCTCGATTATAATTTGGCTGGTGTGTCTTTAGAGGCTCTCCCCGATGGTGTAGTGGCAACTTCGTTGTCTTGTAATAAAGATGTCCTGTGTTCGATGGAGACACATAGTGTTATGATTCAACTTTAAACTGTAGGTCCACCATGACTAGCCTATTTCTACACAAAGTTGATTTATAATAAAAGCTCAAGTCAATTTAAATCACCTGGTTCGTCTAACCTATTATGCACAAAACATCAACAAAACATAGGACAGCTCTATTATTCAGAAATCCTGGTAACGACGAATTGTCCATCGCCAGAGGTGGCAAGGGGGCACTTCCTCCCTTTTTTTGCAACTTTTATGCTAAACCTTATATACAAAGGGAAACTAAACTGTCCTTGCCACCTTCCCCCCAGTTTTGGCATCTTCCCCCCCCCCCCCCGTTTTGGCACCTTGCACAGCAGTTTTGGCACCTTGCACCCCAGTTTTGGCGCCCAATTGCCGCCACTATCCATCACCATTTTCATTCAGTCTGTATTACACAGTGTGATAAGAAATATTTGAAATAATGACATCAATAAGCAGAGGCCATTGCCCGCTTCGAACTAACGTAGTTTACTCCTAAAAACAACATAGCATGTACAATAGAATGAAAATGTAATGAAAATAGCGTTGGGCAATTTTCCTACCATTATCTTTGCCGTTGACTGTGCCTTGGAAGTGTCAATCCCAGAATAAAATGCGTAGGACAGCCAGTTATGGATTTTAGATACCAGGTTTCGGTGTATCGAAATACAGGTCACATCGAAGATGCAGAACATATTTGTTTGATGCCAATACTTGGGGGTCTGCTATATTGATATTTCCAGCAGCCGTAATAAGTATCACGTTTCTTACAAGTTGTATTTATATTGCAATCAGACAACGTCCTGCATTTCTGCACTTCTGTGGGTCCAGTTCCGATTAGCTTATCTATGCATATAGTGGCCTTAAAATACAAACTCAAAACTAAAAATATATGGGGGGTGAACGTGCGTTCGTTTTTTTTTTTTTTACTAAATTGGGAATCAACGCAAAAGGGATAAGCTTTATGAAAATAATGCAACTTTAGACAAATTAAGTATTACTTCTATTTATACTAAGTAATTTTATGGCACTTTTGTTTGTATTGGGTTAACCGTGACGATCTTATATACTTCTAAACTGTGAATAATGTGAGTAATGTTTTACTAATATATTAGTTTAAGCGTATCCTTCTCTCACTGACATTCGCCAGAATGCACAGTCAAACAGCTAAACCATAGGAAAGGGGAAAGGGGCGTGACTTTTCGTGATAGGCAAACGACGGGTCAATTTTCCATTTCGGCTAATTATAACACACATAATACGTAACGTCGTTAACTTGTAATGAAAGGGTTCGATACTCGGTCGAGGCGTAGTCATTTCCCACTTTAAAGTGTGGCCCAATCCAAATTAGCCTTTTTGTGGTACTTAAAAAGTGGAATTAAAACAAATTCAACAAGAACCACCACATAATATTGTTTGTTACCGAGACACTTTTAACTGATTGTTGAAAATTTTTCCGTTTTTCTTACTTGATTTGGTTATGCATAGCTCAGGGCACGGTCTCTCATAATGCACCACCTCCAACATTTCGGTAGAAGTTCTTCAACTGAATGAAAAAAGATCCCTAATCGAGTACTTACCTGCACCACTGCAAATCGGTGGCTCGTCTGGTTTGTCATCCATGGCGGTCATTTTCAATATAGACCCTACTTTCACTCGAGATAGCAGAAGCACCACACGAAAGAACAGAATGACACAGGACGATGGCCACAGTAAAGAAAACGCGTGTCCGCAGCACCCACGCTACGCTACCAAATAGCACCCTCTTCCTCACCCTATTTGCAATGTTACATACGCTCTATATTTCGGAGTTACTGATCACATGCAGGATATGCCCAAGTTTTGGTTGGTGATTTTACTTATAATAATATACCATACGGCCATTGATCATTGCCTAACTTTATAAGGTAATGTGTTGATTACTGAAAAGTTTCACACACGCATAATCGTACCGAGTTAGCTGGTTCCACTGATGCATGTAAAATTCTGGAATTTAGAACACTTTTGGGCAGCGTAGACGAGTTCTTTCCAACACCCTTGCCAAGGACAAACGCGGGCCTGGAATCGCTTTTTATTTAGCGTGAAGGGGGACGCACAGTGACCATGTAAGAACTGCATAAAGCATGACGTCCACTGAGACGCGGAGAAATTCAGCAAATGAACACGACAGACCCGTTTCCGGCGTCTCAGTGGGCGATAATCTGTAAGATAACCTGCCAAAAATTTCGTGCTTCGGTTTCGCGCGTTTCACTGTAGTGGGCGTTACACCATTTGATTTAAGTAGAAGCAGACAGCAGATCTGTTGCCGGAAATTTCCATGTTTCGCCGCGTCTCAGTGGGCGTCAAGCTTCAGTCTCTTCCTTGTAACGCGATCAGCTAACCCGCGTGGCTGAGCGAGCCGGTTTATGTTTGCAGGCAATACCACTGCAAATAGGAGAACTGAAAGGTCTGCACATGTAAATATGTTGTAGAAATTAATTCCATTCTAAGGTGTTAAATGCATTGAAAGACATGAACTTAAGATACAAAAATGTTAAAAAAAAAACAAACGCAAGTTGTGCTTGCTCCGTTTCCTTTACCGCACGCTTCTGAAAAAAAAGAGGGGGGGGGTGTTTTCCCAGTGCGTCTCGGTCATCAGCTGTGGCTCTTTCTACGCAACTCAATCGCCCTTCTGCTAGCTCGCTGCCTGTTGGGGCAAAGAATATATACAAACCATAATAATATTAATAGTGATAATAATAAAATCGTCTTTACTAGAGCGGGCGCTTTTCATCCGTTTCTAGCCCGACCCTGTGGCCGAGTGGTTAGCATATCGCGCTGCGACGCCAAGGGTCCCGGGTTCGAATCCCGGTCGGGCTTGGTTGTTTGTGAATGTCCATTCATCAATTTCATCATTTCATCACTCATCCCCATCTTCGCAAATTAGCCAAGAGGCACAAAACGCGAAGTAAAATAAACTAAATCAACTCAAATCAAATCATCCGTTTCTATCATAAATATAACAATGAGTCGAAGTGGTTGGTAGATGAGAGCAAATAAATTCAGACGCGCACAAATATTCTCGTAGGGCCTAACGTTAGTGCCTCTACTCTTCAACCTTACAAGATATAAATGAATGTCACCAATAAAGAGAGTACTTTACGTTGGTTACCGAAGATACCGAAAATGTCGGTTCTCAGTATATCGATATTTAGAGGTCATATTTTCGAGTACAGATAACGGATATCGATGGTTTCAGCAACCGGCCTCCGTGTCGGAGTGGCTAGCACAGCGCGCTACGAAGCCAGGGGTCCCTGGTTCGAATCCTGGCCAGGGCATGGGTGTTTGTGCGAGTCTCTTCATCAATTTCATTAGGCCATATCATCACTCATCGATGGCGCAGTGGTAGCGTCTTCGCCTTGTAATCAAGGGTTCAATACCCGGTGGAGGCACATAGTGGTTCGGATCCCACTTTAAACTGTAGGTCCAGTCCCGATTACCCTTACTGTGCATAAAGTGGACTTAAAACACAAAATCAATCAATCACCCATCCTCAACTTTACAATTAAGAGGCAGAAAAGCGAAGAAAAATAAACCAAATTAATCAATAGTTTCAGCAGCACTAAATATACCCCGATTATGCAACCATTTCAGGATATTTTTGTTTAATTTTGCCTGCTTTACGGTGCATTATATACACCAGCAAGTTAACCTCAAGGAAATGAAGTAATTAGCTCACGAAGCGGACTACATAAAAAGTAACTCCATCGTAGGTTCCAGCCGAGGCTACTCCCTTAATATCGTGCCACAGTAACCATCAGCCATGGAATCACTTCTTGGTGAACAAGGGTAATTACATTAACATATTATTATTAATATTATTAATAATTGAAAGACATGAACTTAAGATACAAAAATGTTAAAAAAAAAAAAAACGCAAGTTGTGCTAACATATTATTATTAATAATATTAAATAGAATAGGATTATACACAGTGGCGGCGATTATGGGGGCGTGGGGGTAGTTGTCTCCTCCCAAAAAGCCCCCGCAACTGCGTCCTCTAACGAAATTTCCTGACACTCCACTCATCTCCACTTCAAAATCAATGGAATAAAGAAATGAGTATGTTAAGAATTAATGACCACAATTAGAGGCAAACCAGAAGAGTGATCATGTGAGAAGTCGACCCAATCCTTGAAATAATTTGATTTCGATCAGTCAAGTATGAGTTTTTAAACATTTAACAACGTTTTAGATGGAAATCTTTTTATTACATGAATGTGTGCGTTTCGTTGGTTCTCTTCCTACCGCGCCCATTTGCCATTCCTTTCTCTCCAACGTAAAGTTTGGGGGAGATTCTAACCCGAGGCCACGTGATCAACAGCTTGACATGCTTTGCCCAGATGTCAGCTCGTTTTGCCCCGTCGCACGGTAAAACTAAAAAGGAGCTCCTCTCCTATCAGGAGAAAGAAAACCTCGCAAAGTGACACCCCGCAGACTTCCTGACGTGAGGTGATGATCATTACTAGGGCGAAAAGGGGCTAAAACATCACCCTAGTTGTTGCAATCAATGGCAGAATTGCGATCCAGTCCCATGTCTTCATCTTTGCTTATGGGCGCGAGAAATCCCCCCTTCCTTTCCCTCCTGCAGCCTGAGAATTCTCATTTCAAGTGCTGGAGAGTAAACTTATACCTTGCAAGTGTCAGTCTTAGAATATTACGAGTACAGAGTGAGTTTTAGATACCCTGGTTCAATATCTCGAACTACCGGTTACATCGAAATTGCAGAAAGTACCGGAAAATAACGAAGGTACCGTTTCGATATATCGATATTTCGTTGTTGCCAATACCTGAGATTCCTGTATTTTCAAGTAACGGTAAATCAATAACTCCACCGTCTTTAGAAAGTATCACGTTTCTTATCATTCATATTTATTTTCTAATCACACACTTTTACATATGTATACATGTGGAGTCTGTGTGCCTGTGCATTGCTTCTTTCGGAAGAAAGTATTCAGGTACTGTTTCTAAATTCGTAAGCAACACAAAAGGAAAATCCAAAGTTAATAAACAACTATTTATACTCGGTTATTTACAGCGCGTTCAATTTAAAATTGTACCGCAGTCCGCCTATTTACGAATACCTAACGCAATGCATTTATATGTTTGTAATGGTAACACGACGGCTGCATAGTCACGTAGCTTGGTGTGGAACGAAGAGGCAAGGAAATGGAAAAGGAAATTAATACTTACTCTCATGATGCTTTTCCGGGCTTATCTTCCTGTTTTGTTAATCGCGACGATTTTACATTTAGGTACTCCAAATTAATAATTTTGTATATTCACACGTCAACCTGCCATTATCCTTTACAGTTATGTTTTTACTTTATCAGTGACTCACTGGCAATTGCCATAATACATAGTCGAACATCTAAGCAAAAAAAGGGCGAAAGAAAATATTATCGCACTGCATCTCGGTTCTATTTAGGGGTGAAACCGTTGCACATTACTCTATCGCGTCTGAACTGAATCTCCTACCTGCCCCAAAGGAACGATTGATTGATTATATTGCTTTACTTTACTTCTCTTTTTGTGCCACTTTTGGCTAATTTGCGAAGATGAGGATGAGTCATGATATGATGAAATTGATGAATAGACACTCACAAACATCGATGCCCAGGCCAAGATTCGAACCCGGGACCCCTAGCGTCGTAGCGCGATGTGCTAACCACTCTGCCTTCTGGGGCCGGCCCAAAGGAACGAGTAGAAGTGGTTAGTTATCTAATTAACTTACATATGTTTGTTGGACGAATAAACTGGTCGCTGCAGATAATGGACATTGCTTTGCGTTGATTAAAAAGAGTCTCAAAATATTTTATCATATATACTTGCTTCAAATTAGCAATCTCGTTACATAATTTTGTACAACCTTCATGCTTTTCGCGTCTTTAAATATGTTGGCTAAAGAAGAGTAGTTGGATAGCCTCAGGCTGAATTTTGTTAAAGAAAAGACGAATTGATCTAAAGTTAAAATATTTTCTGATCATTTTATAAATGTATTTAACAGTTCTGCTGTACACTCAGCGGCGAAAGAAACAGTAGGCGAATTGTCCACCCCATTTTCATTCAGTCTGTATTACACATTGTGATGATACTGAATCTAAATAATGACGTCAATATGAAGAGGGCAATGCCTGCTTCGAACCAACACAGGATGTAGAATAAAAAGTAATGAAGATAGCAATGGACAATTTGCCTACCATTTCTTTGCCGTTGACTGTACAAAGTAAAACGAAAACACTCCTTGGTGGGTTCCTTTATTTTCCACAGTGGTCTTTCAGAACACCACAAGCGATAGCTAATGCTGTGCAACTTGCTTCTTGACCTCCCTTGCTGGCAGCGTCAGCTGAGTAAAGAATGGCGCCAGGAAGTCTCATCCCCCGGTCGGAAAAGCTACAGACGCAAAATTGCGTTTGCATTCGCTGCTAGTCACTACGTACTTCGTTTTTCCCATCGTTGGTAATATCTGTCTATCAAACTTTGCCCATCATCCACTTAAGAAGGATATAATTGAAGTCAATACATGCGAACTACAAAGCAAAACGAATGAGTGGGGTGGGGGGGGGGTCAATGTTGTTTCATCGTTTACTTATTATACGTGTCAAAGCAAAACTTTGGTCAAACCACGCTTATCTGTGGTTTAACTTTGTTTTGAGTCCACGTTTTGCATGATAGGCTAATCGGGAAGGACCTACAGTTTAAAGTGGGATTCGAGCCTCTGATCAATCTGCCCCAAACAGGCATGAAAGTTCGATCTCGAAACCTCTTCATTACAAAGCGACAGCGTTGGGCATGAACAATCAGGGAGGCCCTTATCTTTGAAACGGAAGGCAGAATATGGGTGTAACATCATCATACCGACTCTTCTTCGTTGCCTTGTAATCAAGGGGTCCCGGGTTCGATGCCCGGTGGAGACACATAGTGGTTCGGATCCCACCTTAAACTGTAGGTCCAGTTCTGATTAGCCTTACTGTGCATAAAGTGAACTTAAAACACCAACTCAATCAATCAATACTGACTCTTCTTCTTTTTGCTTCGTGTACATGGTGTGAAATCACTGGTTGAGGTTTACAAAGATCTTAATCTACACGTACGTGCGCGCTAATATGTATACGTATTTTAAATACAACATTACTAATTACTAAATCACTAAATATTTAAAAATAACATTATTAAATACATTTAAAGGATTTTTTTTACTTTTATAAATATCAGATTTGCATCAAGTAGCAAACTGATTTCTTTACTAAGTGGTTAAAGATGTCAATTAACTTCAAAATTGTTGATGTACAATGAAACCGATGAAGGGACACTCACAAATACCCATGCCCAGGCCGGGATTCGAACCCGGAACCTCAGGCGTCGTAGCACGCTATGCTAACCACTCCTCCACGGATGTCGGCGTAACACTTGAAACATTGTGTTTAGTTTTTCTATTAATATAAATCAATTAGGTTTCATTCTTATATTTATTGTCCTTTCTTGTTTCACATTAATTGTGAATACGTTGCTATTGCTGTAGATCTGTTAATGATCTTTTGAAAGATAGATTGTTGGGGAAATACCCCCATTGCACCTTGCCCTTGGACCTCTCCACTCCCAATAGTTCTCATGCACTATCATCCCCTGAGAAGAGATCGTTTCCAGGGATATTGAGCAATCGAGTGTTACGGTTAAAAACCTTCCTTCGTTTCACTTCAGGTGACAAGAAAATCGCAAAAAATCAAGTATAAAGAACAGATTGAACTGTTTGTGACATTTTGATCATTTTTGTAAGATTGTACGTGTAAGATGTACATGGTAAGATTTCACTTACCGTGGTTTGCACCAGAGCCCTTCATTTAATGAATTTATTTTGCCTATAATTTTAGTTTTACGTTCAGTAACTCAGGGCTGGACCTAAAGTTAACTTCTCAGTACGGACCTTCGGGTGCACGAGTTTGGGGTGGCAAAATGCATTATCTTATTTAAATCTTCTTTTCGTTAACATTCGTGAATTCTAGTGATAGTGAGTTGCATGTTATTGAGTAGGAAAGCAAGCAGAGAACAGCAATTTCAGGAAATCAGGCTGTGATTCAGCCCGTTGGAAAATTATTTCTCACTTATTGCAGACGATTATTTGAACAGAACATTTGATAACTTGCAGGAAACATCCCGTTTCTTCCGTTCTGTACGCCCTCTCATATCCACAACAAAATTATATGCAAGGTAATTTCGTACTTTGTAAGTCAGAAGTATATAACCTATACTGAATAAATGAATGAATACTGCATTTGATTTCTTTGAATATTGCTCATGTATTTGGGGAGTCTACAGACCCCACCCCCCACCCCCGGTACGCTCTCAGATAAAAAAATGTAGAGTAAAAAGTAAAGTTGTTGCGTGGAAATATGGCCATTTTATTCAATTGCTATTGCCTTCTGTTTGTAGACCGATTGATTATAAAAAAAAGTGTTTTCTAAACTTTTTTTCGAATAGCTTGCATTTTCTGCAGCTTGCGTTTGCAACGTATGACGTTGCAACCAGGAGACAGGTCAACCTTACTGTCAAGCAGGCGATCTTGTTTCTCTGCTATCGGTATCTAAGGTTGCCAGACACTCATCTTTTATGCTTAACTTCGCTGCTTTTAAATAACGTTATTTTTTCAACATTAAAGCATAAAGTTGGTTTACACATTTTAAATTGAGAATATTTCTGTTATACGTTTCGTGAAGCAATGCAGAGAGAACACGGGAGGGGGCGTTCTTAGTTCTCTCTCTTCCCACACGACCTGCATGTGTATCTGAGGCAGTGGCAACCATGCCCACTAAGTCCCTCGCCCTCGCAGACAAGGGATGTGGTGAAAACCACTCGGTGTTTTTAGATGTTATCTGTAGAAGCACTTCCCAGGTTTCTCTCGCTCTTCTTGTGTAATTTGCGAAAAGTACAGAATTCCTATGTTGTGCGTACAATCGAAGGCAAATGTAATAATAGACGAATTGCTCATCATTGTTAATTAAATCTGTTTTTCTCAATGTGATTTTGAAGGATCGGAATTCTCATACAGCTTCTTAAAAAAAAGCCACTTTATTCACATAAAGCATACACCCCTTGTTTGGGAATGAATGTTTTATTTTTGTGTAGTGTATCGTGCAGTGGGTAACACTGTTGCCTTGTAATCAAGGGGTTCCAGGTTCTATTCCCTGCGGAGGCACATTGTGGAGTGCCTCTTTAAACTGTAAGTCCGATCTTAGCAAGAGGTTGACTTAAAACAAATTTTTAATTATTTTTTGTCATTTTTTGTCTTCATCATTTGTTCCCATCGTCGCAATCAATCAAAAGTGTCAGAGAGGAGACGTAAAATGAAGAAAGTTATAATACGACAAAGACGCTTTTCTGATGTCTTGGCTGATATTGAACAATTTATCAGAAGAATAATTCAATCTAGAGTTTGGTATCCAATGCAAATTACGCTAACCAAACCACTTAACGAAAAGTTCTTTCAGTAGGGGGAAAAGGAAAAAGAGAATTTATGAATTGATGTAATCTTAGACGTTTTTGTTTCAGAATGTATACAACCAGTATACAGTACTTACAAAAATGTGTATATTTTCACTATTTTATCGCTTGTCGCCACTGTGTTGCATGTTGCGCGGAAATCTCAAATCATTATTATATTTTCTGGAAATTGCACTCGTAAGTCCTATTGACCGAGATACATAATTTGTAAACACATGTAATAAGTTATCGTGAGAATTTGTTTTTAATCACTTTCTGCATTTCTAAGTACGTATTCTTTAATCTTGAATTCTGAGAATTCTTGAGATGCTCAAAGTTAATAACTTCTGCATTTGTTTTCTCATATCCCTACAAAACAGCTACTTAAGTTGACCGGACAAGGTTTTCAGTCAACTCAGTCGTGAAACAAACTGGACGCAGGGGTGTCCGGGGTTGTGACACGATGCTTGATGGGAATTACTGGAGGGGAAAACAATATTTGAGCTTTGATAATATAATACCAAAACGTTTAAACGTATGTTTATACTATTTCTACCACTTCTACCTAACTTCACACAAAAATGTGTATATATGCATGTGTGGTTGATTTGAATTGTTAATAAAGTGCACTTTATGTACAGATAGGCTAATCGGAACGGGGCCTACAGTTTATAGTGGGATCCGAACCACTGTACTATGTGCCAGGACCTCTTGGCAAATCGACAACGGCCCGACCCTGTGGCCGAGTGGTTAGCACATCGCGCTGCGACACCAAGGGTCCCGGGTTCGAATCCCGGTCGGGCTTCGTTGTTTGTGAATGTCCATTCATCAATTTCATCATTTCATCACTCATCCCCAAATTAGCCAAGAGGCACTAAACGCGAAGTAAAATAAACTAAATCAATCAATCAAATCGACAACGTTGCAACTACACCATCGGAGAGGCCCCAGGTATTACGTGTGTGGCGTGTTGGAGCAGAGCATTACTTGCGAAAGTCAAACTAACAAATAACCAAGAGCACGGTTCGATGCGCTAAAAAAAAGTGCAAAGTTTGTTTTGTTTATTTTTATGTTTCATAACATAAAGTGTTCTTAAATTTCCTTGGACAATCTTTTAATTTCAACTTCGGCAATGGAGATTTGAAAGATGCGCGGATCCAGACACTGCCAGTTTTATTTTCTTCAGCCTTGGTTTCAAGTTTGGTCCTGAAAAATGGTTAACGGATTTGCGACCGCCCAAAGGGATGGTCTGATTTCTCCGGCCCATTTCTTTCAAGAACTTTTAAGAAATAGTCGGGCTGTTTGCTTTGCTTTATATCCTGTGTAAACTCACTTTTCTAGGGGGCCACATATCTTCGCTTACCTACGAACATTTGAATCCTCTATTAAATCTGTTTGTAATTTTAAATCTCCTCTCCTTGCCTTCTTTCGTTTATTTTCGAATTAAACTTGCAATTTAACTACCAGGTTATTAGTTCTTACTAGTGTCGCACAATATATCGTCAATAAATTTCAGAACATCTATCGTGTCAGCGATATATCGTCACGACATTTGGCGATATTTATCGTGAAGACGATATATCGCCGCGGCAGGCCCCCGTGGAGGACTGGTTAGCACATCGCGCTACGACACTAGGGGTACCAGTTTCGAATGCAGCCTAGGCAGGGATGTTTCTGTGTTCATTTATCAATATAAGGACTAAAAGTGGTAAACGTTGTAAGTGTCAAAAGCGAAAGTGTTGTGAAATCGCATCGTTCCGCACATCAGCCGTAAGAACGTGCACGCTAGTGACCTCTTTACACGCCCTTTGAACTACTTAGAGAGCTACCAGCCACATTTCACGTTTATCACATTATAAAGCATGGCACGTTTCACAGTTTAACGTGGAAAAAGGTGTTTGAAGTATTGTGGCACTTACAGCGTTTACCAATTTTAGTCTTCAATTTTATCTCAATTTTCGAAAATAAAGGAAATCGATATATCACCGTTATCATTATACGTAAAAATATCGTATCGTCTGTGATGATGTTTTCGAGATATCAAATTTCCGATATCGTCCATTCCTACCTCTCTCTAACTCTAAAGTGGATTTCATGAAGTAAAATTTTATTTTTATAACAAGGGTACTGCTTCTGCATTTGTGCATGTTTTCACATTCAAATATCTTCGGTTGTTGCCACCTCGCCTTTCCTTCATGTTGGCTACATGCAGAGGATGCAAGATTGCTGGCGCCTTTAGCTGCGGCGGAGGGGAGAGGGATGCGTCACCCCACAAGGTAAGGAGAATGAAATACGTATATGTATGTTATTGAGTTTCTTTGTATTATATCCCGCCCGAAACAAAGTTAAAGTACCTACACGTGTGATTGCAAGTACGTTTAGTTCCACGCCTACGCGCATTTGCGTATTATTAATGTAAGAAATGGTCGAACAGTTAACAGTGTTTACCAGTTTTCGATGTTTAACAAATGTAAAAGAATAATCATGCTTAAACGCTTTTCGAAATCATTTTAAATACAGATGTCTGAAAGATATGTGCAATCAAACCATGACCAGTATTAATGGAAGGACTATTATGCCTACTCATTTTATACAGGCACACTTTGTGCTTGGGGGAAGTGGGTGGTCTGACGAGGCACTTTCTGACTCTCCCAAATAAATCAACATTACATTCTGACCTCCCAGCAGCCTCTTACGGTTAACAACATTTTACTGTAGTATGCAATTTTAGACTAAATATTTGGTCAAAATTGCCTGTTTTACCCTCAATTTTGCAAAAAAATATTTCTTGCTTGCTTCGATTGTAATATAAACATTTCTACACGTCACATTTTGAAAGAATTTGCGACCTATTCAATTAAAATGTTTCCTATATAGCTATTTCTATTTTGGTTATTTTACGTCACCGATCTATTTCGTGGATGAATCCAGACAATGATGTGGAATGATAAAACGTTGAAGGTAGAATTACGATGTCCATGACACCATATTATCGAGTCTATTCTATAGATTTAGCTATACTTTGTATAACAAGTATTAATGCAATCTTTCAAACCAGAATTTTGGTAATAGTTTGAGACCCTCAACGCAACCCATGTACGCAATTGGATCTCCGACGCTGTTTTTTCTTGCTTGTGGGCTAGGGGACGTCAAGGAAGGGGAGGGAGTGGGTGACGCCGTTTTTGGCTGATTCCAGGGTTGTCGCTTGAAAGTACGGAAAGGGGGGAGACTATGCCATTCCTGTTTTCTCTGTGTTGTTACTATTTGAGGGCAATTGACCTGAAAGGGAATGATTGTCTACAGTCGGATTAAACATTATGGAAACTCGAGTTTGAGCTCCAATCAAAACATTAACCAGTAGAACTACGTATTTAAATTTCGTCACAATTGGACCACAAGTTTTTTTAATTACAGAATCTCAAAGAGAGTGTAGTTTGGAAAACACCAAAAAAGCGGCATTTTATTTGGTTCTCACGAGGATAAGAAATTGAAGGCATAATTTAAAAAAATAGTTATTATAGCTTAATTCACAATTCAATAACTTAACTGGCTAATTTTTAATTCGAGAGCAAACTCGAGTAGCCATAATTTTGAATTGGACGGTAGTTCGGTGGAATCTTTCTTTATTGTTTCATTTATGACGCAGTGTTTGTGCAAGAGATCGTGATGATTAGATATAATGAGATATCGCTGTTCGGGAACAGCACATGTTAACGGCTTGTAAAGCAATCGCCTGTTCTCTGTCCCCTTAGCACATTTTAAGTCTTAGCGCCTTTCAACTCATTCAGCAAAGTGTCATGATGTTTTAACTTGATATATAAATAGCAGATATTAACATACTAATTAGTTTAATAATTTAAATGAATAATAGAAATATGGGTACACATAACACGTACGCAAAATTAAAAAGTATTTAATAAATTGTGTTTCAAATCGGAGAAACTTGAATTCAATTTATCATCATAATTATTTTCTTTCTTTCACTTTCCGATCTCGGAATGTAGTCTTGAGGCTTGGGCCCCCTTCTTTCGCAGTGCGGTGTGTGCGAAGTCACCTATACCACTAACACTGCGTATATTTTTCGGGCGAAGAGAGACAGCATAGAATTGTTGCAGTAATCAGGTCATCTTATCATATTATGCCCTATAACTCCACAGTCCACACTCCCGTGATATTCAGTCATGGCGCAATGCACAGGGAACAGCTGTACTTTACTGCATAGACAGGTCCCTAGCTTCCCCCTTCCCTGCATTGAGGGAGCTGCTGCTATGCCACTGGTCACCTCTGAAACCTACTTTGTTCTTTTTTATGTCTTATATTTTGTTCAGTTATAAGCCCACGAAATGATTCCCTGTTCAAAAGGGACGTGGGGGGGGGGAGTTATGGACTGTTAGGTTAATTTGTGCAGTTATGGACAGTACGAAGCTTTGTCGTTGGCCAGGCCACTGTTTTTTAGAAGTAATTTGTATTTGATATTTATTATTTATTTTACGTCTCTTTTCTTCCATTTTTCGCAATTCACGACGATGAATCTTGATTATGTTAAATGGATGAAGAGAGACTCGCAAAACAGCCTCGTCCAGGCTGACGGGACTCGAACCCGGAGTGTACGATCACCCAACGCACTCAACAACAGAGTCGAACTTTTATAAATGGGGGAATTCATCTTTTCGCACCATATTTCTCAGGAATTTACCTTACGACTATGCGTCAATCAGTGAGTGAAAATATGAATATATGTTAATAATAAGTTGAGATAGGATTATTTGTGTGTAAAATATTTGTGTTGACGTAAGAAAGTGAAGAGAAAAAGCTGTATAGTTTGATCGGGTGAACAGGCTCTTTCGTTCCAGCTGTAAGGGATTAAGGGATTAGCGAGCAACCGATAAGTAGGTCAGTGGTACAAACATTGTTCGAACGTCGATCTCTCCTTCTCAGGACGAAGCAGCTGAAATAGGCTGGAATAAAATACTTGAGTGATGCGGCAATGAACTTTCTTATGAGGGAGCAATAGAATGTAGTTGTTTTTTTTATGTGGTACCATATAGGCAAAATTAGAATAAAAAATTTGACATGTTGTATCATAATGTGGAGGAAAGTAAACGAACCATGAAAGAAATGAGCGTCCGGCTGGAAGATAAATTGGATAAGTTAGAAATTAAAGTATATTAATTGAAAGAGTAATGTAGTTTAATGTAGAAAGATAGGTCCAATGTTCCATTTGTAACATTTTGACTATCTACTCCGTCCGCAGTCAACCACCGGTCACAGGTCTTCTTGTACTGCATTTGACATGTTTAACTCAATGTAGTTCGGCGAAAAGAAAAAAAGAAGCAAGCACTTCTTATCGCTATCTTGCAGGAGGGCGAGGGACAGAGCAGAAACGTTTTTAATCCTCTTAGCTTCTTACAGAAGGCCTGATTTTCCTGCATTTACTTGGGCCTCTTCGATGGCGCAGTGGTAGCGTGGTCGCCTTGTAATCAAGGGGCCCCGAGTTCGATACCGGATGGAGACACACAGTATTTCGGGTTTAAACTTTAGGTCCAGTCCCGATTTGCTTTACTGTGCATAAAGTGGACTTAAAACACCAAATCAATCAATCCTGCATTTACTTGAAAGGCAAAAACGTATCAGCAGCAAAGGAAGTGAATTATCCGATGTATGATTAGACGTCGAACTCCACCTAAAAGAAGTAGATATAATGATTTTGATTTTGATGTTAGAGCTTGAGCAAGATGAGAAATTCACTGGCGCTGTTGCAAAATTGTCAACTGTAAGGGAGTTGCCAGAGCCTGCTTGACGCAATGAGCTCTTTACCATGTAATCCTGCCTCTGCGTTGCCAAAATGTTCAGCATTTTTCAACGGATGGTCGTCACCTTTATTCAGTACTAAACAGTATAATCATGAAGCTTACGCATCGAAAGTAGAGATGTGATATTTATCGTTGTTGAAGCCTTTGTCGACGAAACATTGATGGAAACTGGCGACGTCTCGATACTCGGGTGAAGGCTGTACGGAAGGGAGGAAAAAAACAATTGACTGTCAGTAACAGACATATTTTGGATCCATCGCAAAACATTACTTAATGTGCCTTCAATGTAAAACACACGTAATTGTGAACTGAAATGCAAAACTTTTACTGCTACTAAGTTTCTTCACTGTATGTATGTTGTTTGTGTGTGATTTGATTTTGTTATTTTGCATCGCTTTGCTATCACTTTTGGCTAATCGCAACGATGAAGATGAGTGATGATACGATGAAATTACGAAATTGATGCAGGAACACTCACAAAGAAAACATATGTCGTTACCATTGACGTCGTAAACTCTCCTAACCACTCCGTACGGGGGTCGGCATATCTGTGGATCTTTTTTACGTAAGTTTTTAAGTCCACTTTTATGCACAGATAGGTTAAACGGGACTGGACCTACAATTTTAAAATAAAATCCGAACCACTATGTCCCTTTACCGGATATCGAACATGGTATGTATATACCTATAGACAGGAAAGTAGAATTGTAAAGGTAGAGTTTTGCAAAATAATGTGCAGATGAAACTTTCCATAAGTCACTTACGACAGATGTTTAAATATACAATTCAGCTGGAAATGGTGGACCAATAACTGGTTCATAATATTTCTACATTTGCGCACTTTTAATTTCAATTTGTCAAGTTTTGGGCTGGGTATGCAGTTCTGGTTTTGTTGTATCCACGGGATTTTCGTCCTTTGCTCCGCCTGTCTGTCACAATTACAAGTATTATACATTCATTGGACAAACCATTCGTTATATTAATACTATGCACGTTCTCTCCAATAACTAAGTACGAAAGTTAACTTTTGCATTTCAAACCCCCTCAACCTTTGGCTCAGGGCGGTTAACAATTTGAAATAAGACATTCTTACTTTTGTTTGTTTGCTTGTCCTTGTAAATACAAGATTTAAAAAAATATTTGTAAAATAATAATAAATTTAAAAAAAACTGGGAACGAAATGTTCGATCACAGGCCAGTTTCATAAGTAAAGCGTCAAAGAAAGGCAAACGCTGTCTGGTAGCTATTGTCTTTGTTTTGATTCATAGTTCTTTACTTTGCTATCTCATTGTTGTTAACTTTAGCGAAAGGGAAAACTATTTCACTTTGCAAAAGAGCAATTCATAAATAATCTCTAATAATAATCGTCATGTTATATCGCATGACTAATTATTTTGTTAGACCTTGCTTGTAGCCTGGAGCGAAAATTAGATACCGGTCAAAATAATTCTTACGCACTACTCTGGCAGCCCGATGAGTGGAAGAAGGGGAACGACTTGAAGATTACTGCAGCAGATAACACTCACTTGTGCAAGCAGTAGAAGAACTCTGCCGTTGAAACCATTTGTACAGTCACTGGCTCTTCTGGGTTGTAATTATCCAACTGAAAGTCAATGAAATCGTTACAACCCAGAACTGTTAGTGACTTGTCATGATGCAACAAAAGACAAGTACAAATGCATCCTTTTCTGGTATTCGAACCCTGAAACGTTACCCTTGCGTTCTACACGTAAACAAAGGCGGACTAGAAGTAAAATTTAGATCTAACATTTTTGTTTTTCAGACTGTCCAGTATTTGACGAAGAGAAACATTCCTGTTTTAATTTTTTATTGAAGTTTGTTATGAGGAGAGCGTATAAGCAGCAGATCTTTGGCTGCGACTAATGCTAATTCCGTGTTAAAGAAAGGAACATGCTAGTATTAAATTCTGTGAACTAAGGTATTTTTTCGTGTTACTGTAGTATTTTTTTTGTCCCTAAGTAACTTGGAGTTATGAATTATAATTTGGCTCTCTTA
Organism: Lepisma saccharinum; assembly: GCF_977018435.1. Classification (NCBI taxonomy): domain Eukaryota; kingdom Metazoa; phylum Arthropoda; class Insecta; order Zygentoma; family Lepismatidae; genus Lepisma; species Lepisma saccharinum. The sequence goes on along the minus strand of NC_139242.1, from coordinate 1,114,870 downwards.
TGTCTGTAGGGCCTCCCCGATGGTGTAGGAGGAACGTCCTTGCCTTGTAATCAAGGGTCCTGTGTTCGATGTAGACACATAGTGTTATGATTTAACTTTAAATTGTAGGTCCACAATGACTAGCCTATTTATATATAAAGTGGGTTTGAAATAAAGCTCAAATCAATGTAACTCACCTGATTCATCTAACCTATTAAGCACAAAACATTAACAACATTTAGGACAGCTGTATTATTCGTAAATCCTCGTAACTTCTTTTTCTCTTAAATTTTACAATTATTTTACACTTCTTCTTACAATCCAGTAATATAGTATTTTTCCCAGTGCTGACATTTTTCTGTACATATATTAATAGTGGACTAAGAACGCTGCCACTATATAATCAAGCTTTGTAAGCTAGTGGTCTCAGATTGGATGTCAGGTGGAGGCACATAGTCCGGATCCCATCCAGTCCCGATTAGTTTATCTGTTTAAAAAGCGGACTTGCAACAAATCTTTAGCTCTTTACCTGAGCAGTAAGTTGTTGATCTGAAATAATTCTACACACGTTTATGTAATTTATTTATTTGTATTAACATCATTAGAATTAAATGCAAAATTAACATTAAAAGTTTTCCTTCTAAATGCTTTGAATTCAAAGCTTTATTCTTCCATAGCATTTGAGCTTCAGAGGGAAGCAGGCGTGAGAAGAACGCTTGGCACCTCGAAGTCTGGACAAGACTCCCCGAAGATTAGGGATGAACAAGCGAAAATAACTAACAATTATACCAACACAAAATTAGATTTATTCAATTACTTTAATTTTGTTACTTCCAGTTTCCAAATGCAGCAGTAGGCAAGTTGTCCATCATTGTGAATATTATGCACATTGTTGTATGCAACAAAAAACGAGGATTGAAAGAAAAGCTCTAAGAAAACCGAACACAATATCAGAATGTCAAATAACAGGCACACAGTAGTGATAAGAGAGATGGGAGAAGATAATGTAACGCAACGTGCACACGTCGCGAAAATTGGCTGCTAAGGCCTAAGAGCCTTAAACTTGCCCTCCTAACCTAACAACGTAGGCAGTATTAGAATTATAATTGTAAAAAATATATACCTGCTAGTTACTTAGGAGTGTTAAGTTTGATGCAGTAAGCAAATTTTATCATCACTTGATCCCGAGCGGCGTTCACCGACAAGAAAACATAGACCGGCTCTATTTAGTGCCCACATCAGTGAATTTCGAGTTCAAATTTTGTCATTGTTGACGTGCATTTTGTCTATTTCGTATTTTTTTTTTAAAAAAAAACCGACACTGTATAAAATCTCAGGAGCTTAGAGACCACCATCGCGGGGGCGGCTGCTATGTCACTGTCATAAAGGAAAGAAATCGCTATCTTCAACTCAAGGTTTTTTCCTTCCCCAAAGTTTCCTGGTGGGGACCATTACCAAAGGTACATTCATTGTTCTCTCTGTTGTCTTGTATATAGGAAAATGTATTATACGCATAGACGAGTATCAATGCTAATATCCCTGCATAAATATTTGTATGTTGTTTCTTTATATTTTTACTTTGAATGCACACATTTAAACAGAAAGTTCGGCAAAAGACAACGAGTTTTGGGCGCGGCCTTGCCAGATGGAGCTGGAATACTGTGACCAAGGATTATAGAGTATTATAGAAAGAGCATTCCGATACACAGCGGTCTCTCATTGGCCAGGAGCAGCTACAAGCTCTGACGTGAACAAGGCATGCGAGTCTTAATCGTACATATCTTGGTTCTATCAACCATTTACAGTAGGGTATTAAGCAAAAAGCAAGGAATAAGACCTAGGCAATAATATGAAGAAGTTTACGGCACGTAATAACAATAAATTGCGTTATACAAATCAAGCAAAAATGACTATCATCAAGTATCAAATATCAAAAAGTAATCACGCTACATTGAAATCTAAAGTTGCTTGTGGGAAAATAAATGCAATTTTACGTATGAAATATTTCGCTACGCCACCAACACTTATTATCCTTCATACCTTCAAATTTCCACAGATGTTCGTTATTTATAATGGCGTGTTCATAATAATTTATATATGTCTAGTATATGTAGGATGCAGCTGTTGATATTTGACGTCGCTTTCTACGTCTTTATGGTAACCGCAACATTAAAAATGAATGATGAAATGATAAATTTGATGGGACCGTAGGCAAGATGAGTGTGGACACTCTGTTCAAATCAACATTTCCCACGTAATTCACTGTCCACAAACTATGGGAAAACTGCAGAAATATTCTACCTGAAGTGATTTGTGTTTAGAAAACCGTAACTCAGATATATTTTATTTTTGAAAAATTGAAATATGTCTTCTAGACATTGTAAAAGGATAGAATCTAATGTCGTGGGAAAACGTAATCCATCAATAAAAGATTAACTTCCTCCTCCCTTTGTGAAACTCGTGCCAGCTCGATGGCCAATGTTGTCAAGTGCGTTAAGTGTTTGATTTTGGATCCCGTCATTAAAGTTCCCGAGTTCGAGTCACTCGTGGGCATGGATATTCTTTGTGACTGCCCTTTCATCAATTTCATGTGATCATCACTCATCGCCGCGATTAACCAAAAGTGGTTAATCGCTTGTCGCCTGTTACGTGTCGTTTGTCGCTTCAGTGTGAAATTTCCCTTACAAAGCGAGAAGCTGGACAGGCGACAAGCGATATGGAGAATTCACACAGAAGCTGTAAGCGACAAGCGACACCATGGACGGTATTGAGAAAACGGGCCAGTTTGAGCGACACACAAGCTTCAAGCGGCACGTTCGGTTTGTTCTGTCGCTTCTGTTGGAAAGGTTCACTTGATTACTGGGGGTTCGTTTCCAAGCGACTCGTGTCGCTTGTCGTCTGTCGTTTGTCACAAGGTGTGAAATCTCTCTAAAACTAAACATTCACTGCGAACAACGGACTAAGACAACAGGATTATAAAAGCCCAATTCGAGCAATACGCGAACGACAAGCGACACAGGCAGCTTCTCTTATCGCGTGTTTCTTTCCTCTCGAAGCTACATTAAGCTATTATTGTATTGTCTTCACCTAAGGAAAGGAAGAAAATGCTTACGCAAAGGCAGTATCCGCAGAACTTTTGCAAAGCCACTCACTACATATTTTCTGTGCACACTCAGTGTGCACTATAATCTACTGAAGCGACCCTAAAAAAATATTGCTGAAACTAAGTTTTCACCTTTTTCAACGTTCTGAAATGTCAGTCACAATACAGCTGTTAAGATCCTTGCGCCCTGGGCGTGATCAGATTTAGGATACCCTTCAGTCAACTACAATAGATTGATTGATTGATTTGCTTTATTTTACTTCGCTTTTTGTACCACTTTTGGCTACTTTGCGAAGATGGAGATGAGTGATGACATGGTGAAATTAATGAATGGACATTCACAAACATCATGCCCAGGCCGGGATTAGAACCCAAGACCCCCGGCGTCGTAGCGCGATGTGATTGATTGATTGATTTAGTTTATTTTACTACGCGTTTTGTGCCTCTTGGCTAATTTGCAAAGATGGAGATGAGTGACGATATGATGAAATTGATGAATGGACATTCACAAACAACCAAGCCCGAGTGGGATTCCAACCCTGGACCCTTGGCATCGCAGCGCGATGTGATAACCACTTCCCCACTTAACTAAAATTTTACCTCTGTTGGAATTATTTGATTGGGGGAGGAGGAGGTCGCATCACGTGGCTTTTGCGAATATACTATATTTCAACAAAGAGAGCGAAGGAAAAAGTCACTTATTTCATTCCTTTTTAAAATGACGATAGTGTTAATTTTAGAAGGCCGCCGTGGCTCAGTCGGTAACGCGTCTGACTACCATGCTCAAGATCCCGGGTTCGATCCCCGGCCGGTTCAAATCCGGGAACTTTTCTAACGTTGGAAGCGGCCCTGGCGCACACCCAGCGTCGAATGACAGGGGACAGGGGCATGATGCTGATCACATCACCCGCACTCACGACCGGATCAAGAAAGTGTGGGGCGTTACCCCCACACCCCCTATACGCCTTCATGGCGTGGTGCTAAGCACAGGGGAGCACTTTACCTTTTGATAGTGTTAATTTCTCAGAGATCCAGTACAGTAAATTTACAAGAATAAAATCGTGTCTCTTAATGGAAATTTCAATAGAATCTTTCATCTCAAACAAATTCAATATTAATTGAATAGTGCATAATTGAATAAATATCTAATGAAAGTAGAGAGTATAAACTTGATGTGAAGTTTACAGAAATGTTTGTTTCGCGAGTGGAGCGAAGATGAAAACGTTTTCTAAATCTCATCCTTTGTAACCACCCAATCACGATAACTGTTGGTCACCTGACCTCTACTTCCACGTCATCCAAGAAATCTGCTGGTGCTTCTTTGCGTCCAAGTTCATAGACAATTAGCCTTTCGTTTTTGCGCCTTTTTTTTTTACCGGACTCCGCTCCTTTCTTATTTCGGGATTTGTCCCTGCAGTGAAGCACGAGAAATACGAGTTCCACCTGCGCCAAAAGCAAGCATACAGTCACGTTTAAATATCGTGTGTGGATGTCGATACCCTGTCTCAAACGCGGGATACAATAAAGAACCCTTTTTACCACCTTGTTGCCTCGAAACACTTCATCCTTGCGATAGGCAACCGCAGGGAGCAGGCAAGGTTGAATGAATGAATGATTTGATTTATTTTACTTCGCTTCTTGTGCCACTTCTGGCTAATTTGCGAAGATGGGGATGAGTGATGATATGATGAAATTGATGAATGAACACTCACAAATATCCATGCCCAGGCCAGGATTCGAACCCGGGAACCCTGGCGTTGTAGCGCGATGTGCTAACCACTCCGCCACGGGGCCGGCGCAGGCAAGGTTGAGACCAACCTCTTCTCAGCCTTTCATATACAAGATTATGAAACTTCGAGTGACGTTATGAGGTAGTGACATTGCACCAATGTTGTTTCTGTGTCCTCTGCGTCTCTGTGTTGATTCAGTGACATTTTTCTTTGGTATCTCTGCCCGTCAGCATCTCATTGTAAAATACGAGTGTATTTGTTCTGACAGACAGTTGTTACTCGTGTACAGTAAAATATATCACATATTCCTTTATTCTTCCTAGCTTACTAGAAACATACTTTGTACATTTTTCAAACTTTACAAAATATTTCCTCTTTAATGTGCTGTTGCAACTTACATTTGAAACTTCTTTCGTGTAATATTCATTTTGTTGCAGCCCACCTCCCCCGTGGCGGAGTGGTTAGAACATCGCGCTACGACGGCAGGGGACCCGGGCTTGAATCCCGGCCTGGGTATGGATATTTGTGAATGTCCGTTCAATCCTCCGTACTTTCACGTGTCGCCAAAATAGAAAAACGCAAGTACAATCTATACTTGGACTCCCTTTTCGGTTGCCGTGTTCTTGTGGATCCCTCGCTGTTCTTTTGTTTTCAATCCAGCGCGTCGTTAGGTAGTAATATACAGGTGGGTCCATTATACTTGTTTCGGCGATTTGAAGTGTGACGTCAGCAGGAGTAGGTTATTACGTACTTTTGAATATCAAATTCAATTAACGGTTTCACCTTATTAATGTTGTGTTATATATTTAATATTATTTTCTAATTAATTATTTTTATTTTCTACCTATTAAAAAGAAATTGTATCGATAATGATGCATGATTTTTATATGAAGTTCACTCACAAATGAACCAACATGTCCTGATCAAGACTCGAACCTTTAAACTACAATTTTGCCCGACCCTGTGGCCGAGTGGTTAGCACATCGCGCTGCGACGCCAAGGGTCCCGGGTTCGAATCCCGGTCGGGCTTGGTTGTTTGCGAATGTCCATCATCAATTTCATCATTTCATCACTCATCCCCATCTTCGCAAATTAGCCAAGAGGCACAAAACGCGAAGTAAAATAAACTAAATCAATCAATCAATTTAAATTACAATTTCGAAATCGCGAGTCGACCACTCAACCAACCGAATCGACTGCCAGAGGCAGTGGCGGCGATTGGATTCCAAAATTTGGGGACAAGGTGTAAAAAGTGGGGGTGGGGGCAAGGACAATTTACTTTCCCTTGGTACATAAGATTTAGCATAGTGCGGGGACAAAAGTTGGAAAAAGTGGGTGGGGGCAACTACACCCCTCGACCCCCTAATCGATGCCACTGGTCAGAGGCTTTTTCGAGTCCCTTACCTCTACCTCATAGCGCTGATGGAACCAGTCGGCTGTTGCCTCAAACATGGCCTAAAGGAATACGTAGAAAGGTAAACTGAAGTGACATCCATCCCAGTCACTAATGATTCCGTCCATGATATCTGAAATCGTATCCAAGTTAAACGATTTATGCTGAGCCCTGAATGTCTATGGTACAGTGATTCGGACCCCATTTTCAACTCTATATCCAGTCCCAATTAACCCCGATTAGTGGCTCTAATCGGTTTGGCGTCTGACTGCCACACGGGATACAAGAGTTCTATTCCCGGTGTGGTGATCTAAATTAGGATTTTTTCCCGCCTTGTCACCGAATTAAGCGGCTCTGGGGGCTATCCAGCTTCAAATCAGTGTGTACCTGGAGGCAAACCTACAGGTTAAAGGCGGCGCTGGTGCTGATCACAACACCTCCAAAATGGCCGAGATCGAGAATGTGTGGAACCCTAACCTAGTTCCCCTGAATGTGGCACGTTGCAGTATGCACGGGGAAGTTACCTTTACGTTACCAAATCCTTTCAACTAGACAGAGATACGAACAGAGGGTCTGTTAAAAAGGTTGTTATGTATTATTACAATATAACTTAATTCCAGTCGGGAAGGACGCGGACGCCTTGTAAAAAATGAGTACCAGGTACGATTCCTGGCGAGACACATTGAACCGTGATTTGAATCCGACATTTGAGAATAAAGTGAATTTGAAACCAATTTGGCTAATCAGAAAGACTAATCCCAGAATCACGTAAAGATTTCTCAAAATTGTAAGGGCAATTACGCTGTAAATGTATGGGAATTACAAATCTATTTATTAATTCTATAATATAACACATGGGGGAAAAATATAAGGACAGATAGAATAGGGAGAAAGAAGGGTGGAGCAGAGAACACTGGAAGCTACGCATCGTGATCCCGTGGCGCCGTCTTGTCCGAATCGAATAACAGTTGCAAGAGGCTTAACGATTTGAGAGATGGTTTGATAAGGTAACATCTGCTGCCGTCTGACTAAGCTTTTCTGTTGTTTGGTGTAGTCACTTCAGGCCACTGGCGTACGCACAAGGGGGGGGGGGCTAAATGGGCTACAGCCCCTATATTTTTATAAAATAAACAAATGAAAGCAGAAAAGTCGGGAACCCCCCATTAAAGTAATCCCCGATAACCATTGTTGTCTTTCAATAACTTTTAAAACGAAGGTTTAAAATCGTATTTGGAGCTCATATCTGATAAAAAAAAAGGGACATT